>NW_025933402.1:54733-423174 GCF_000764305.2 Hyalella azteca
GTGCGTATATGGTGCGTATATGGTGCGTATATTGTGCGTATATGGTGCGTATATGGTGCGTATATGGTGCGTATATGGTGCGTATATCCAAAAGTTGAGGCAGCAACAGACAGAGTAAAAGTGTATAATGCGCGTAGGCGTATAGTGCATGGGCATAGGGGTGAAGGCATCACCACCATCACCATCACCATCACCATTACCCTCACCATCACCATGCCTTCATGATGATTTAAAGGGGCATGAATATTATTATTATTAGTGGTGCTAAGCGCCTTGGAACAGTGCGATGAAGGTGCAAGGTGCAAAATATGAGGTGCAAGGTGCAAAATATAAGATGTAAGGCGTGAGTCTTAAGGCGCAGGGCGCAAGGAATAAGTCGTGAGGCGGAAAAACGCGAGACTTACTGAGTAAGGCGTAAGGCGTAAGGCGCAAGACGTAAGACGCGAGACTTACTGCGTAAGACGCAAGTCGTAAGACGCGAGACTTACTGCGTAAGACGCAAGTCGTAAGACGCGAGACTTACTGCGTAAGGCGCAAGACGCAAGACGTAAGACGCGAGACTTACAGCCTTAGACACAAGACGTAAGACGTAAGACGCGAGACTTACTGCCTTAGACACAAGACGTAAAATGTAAGACGCGAGACTTACTGCCTTAGACACAAGTCGTAAGACACAAATCGTAAGTCGTAAGACGCAAGACGCAGTGTCCAGGAGGCGGCAGGACGCAGGCCCTGGAGGAGGAAAAGTGAAAATGAGGCGCGGTGCGTGGGACAAGATCCTGTGTATACGCCGCGCATATACGCGGGGAAAGTGCGTATACTGGGGGGGTGGGGGGGTGATGTGGGGGACGAGGGGTGATGTAGAGGATGATTTAAAGTGTGATGTGGCGGGGGTGATGAGGGAGATATGCGGGTGATGATGATACGGGACTTACAACGTATTCACTATGACTATAGCAAGCAAAATAATGGTAGCGATAATTGAATATTGAATACACGAACTTGGTTAGGAGAATCTGTGAATTTTATAAAGTGTTTAATGTAGGAGTGATGTGAGTGCGATATAGTGAAGTGTGAGTGATGAGAGAGTAATGTGAGAGTGATGTGAGAGTGATGTAGTAGTGATGTGAGAACGATGTAGTTGGGATGTGTGAGTGATGTAAAAGCGGTGTAGTAGTGAAGTAAGAGTGATGTGTGAGTGATGTAGTAGCGATGTGGTGGTAATGCGCTACGTCCAACACTCGCGTATCACGCACGGCGTATACGCTGTAATTCGGCGCTCTCGCTTCCCTCGGGCCGATGAAAGCGTATCTCTTGGTCCTGTTACGCAATTATGGCCGGCCGCTTATATATAGGCGGCCACGCGGGTGGACAATTATAGGCAGCTTATTATAGGCGGCCTCACGGGCGGCCGGTTATAAGCGGCCTCAAAGGCGGCCACTTAAAGGCGGCCTCACGGGCGGCCAGTTATAGGCGGCCTCACGGGCGGCCAGTTATAGGCGGCCACACGGGCGGCCAGTTATAGGCGGCCACACGGGCGGCCAGTTATAGGCGGCCACACGGGCGGCCAGTTATAGGCGGCCACACGGGCGGCCAGTTATAGGCGGCCTCACGGGCGGCCAGTTATAGGCGGCCTCACGGGCGGCCAGTTATAGGCGGCCTCACGGGCGGCCAGTTATAGGCGGCCTCACGAGTGGCCAGTTATGGGCGGCCATAGTCCAGACTTTCCATCAGACAGGCACATTATAACGTTATGTCCATCATACATGATGAACACATTAAAACGTTGTTATAAAGCGTTCGCGTGCATGACTTTCTATAAGTTTAAATGCTATGCTTAAATTATTCTATAAGTCGTATATTATTGACATTTGGTATTATTATTAAACTTGCATTTAATTATAAAGTATATTTTTTTGAAAAATAAAGTATATTTTTTTTAAATGAAGTATATTTTTCATAAAGTATATTTTATATTTTATATAAAATATATAATTTTATAAAGTATATTTTTTTAAAGTATATATATATTTTTGGTACATCATACATAAATTTAAATATTAGTCTCTATAATAAGTGTGGTAACTTAAGCGTTACGTCACTCTTCTATTATATGTCTGATTAAATATTATATTTAATTATCAATTAAGGTAGCATTAACATTATCCATTATCCATGGAGGCTTTTCGAGCATATAAATTATTTCATTTATTTTGCGATGAATGATGTGTGTTGGTTTATGAATGATGTGTGATGGTGACGATGAATGATGCGTGTTGTGATGGCGAATGATGTGTGTTGGTGATGATGAATGATGTGTGTTGGTGATGATGAATGATGTGTGTTGGTGATGATGCAACACCATTTGGCGATGGTGTAGTTAGCGCTGGTAATGATAATGCTGGTGGTGCTGCTGGTGAACCTCACCAACATTCCCCTCTTCACCATTCACCCACATTCACCATTCACCCACATTCACCATTCACCCACATTACCCTCTTAACCCCTTTCACTCCACCCACAATGAAGATTTATATAAATACCCCATGGGGCTGGCAATGTTCACACCCACCGACCCCCTGAACAGCCCCATGGACCCCTAAGATCCCAAAACAAGCCCAAAATATAGCCCTATAATATAGCCCTATAATATAGCCCTATAATATAGCCTTATAGTTTAGCCCTATAATGATGTGGCCCCGCTAGTCATATTATAAGCTTAATCAGTAATTAATCAGCAAATTAGAAGCGATTAAACCCAAGTCATATAATAACAACGGATAATTTTAAAATGTAACAGAAGTTTACTTATCGCCCCTTCGCTTGTAATTATTCTAAGCACTTATCATAACAGCTGAGTGATTACTTTAATTGATTAATTTAAAAAGTAATCTGACTGATTGATTAATTTAAACGCCGATGATATATATAGGCTGCCTTGGCCGCCCATAATCTGCCAATAATTTTTTACCATAATTAAGGATGTACAAACGAGAGCACAAAAACTGCCAAGAAACCTGGCCTAATTTCTAGGATTTTTTGCCGCACGCGACGTGAGGCCTGGGCAGCGAATATCGGGCAGTTGCTTTTTGTGAGCTGCTGCACCTGCTGCAGCTGCACCTGCTGCTGCTGCTGCTGCTGCTGCTGCTGCATCTGCTGCTGCTGCTGCACCTGCTGCTGCTGCTGCACCTGCTGCTGCTGCATCTGCCAGCCTGCTGCTGCATCTGCCAGCCTGCTGGTACATTTCTTACTACATCTGCAAGCCTGATACTGCATATACTGCAGCATTTTTACGTCTCCTATTCATCTGTTATGGTCACTGCTACACTTATACATCTGGTATATGCTGCACTTATAGAATAGAAGAATAGAATAGAAGTGCCGGCACTGAAGAAATAGGCCCTTGGCCTGTTGCCGATTCTTGAATTTTTCGTGACTTGATTCACAAGGGATCCGGCCTTTGGAACCCGATCTTTCCATAGCTGACGATTGCTTGAGATAGCTGCTGGACTTATTGCCTGGATTCATACTCGGAGCTTCAACGATGCTATCAGGGAGGCTGTTCCACATGTCGGTGACTCGAAGCGAGAAGAAATGTTGTCGCATGGATGTGTTCCAACGCTGTTTTTTTAGTTTATAGCCGTGGCCCCTGGTGTTGGTTCTTGTTTCAACGCTGTTTTTTTAGTTTATAGCCGTGGCCCCTGGTGTTGGTTCTTGTTTCAAATTCTAGTAATCCTTCTGAGACCTTGTACAAACCATGGGTATTCCATCTGTTACAGCCCATTCCATCTGCCACATCAAGGCACAGTATCTATCACATTGCATCTGATCGATCGATCGAGATTATCATACATGTTTGTCAAGCAATTCAATTCATTTAAAATTAACAGCTATTTGGTTTGTCTCAGTTGGTATTGTCACACAGTTCGCCATGTCTTTTAATGCAATCAAATATTGCAACACTTATGTCACAGGAGATTGGCGTTTCTAGATTGTCGTCTCTATTATACGACAATCAGCTCCAGTAATTAGTAAGCTAACAATGGGGAGAAATTCAGGCCAATATCGCTGAGTCATCATCCCTAGCGTTGTCGTACAATAGCACTCAATTACAATGCCATCTTCTCGCGTATTTACAACTCTTGTATTGTATACGCATTTAGAAGTTATTTACTGCAATTTACGTTATATTTTGTTGTGTAATACGTTATTTTATGGTTTACAATAGCGTCTTCTATCGTATATACAACTCGTGTATTGTATACGCATTCAGATGTTACCTATTGAAATATTTGTTATATTATGTTGTGTAATCTGTTATTTTATGATGGTGCAATATAATCAATATAGTTTTGTTATGAATTTGCAGCAGCTCGGTTGAATTTAGCCAGGATATCTGGTATATTATAGGTCTAGTCAATACAATATACTGGAGAAAATCTGCAAGCTTGAACGTGGAAGGAAAATATATTAAAATCAATTGTATTTTTATGCATTTTAAAAATACACTACAAGCATTTTTTCATGAAATTAGATTCATGACCGTATAAATCAACGAAGCTCAATACATTAATGTATATAACATATGTTGTATTGTATTATTAATTTTGATTTTAGTATTTTTAACACGTAAATTTAAAACACGCACATTATTTTAGCTCAAAATTTAGAGAAAATGTTTCTCTTCTGAAGTAAATTGAATATGTATTTTTAATTTTGATTTCAATATTTTTAACGCTTAAATTAAGCCAGAATTTTAGAGAAAAAATGCAAAGAACATATGTTGTCTTTGAGTTCACATGCACGGTTGAATGCACGTGTGGTTCTATATTATTTATTTATTTATTGAAGAAAAGTGGTTACCCCGATGGCTCGAGGAAAAACTCCACATTCAATTAAAAAAAAGTTGTAAGAAGTATTGTATTTGTATTGTATTCATATTGTATGAAGCCGCGCTTGGATATATAAAACTTAACGAATACGTGTGAATTTAGCATGTATCATGATCCATGATATAATTAATAACAGCTATCATGTATGAACATGTATCAAGTTGCATGGACACATTTTTGGTGGATACATCTTCTTTTTAGCGTATTTTTCATTTATGAAAAAAATGTAAATGTTTTCATTTATGAAAAAATGCCCTATTGCGCTCGTCATGTCCGTCCGTCTGTCCGTCCGTCCGTCCGTCCGTGACTTCACGTTTTCGTCGACGAGAAAATGCGCTCTCTGTCACTCACTGCAGTGAGTACTGAGTTATATTTTTTGCTTTTTTCGGCGCTTTTTTCGTGCCCAATTGTTTCCTAATGTCCTCGGTTTCAATCTGACCGCCTTTGTCCATCTATCAACCATCGTTCTGTCCATCCCCGATCTGCGTATGACCATCCAGAGGACGGAGGCCACGCATCGGCCTCCCCAAAGGTCCGCCAGACGGGGGATGGCCGCGGCCTCCGCCACTCTGGCCGCCGGACCATCGCCCGCGGCGGCCAGACAGGCAGAGGCCGCGGCCACCTTAACTTTCCTGGCCACGACTGCCGTAATGTGGCAAAAATTTATTGCATTCAATAAATATATGAAAAAAATATTGGATCAATTATTTAAATATAACACTGGGAAACTGTAAGATATTCGAATGATCAAATTTATTAAAACGTTTGGCATAATTTTTTTTAAACACTACTACGAAAAACGCAAAAATGTGTTGCATTAATTAAATATATGAAAAAATATTGTATCAAAGAATAAAATATACACGGCAAGATTATAAGATTTTCAAACGATCACATTTATTAAAATGTTTGGCAAATATATTTTATACAGTACAACGAAAAACAAACAAAAAAGTCTGAAAAATAGATAGAATGCTTTAATGTTTACGATTGTTTGATATTCTGTTGACAATTAAATGATATTTGAATTCGATTTAGACGCTTATATTTAGTGTCATCGTTAGTAACATTGATGATACACTATGAAATGATGTCATGGAATGCTTGCGCCTAATAAAAAACTCATTATTGTTACCTTTCTTTAACTTAATTGAAATCAAACAGCGACGTTTAGTGCTTGTATGATATTGTTTAATGAAGCTCAATGTTGTTTGGTTTATTTTGACGTGCCTGAAGTCAAACTGACATGTTTGATGTTTGAATGATAATATTTAATGAAGCTCAAGGTTGTTTGGTTCAATTATGACGTGCTTAAAGTCAAACTGACATATTTTGTGTTTAAATGATAATATTTAATGAAGCTCAATGTTGTTTGGTTTATTTTGACGTGCCTGAAGTCAAACTGACATGTTTGATGTTTGAATGATAATATTTAATGAAGCTCAAGGTTGTTTGGTTCAATTATGACGTGCTTAAAGTCAAACTGACATATTTTGTGTTTAAATGATAATATTTAATGAAGCTCAATGTTGTTTGGTTTATTTTGACGTGCCTGAAGTCAAACTGACATGTTTGATGTTTGAATGATAATATTTAATGAAGCTCAAGGTTGTTTGGTTCAATTATGACGTGCTTAAAGTCAAACTGACATATTTTGTGTTTAAATGATAATATTTAATGAAGCTCAATGTTGTTTGGTTTATTTTGACGTGCCTGAAGTCAAACTGACATGTTTGATGTTTGAATGATAATATTTAATGAAGCTCAAGGTTGTTTGGTTCAATTATGACGTGCTTAAAGTCAAACTGACATATTTTGTGTTTAAATGATAATATTTAATGAAGCTCAATGTTGTTTGGTTTATTTTGACGTGCCTGAAGTCAAACTGACATGTTTGATGTTTGAATGATAATATTTAATGAAGCTCAAGGTTGTTTGGTTCAATTATGACGTGCTTAAAGTCAAACTGACATATTTTGTGTTTAAATGATAATATTTAATGAAGCTCAATGTTGTTTGGTTTATTTTGACGTGCCTGAAGTCAAACTGACATGTTTGATGTTTGAATGATAATATTTAATGAAGCTCAAGGTTGTTTGGTTCAATTATGACGTGCTTAAAGTCAAACTGACATATTTTGTGTTTAAATGATAATATTTAATGAAGCTCAATGTTGTTTGGTTTATTTTGACGTGCCTGAAGTCAAACTGACATGTTTGATGTTTGAATGATAATATTTAATGAAGCTCAAGGTTGTTTGGTTCAATTATGACGTGCTTAAAGTCAAACTGACATATTTTGTGTTTAAATGATAATATTTAATGAAGCTCAATGTTGTTTGGTTTATTTTGACGTGCCTGAAGTCAAACTGACATGTTTGATGTTTGAATGATAATATTTAATGANTTCCCTATGAAGTGTACCCTATGAAGTGTTCCCTATGAAGTGTTCCCTATGAAGTGTTCCTAGGAAGTGTTCCCTATGAAGTGTTCCCTATGAAGTGTTCCATATGAAGTGTTCCCTATGAAGTGTTCCTAGAAAGTGTTCCCTAAGAAGTGTTCCCTATGAAGAGTTCCCTAGGAAGTGTTCCCTATGAAGAGTTCCCTAGGAAGTGTTCCCTATGAAGTGTTCCATCTGAAGTGTTCACTGAAGTGTTCCCTAGGAAGTGTTCCCTAGGAAGTGTTCCCTATGATGTGTTCCCTATGAAGTGTTCCCTATGAAGTGTTCCCTAGGAAGTGTTTCCTATGAAGTGTTTCATATGAAGTGATCCATATGAAGTGTTCCATAGGAAGTGTTCCCTATGAAGTGTTCCCTATGAAGTGTTCCCTATGAAGTGTTCCATAGGAAGTGTTCCCTAGGAAGTGTTCCATCTGAAGTGTACAAAATGAAGTGTTCACTGAAGTGTTCCATTTAAAGTGTTCCATTTGAAGTGTTCCCCATGAAGTGTTCCCAATGAAGTGTTCGTTGACGTGTTCTATATGAAATGTTCACTGAAGTGTTCCATATGAATTGTTTTATATGAAGTGTTCTATAAGAAGTGTTCCATTTGAAGTGTTCCCTATGAAGTGTTCGTTGACGTGTTCCATATGAAGTGTTCACTGAAGTGTTCCATATGAAGTGTTCACTGACGTGTTCCCTATGAAGTGTTCCATATAAAGTGTCCACTAACGTTTTCCATATGTAGTGTTCCATATGAAGTGTTCTATATGAAGTAATCCATATGAAGTGTTCCATATGAAGTGTTCCCTATGAAGTGTTCCCTATGAAGTGTTCCCTATGAAGTGTTCCCTATGAAGTGTTCCATATGAAGTGTTCACTGAAGTGTTCCGTATGAAGTGTTCCATATGAAGTGTTCCATATGAAGTGTTCCATATGAAGTGTTCACTGAAGTGTTCCATATGAAGTGTTCACTGACGTGTTCCATATGAAGTGTTCCATATGAAGTCTTCAAAATAAAGTGTTCACTGAAGTGTTCCCTATGAAGTGTTCACTAAAGTGTTCCCTATGAAGTGTTCCATATGAAGTGTTCCCTATGACGTGTTCCATATGAAGTGTTCACTGACGTGTTCCATATGAAGTGTTCCATATGAAGAGTTCAATGTGAACTGTTCAATGACGTGTTCCATATGAAGTGTTCCCTACGAAGTGTTCCATATGAAGTGTTCGCTGACGTGTTTCGTATGAAGTGTTCGCTGCCCTGTCAGTGTTCACACGTACGCTGGAGTTCCGTATACGCAGGAATGCGTATAGAAAGTTCCCTAAAGAACTTGTAGTGGAGAAAAAGAGTAACTCGTCTCTTCTCTCTTTCTTGGTCTCGCGTGATCTCTTTCTTTTTGTTGACTCGTTGTCATATCTCTCTTCTTTCCCTTCTTTCTTCCCGCATGTAAATATCTCTTTATTTATGTCTGCCTCACCTAATTTCTCTTCATAAGTCTCTTTTCTATCCCACTTCATTTCTCTCTCTCTCTTGGGCTCTCTTTCTCCTTTTCTCTCTCTCTCTCTCTAATCCGTTACTCTTCTCTCAAACTAAGTCATCAATTCTTCCTCTCTTTTCTTCATCTTTTTCTTGCTCATGAAAGTAATATCTATTTCATACAAGCTTTAAATCAATCATACTTATTATTATTAATTTTAATTTTGTCACCCTCCACCCTCACTCCCCCCTTCATACATCTTCCTTGCATAATCTTTTCATACATTACAGGAAACCAGTTAAATCCATACATTAAATACATCTCGCTTATTAATACAGATAACGTATTAACTGTATATGTACTCAATACATCTAGCCACAATGATATCGTTTATACGCAATCATACGCCATACAGATACGCCCTGCGCTGCGTTATATATACGCACTGCGTTACTTATGCTCCATTTATGCTCTAAATTGACCCCCCTGCCCCCACCTATCAATTACGACCCCCCTGTCCCCCTCCTATCAATTACTCCCCCCCCCCTACATCTGCACCCCTCCCCCTCAATTATGCGCAAGCAATGCGACGTCGTTGCATCGCTGCTTTCTTCGGTCGCGTGACGAATATATAAGAATATATACGAGTGGGGTGTATATAGGGGTGTATAAGTGGTATATGCGTGTATATGGGGTGATATAAGTGGTATATGGGTGTATATAGGGTCATGTAAGTGGTATATGCGTGTATATAGGGTCATATAAGTGGTATATGCGTATATATAGTGTCATATAAGTGGTATATGTGTGTATATAGGTCATACAAGTGGTATATGCGTGTATATAGGTCATATAAGTGGTATATGCGGGTATATAGGTCATATAAGTGGTATATGCGTGTATATAGGGTCATGTAAGTGGTATATGCGGGTATATAGGGTCATGTAAGTGGTATATGGGTGTATATAGGGTCATATAAGTGGTATATGGGTGTATATAGGGTCATGTAAGTGGTATATGGGTGTATATAGGGTCATGTAAGTGGTATATGGGTGTATATAGGGTCATGTAAGTGGTATATGGGTGTATATAGGGTCATGTAAGTGGTATATGGGTGTATATAGGGTCATGTAAGTGGTATATGGGTGTATATAGGGTCATGTAAGTGGTATATGGGTGTATATAGGGTCATGTAAGTGGTATATGGGTGTATATAGGGTCATGTAAGTGGTATATGGGTGTATATAGGGTCATGTAAGTGGTATATGGGTGTATATAGGGTCATGTAAGTGGTATATGGGTGTATATAGGGTCATGTAAGTGGTATATGGGTGTATATAGGGTCATGTAAGTGGTATATGGGTGTATATAGGGTCATGTAAGTGGTATATGGGTGTATATAGGGTCATGTAAGTGGTATATGGGTGTATATAGGGTCATGTAAGTGGTATATGGGTGTATATAGGGTCATGTAAGTGGTATATGGGTGTATATAGGGTCATGTAAGTGGTATATGGGTGTATATAGGGTCATGTAAGTGGTATATGGGTGTATATAGGGTCATGTAAGTGGTATATGNATGCCTTCGTTTGAGCCAGCTGATGCCTTCGTTTGAGCCAGCTGATGCCTTCGTTTGAGCCAGCTGATGCCTTCGTTTGAGCCAGCTGATGCCTTCGGTTGAGCCAGCTGATGCCTTCGTTTGAGCCAGCTGATGCCTTCGTTTGAGCCAGCTGATGCCATCGGTTAAGCCAGCTGATGCCTTCGTTTAAGCCAGCTGATTAAATAGAATAGAAGTGTGGGCCCTGATGAAATAGGCCCATAACCTGTTGCGTGTTGCCAATAGCTGAACGCTTTTGCTTGCTTCTTTCTAAGGCAGTCGAGCAAAATTGGACGATTCACGATCGATCTTGATCAAAAACTCGTCCGGTCGTCTCTTGAATTTTGCAAGGAAGAAATCCCCACAGCTCTATCGGCCTTGAACAGCCGCGGTCCTGCAACGGAAAAAGATCCCTCCCAAAAAGTACGAACTCTGCTCGCAGTTCGGTTGTTAAATGGAGGAATCCTGTGCAGTCTAACCCTCTTTTCGTTGTGAGATGTCACTATCCTGAAGGTTTCATTTTCAAATTTAGGAGTCGGGCATCTTCCAGGTGTACAGTATGTCCAAGTACAGTACACCCCTCTCCTCTCCAGGGAGTACAGTTCCAGATGCTCCAACATGTCACGTACAGTAGTCCAGGTCCCTCATCCCACAGATCTTGGCCGTGAAGATCCGTTGTATTGCCTGCCTCCAATTACAGCACAACATTTGACTTGAGAGGTGCTCAAAGCCGGCAGCAGTACTCCAGAATGGGGAACGCGAGGGCTCTGAAAAGTGTAATCATTGGCTCCGCTTCTCTTGTACGAAATATCCGCCAGGACCTATACTTTCAAAAAAAGTTAAGAGATCGTAAGTTCATCAGCCAATCATTGACGGCCTTTCATGCAAAATCCATCAATCATAGACAAGAAAATAGAGCGTAAGTACTTACGTTCACTTAGCCAGTTTTGAAAGTATATGGCCCCAGATCCATAGCATATGTTGTCTATTTTTCACAACTATTGCCGCGATGTGGTCATCATATATAGCTTCTGTACTCATTAACACACCGAGATCACGAACTAGTTCCTTCGCCTTGATTTCTGTACCCTCCGATGCCAAGTAGCGGTGCTGCCTCCCGACCTATATCGGAGGGTATGTGTGGTCACGTGTGGGTATGTGCTGTGGCATGTATGGGTATGTGTGTGGGGTATTTTTGGTCACATTTTCGAGCATAGGTGGTATGTGTGGTCACGTGTGGGTATGTACTGTGGCATGTATGGGTATGTGTGTGGGGTATCTTTGGTCACATGTTCGAGCATGGGTATTCGTGGTCACGCATGGACATGTGCGTAATCTCACGTGGGTATTTATAGGAATGCGTGGGCAAGCATTGGTCCGTGTGAATTTGCTGGGGCGTTCGTGGGCACATACGAACATGTGTGGGCATGTGCTTGCATGTCTGCATGTGCGAATGTGTAGGCTTTTGTGGGTATGAGTGGGGCATCTGTAGACATGTGTGAGGCATGTTTGGGACATGCATGGGGCATGTTTGGGTATGTGTATGCATGTTTGGGCTTGTGTGCGTATTCACGGGTATGTGTGAAGCATGTTTGGGTATGTGTGGGGCATGTGTGTGGTATTTGCCGGCATGGCATACGTGGGCATGTGTGGGGCGTGTGTGGACATTTGTGGGCATGTGTGAAGCATGTCTGTGGCTGCGTGGCATGTCTGGACCTGCGTGAGCATGTTTAGGCATGTATAGGCATGTGCGGGGCATTTATCGGCATGGCATGTGCGGGCATGTGTGGGGCATGCATGGGGCATGTGTGGGTATGGGCAAAGCATGTTTGGGCATGTGTAGGCATGTGTGGGCTTGTGTGCGTATGCATGGGTATGTGTGAAGCATGTTTGGGCATGTGTAGGCATGTGTTGGCTTGTGTGCGCATGCATGAGTATGTGTAAGGCATTTGTCGGCATGGCATGTGTGGGCATGTGTGGGCATGTGTGGGCATGTGTCCGTATGACCCACTTGTACGTCTGGCGCGGTCAGGCCGTCGGTTGCTCGAGTAGCGGCGCGCTGCCCTCGGGGGGCACCTCCCCCCCCCTCCCCTTGGGGCTGCCCCCCCTCCCCTTGCTTGGGAGGAAGGGCAGGGATGGGGGAGGGTGTGCCCCCTCTCCCCCCAACTCTTTTCAAAGAGGGATGAAATTACGAGTAATAAGATAGGAAAAGAAGAGAATTAGAGAGAAGAATATATTTAGAGAGAAGAAAGAGAGCAATTGAAGAGCAGTTATGTCAGTTTTGTTTATACTAAAAAATGAGTTTTTGATGTGGAAACTTGTAGGTAAAGTTGTAGGTTTGACTTCAGGAGGCTACAAACATTTAAATTCTGGGCCGCATTTGTTTGATTATTGATGAATATTAACTATTGATGAATATTAACTATTTCAACCGCTATTAACTATTATCAACATTTGTTTTATTCTTATTGTTTGTGTATGAATCTTAAATCAATTGAGTTAAAGTTATAAGTGAAGCTATAACTGATACCAGCGCTTCCAGTTTTAAGTGAAACCTTCCCTCCAACTGATGACAATTAGTCCAGTTTTAAGTGAAACCTTCCCTACAACTGATGACAATAGTCCAGTTTTAAGTGAAACCTTCCCTACAACTGATTGTAATTAGTCCAGTTTTTGCACCTAATATTTGGCACGACGTTTCTTCAGCAGCCCACGTAGGCCAATTTGGTTTCACCGACATTTTTTGCATTTCATTTCATATATAAATCTTCACTTAATTATACATAATTTTCATGGTTATTTATTTCCGTTTCTTCGCTTCGTTAACTTTTTCTTCGGTTCATTCCATAATATATTTTCTTTTTGAATAAAAAATGTTTTTCCGTCTTTGCGTAATCGAGAACAACGTACGAACGTTAACGTACGAACGTTAACGTACGTTTAACGGATACGTCAGTTTAACAGCAAAGATTGCGTCGTTAAGTATTAAGCATTTTTACTCGCAACTTGCGCATTTTAATGCGTCGCATTACGCATTTTTACGAATAAAACGCACCGTTACGTGCAATTTATGCCAGGTGACTGAGCGCGGGGGGGGAGAAGGGGGTACAGTGTTCAGTAATTAACGAGCTTGACCTGCTTATTTGTTGATTATTATACTAATAATTGCTAATTAATTTAGTGATCTGCATATTATTTGTTCATTATTATAATGCGAATTGATAATTAATTTATTTACCTCATTTTTGTTAGTTCATTATTGGTTAATGATGGTTAACTATATACTTGACCTGTTTTTTATTTGTTCATTATTATACTAATAATTGATGATTAATTTAGTGATCTTCATATTATTTGTTCATTATTATAATGCGAATTTATAATTAATTTATTTCCTTCTTTATTGTTAGTTCATTAATTATTGGTTAATGATGGTTAACTATTTGACCCGTTTATTATTTATTCATTAGTATACTACTAATTGATGATTATTTTTTTACCTGTTTATTGTTTGTTCATTATTACACTACTAATTAATGATTAGCTCCTTGGTCTGTTTATTATTTGTTCTTTCACTCCTTATACAAATAAAATTACTTATACGCTTATATTGCAAGGTTCCTTTGTCAAGTTAATGTTGAATTTTTTATTAATTGATTGATTTTATTGAGGTGCGTGGATTGAATTGATTGATTTTATTGAGCTGCGTATCGAATGATTGGCAGACTGCAGGATTGAAGAATTTTATGATTGGCATAATGAAGTGTTGACGTATTGGACGATTAGAGTATTGGCTGACTGATATGTTGAACGATTGAAGTATTTTGTGATTGGCATAATGGAGTGTTGGCATATTATATGATTGGCAGATTGCAAGATTGGCGCATGCAGCCCAGTCGCAGTAATAGTTTGCCAATGTTTATAAATTAATTATTCTTTTTTAATAATATAAAGCAGATAGCCAACCAATGAATAACTTGTATGAATTATTAAGCAAATCAATACGATGCCACAACGAATGAAGTCATTCATTTTTCAATGATAGTACTTCATTATTTCAATTCACTACTAATGCTTTCACCCTGCATTTCAGGTGCAAAAATCAAGTTCTTTATATTACCGTTTACTCACTTTCACTTAAAGAAACTAAAGGAACGTTATTAGATATAAAGTCGAATGTTATAAACCGTTGACTGCCATTTCATTACTCTGAATAGAAATTTATTTGTCTTCTACACACATTTTCTTTTACTCTGTACTTCTTTGTACACTTACTCTACCCTCGGGTATATTTTACCTCTTTTATATATTTAACGGATTATGTATAGCCATATTTTTGAAGACTTCTTAAAGCTTGCGACGCTAACTGCATGCATATTTTAATTAGATTATTAGGAGACATGAAGCATCGTTTCTAAACTTATTTGTAATAAAAATAATATGCTTGACGCATATTTTAATTAGATTATTAGGAGACTTGAAGCATTGTTTCTAAACACTAATTCATATATAGCCATATTTTCGAAGACTTCTAAAAGCTTGCGACGCTTTCTAAATGACATCATCTAATTCATATAGTCATATAGTCATATTTTCGAAGACTTCTTAAAGCTAGAGACGCTAACTGCATGCATATTTTAATTGGATTATTAAGAGACTTGAAGCATCATTTCTAAATGACATCATCTAATTCATATAGTCATATAGCCATATTTAGAGACACTGCTTGTATATACAGAGACACATATAGATACACTGCTTGTATATACAGAGACACATATAGATACACTGCTTGTATATACAGAGACACATATAGAGACACTGCTTGTATATAGAGACACATATAGAGACACTGCTTGTATATAGAGACACATATAGACACTGCTTGTATTTTATGTAATATGCTTTTATGTAATATGCTTGACGCATATTTTAATTAGATTATAGGAGACTTTAAGCATAGTTTCTTAATGACATAATCTAATTCATGGCAATCGCTGCTACAGCAACAAGAAGAGTTCCACGTCCCAGTTCCTGCGTTCCAGTTTTGTACGCACAAAAACTGGATTGGTTTCTTGCTGCCAACATTCAGCTGGATATGAGGCTGGATATGCAGCTGGATGTGTAAACCAGTCCAGATATTGTGGACTTTTTACCCGCAGTAATCACCCCGGACTTGGTACGCTAAACAGGAAGATAAATTTCTAGCAACTCAATGACCTGCTTAAGCAAAATATTTTCAAATCATAAACTGTTTATTTTAATTAATTACTTTTGAAGTATAAAGCTTTGGACAATAGATAGTTGCTTTCATCATGTTGAATTTTTTCATTATATGAAATATATATATAAATATATTATTATATATTTTTCATTATATACATTATAATCCTTCATTATAAAATAAAACTTAACAATTTTATTGTGAAGAATTTCAAATAATGACTATAAAATCATTTAAATTCGTTTATATAATGTCAAACTTTATGAATGAAATGCTTAATTGTTGAACGCAAAATTAGAATTGGCGCACATATTAGGCTTTAAACGAAACTTCAAATGTCTTAAATAATTTTACTGATGATTGTACATTGGTACGACAAATGTAAGTTAAGGGAGCATTGAAGGGTAGGAGAGGATTGAAAGAGGTAGAAAGTAAGGCGTAGAAGAGGGTTGAAAGAGGTAGAAAGTAAGGCGTAGAAGAGGGTTGAAAGAGGTAGAGAGTCAAGCGTAGAAGAGGGTTGAAAGAGGTAGATAGTTGAGCGTAGAAGGGCAGAAAGGGGTTGAATTAAAGAGGTAGATAGTTAAGCGTAGAAGGGCAGAAAGGGGTTGAATTAAAGAGGTAGATAGTTAAGTGTTGAAGGGTAGAAGGGGGTTAAAAAGAGGTAGATAGTTAAGCGTTGAAGGGTAGAAGGGGGTTAAAAAGAGGTAGATAGTTAAGCGTAGAAGGGCAGAAAGGGGTTGAATTAAAGAGGTAGATAGTTGAGCGTAGAAGGACAGAAAGGGGTTGAATTAAAGAGGTAGATTATAGTTAAGCGTAGAAGGGCAGAAAGGGGTTGAAAGAGGTAGATAGTTAAGCGTAGAAGGGCAGAAAGGGGTTGAAAGAGGTAGATAGTTAAGCGTAGAAGGGCAGAAAGGGGTTGAATTAAAGAGGTATATAGTTGAGCGTAGAAGGGCAGAACGGGGTTGAATTAAAGAGGTAGATAGTTAAGCGTAGAAGGGCAGAAAGGGGTTGAAAGATGTAGAGAGTTGAGCGTAGAAGGGGGATGAAAAAATCTATATTACTGATTGGCAACCCGAGGTACAAATTGGCTTCCATGTAACCGGTCGGGAGGTTAGTTGAAGATTTCTCCATGATTAACGTTGAACTTCATGATACTCGCATGAAGTTTAAATATTTTCATAATTAACAATTTAAAAGCAAAGATAACGCCAATTAGATTAATAATTTCGTCCTATAACATATCGAACAACAGCTCCATCATCGCGATAACGAAACCGGATACGCATAGAAATCTTTCAATTAGGTTCCGGTCTCGATTTCACGCTTCTTGGCTTTTAATCTTTCGTTAATTTAATTTGTCGTTTATCGTTTATCGTTTTTTATCTATCGTTTATTGTTTCGATTTTCTCTTTTTCTAGATACTTTTATTCTATGTATTTTGTGAATGATGATGGAGCTGCTCTCCGAAAGGTTTTCGATGACTAAATAGTGAATCTACTTGGCGATATCTTTGCTTTTAAATTCTTGGTGTACTTGCGCTTTAAGCTAACAAATGATAGAAGTACTTATATATTATATATATTAAATATATTTACATATTTCCTTGTAAATTTTCTCACATCGCTGCCGATGTCCAGCGGCGATGACGTTTACCCATTGTGGCTCCGGCAGATGACGCCTGAGGAACTGTGCGTTTTTGAGTTTTTTTTTCTGAGTGTAGCAACAACAGCGGCATTAACGGCAACAACAGCAGCAGCGTCATTAACGGCGGCAACAGCAGCAATAACGGCAACAGCGGCAAAAGCAGCAACAGCAACAACAATAACAACAGCAGCCACTCGGTCACTCGTAACAGCGCTTACAAAGTAACAGTTAAGGACACCAGTGTTGACAGATGACGGTGTCTGGCTGCCTCGTCTTGCGTCACTCGCACGCAACTCTTCGCTCATTTATCATAAACAAACAAGAATTCTGTTCACTTCTTATGCTTATTTTCTTGCAAGACTTCAGTGCTTGGCAATTAGTTGCAATTTCGTTCAAAACTTCGTTAATATCAGCTTTTGTTCGTTACTTTACGTAGTAAAATGTTCGAAAACTGTTCTTCACTTTACGGGATCTTTAATTTTCTTTTCGCGCACAGCAACCAATTTTGTTCTCGATAATTTAATTAATAACCAATGTTTGTTTACAACACTAACTTAACGAAATAATTTTTTTTATCTTTCAGTCGAGGTTCCAATAGATTTATGCAATTTACAAGTATATTTTTGACTTGCTTAATAGTTATCAAATAGATTTCTCATCACAAATCCATTCGAATCCTGGAGATCAAATAATTTTTGACGAAATCGTAACTCAGAAGCTGACGGAAATCCTAAATCCTAAAGTCAACGCGACCCACGCGAATAATTTTTAAAATATAGCGACCACTCGTTGGTATATTTTATTGATAAGATAAAAATTTTCTTTATTTAAAATATACCGACACTCGTTGTTATATTTTATTGATAAGATAAAAATTGTCTTCATTTTAAATATACCGACCACTCTTTGGTATATTTTATTGATAGATAAAAATTGTCTTTATTTAAAATATACCGACCACTCTTTGGTATATTTTATTGATAAGATAAACATTGTCTTTATTTGAAATATACTGACCACTCGTTGGTATATTTTGTTGATAAGATAAAAATTATCTTTATTTAAAATATTCCGACCACTCTTCGGTATATTTTATTAATAAGATGAAAATTGTATTGTTCAAAATATACCGACGACTCGTTGGTATATTTTATTTATAAGATAAAAATTGGCTTTATCCTGCTACGTTATGCAGTTGGCATGATAAAGTCTAAGTCTGATACTGTTACGTGTTTTACGCAATATGTGTGCAATTTGTCGCTATTTCATCCGGAATTCAGCCATTCCTGAAGTGGACGCTCCTCCTGACACGATAAACGTCGACTTCCGGGGGCACTGTTATACTTTCTACGGACTTGCCTGGTTCAAGTAACGATCAACATTCAGCACACATGAATGTGTTAGAGGAAATGAATGAATGTGTTAGAGGAAATAGAAGGAAATGAATGGACATTCTAATGACGGCTATAGATATGAACTCGATATGGATTATCTTGATGTAAATTACTGGCTTGAAGGCAACACACGAAACCTAGGATTATGGCCGATAATCCAAAAGTTAAGTTTTTACGTTGAGATACTCACATATTTATTGAGGAATGAAGCCAATATGTTTGTATGTTACCGTCATATTTGAACATCATGTTTGAATATCGTGTTCAAACAACCTACATAAAGAGTATATTTAAACAGCGTACGTTAATAGCGGTTATAAGATTTACGTTACACTCGAAAACTTAGTGTTGAGGGCCACGTTTAAATTTCTGCGTTAATCTTCAACTAAGTTATCTCGTGTAGTTTATTATTTACAACAATTACTCACATTATGTATTTGAATATGCAAAACTTCAATGTTATTACGTCAAATTAAAATAATTTATTTTTCCACTCCGTCTTTTTTATTTGTTTGCAATGTTATCGCTTTCTTGGCTTCTAAGTCAAGCAATTCTTACAGCCACAGTTTGTACTCTATTCTAAATAATTTTCTTTTTGCTCCTGTATTTTGCTTCTTTGTTAATGGCGGTTAACGTCCGTCTGTCTGTCCGTGAAATCACTTTTTCGTCAACGAGAAAACGCGCTCTTTGTCACTCACTGCAGTGGGTACTGAGTTATATTTTGTATTTGTTTGTAATGTTATCGCTTTCTTGGCTTCTAAGTCAAGCAATTCTTACGGCCACAGTTTGTACCCTATTCTAAATCATTTTCGTTTAGCTCCTGTATTTTGCTTCTTCGTTAATGGCAGTTACCGTCCCTGGTTGCGACGTTTCCATGTTCATTTAGCGACGCGTTTCCATGTTTGTCGCCACAACGCAACAGCGCGTCTCGGTCTAACGTCCCTGGTAGCGACGTTTCCATGTTCGTCGCCACGACGCAACAGAGCGTCGCGGTCGCCGGTCTGCGAGGTCGCGGAAGGCGCGAGTAACTTTCGCTTTTTACGGACGGGAAGGAAACGAAGCGCGCGTTGTGGGTTTTTCGATTACGTCGCGAGTCATCCAGTCGAATGGATCAGTTAAAGATTTCCTTTTTTGTCCGGATTGAGATCCCTCTTATACTGGATTCCGTTATCGGAAATAAGATTAATGTTTGCTTAAATAGAAAAACCTGTTCGAACCAACATTCAAATTGGAACGTGAACCACCAACATTTTATATGGATCCTGAAACACACATTCGAATTTTGTTTCAGAATGTGAAGAAGTATTTTTTATCTTTGAATTATCTTCGTGAACACCCAACAGCTGGATACGCGCCCCAACAGCCCCTATATATTGCGGCGCCATAAGTATCCTGGATACGCGCCCCAACAGCCCCTATATATTGCGGTGCCATAGGTATCCTGGATACGCGCCCCAACAGACCCTATATATTGCGGCAAAATGCTTACAATAAACAAGGTTTGACAAATATTTATATAAAAATAAATTTAAACGTTAAAATGCCGAATATTTCTCATATGGGAAAAATTCGAGCTTTGTCAACAGTCAAATGCATTCACTGATTTGCTTCACAACAAAATTGCTCAAAGTAATGTAATTTCGTGACTGCATATTTTATACAAATTTTGTATTTAAATATCAAAATTTACGACTCTCTGCAGGATGTGAATACATTTTCGTTCGCGCGTCAATTCCCTGCTTCTGATCTAATAAAATGAAGGATATTATTTGTATTTATACGGGACAGCGACCAATGCGGGGATAGCGTCACGTGTGTTTAAATCATAAAACATAAACAATTGTAATAATAAAAACAATAATAATAATGTGATAATAAAAACAATAAAACAACAAATTAAACTTAACTCATAAAACATAAAACAAACAATTGCATCACGTGTGTTTAAATCATAAAACATAAACAATTGTAATAATAAAAACAATAATAATAATGTGATAATAAAAACAATAAAACAACAAATTAAACTTAACTCATAAAACATAAAACAAACAATTGCATCACGTGTGTTTAAATCATAAAACTTAAAAAACAATTTTAACGCATCAATTTTATTACAAAATTTTGAATCATCTGAATGAAAATAATGTTTAAATGCATTTAATTATTTAAATAATTTAAATGCTTGATTAGGCATTGTATTCTCAAAACAGTATAGCCCTAGCTTAATAATTCACCTTGACCACATTAGCTCTAGTTAAGTGCCTCACGCAAGTTCCAGCATTCGTAAGCACGTTCACAAACCCGTCCACGCACGCGCGTCGCTCAGATACGAATATCGGTCGTTGACATTCGTGTGTGAATTTAAATCCTGCACGTGCGTTCGCTTGAACTTTCTTCGTTGAGTTAATGATGTTTAAAATTCTAAATCCTGCTGATAACAGGCTTAATTCATCGGGATATTGCATTCTACAAATTTAATTTTACAATACAAATAATATTATTTGTCAATAATTTCATGTGACAAATTATTATTTGTCACATAAAATATTATTTTATGTGGAGAAAAAAAAAGAACACATTTTTCTCCACACAATTTTATTACAATCCTGTCAATTTTGACATTTTTTCGTCTGATGATGACATATTTGTTTACAATTATTGAATACGAGTGCAATTCTGCTGGACCGGCCAGCGCCATTTATTCAAAAATATTTATATCAACATTATCATTATTTATATTTATATCATTAACATTTACATCACAAATATTTATTGTATAAGAGCGATATATGAGTGCACAAAACATCAAATCATTAATGGCAAATATTTCTTCCCCAGATGTCAGGCGGGACGTCACGTTCGTCGGGAGGCCTCGTCTCCCCAACGCCCCACATCCTCAGCATGACACCCACTTCGACACCCATAAAATCCCACTCAAACTCAACGTTTAATCCTAAATCCCATTCATCTTTCCCACCTAAATCCCACTCTAACTCCACACACCCCCTCAAGTCCCCCTCTAGCTCCACTCTAGCCCACAAGTCCCCCTCCAGCTCCACTCTCCCCCACAAATCCCCCTCCAGCCAGCCGTACACCCCCAAGGCGCTGCTCCAACGCTACAGCCTCCCCTTGGCCGTACGTCTACACGCACCCACCCCCACCCCCTCTGGGGTTGACCCCCGCCGCCCCCTCCTGCTCTACCGCACCTCCCACACCCCCAAGGTACGGGGGCTTCCCTGGCTATAGCTTCATACATTTAAATCATAATTCAAGTAATAATTCATAATATAATTAATATTTAATAGTAATATAGTAATAATTATTTAATTTGTAATTCATAATTCATAATTCGTATTTAAGACTCTTCGTACTGATATATGATTCGTAATATTAATTTTTTTATAACCGACCTTTCCTACTGATTCATAAACCTGAATCAGTAACCTAATTGCCAATTGTGATTTTTAGATTCTTATCCCAATTTCTCACTTTCTGAATCAGAATCTGTATTTATGATTCAAATTCCAATTCACAATCGTAATTTTTGGGTCCCATTCCTGATGTCCATTTCCCGATAACCAATCATGATTTATCTTTGCACCATATATTTATTATTGCCCCGTAGAATCACATTTCAAATTGTAAGTGCATCACAACTCCAGAAATTCAGGTCGTGGTTCCCTTCTCATTTCTTTTTTAACATAACTAGAAGTGATATTTTTACTCAATATTTTGCCGCGGTAAATGTTTTCAAAATCAATAATAACTCTTAATTCCTGTTTCCTCTTCTCATTTATTTCTTAACATAACTAGAATGGATTTTTTACTCAATATTTTTTTGCCGCGGTAAATTTTTTCAAAATCAATAATTTATCTCTAATTCCTGTTTCCTCTTCTGACATATTTCTTAACATAACTAGAATTGATTTATTTACTCAATATTTTTTGCCGCGGTGATTTTTTTTCAAAATCAACAACTTATTTTTAATTTTAAACCTCTCCCCCCCCCCCTTCCCCACAGGTACGGGCGGAGTCGCTGCGGGTGGCCACCGATGGCACATACATGAGCGTGGGGCAGCCGCTGGTCGTGCCTGAGTCCTACACGGGTACGTGTCTCGTATCCCTAGCTGGATAAGTGACTAAATTTCTCTTCAGTAGGGTAGGAGACCTACACGGGTAAGTGTCTAGTATCCCTAGATGGATAAGTGACTAAATGTACTATAGTTGAGTAGGTGATGTGTCACCCTAGAGTTGGGGGCCTGTGTTAATTCATGATCCTTAATTACGTCAATTAAGTTTATTCTTCTTATTTTAATTCTCGATCCACATTAATTATGGTAATTCTTCGTATGTTAGTTCATGATCCCTAATTATGTAAGTTATTTCTTCTTACGTTAATTCTCGATCCACGTTAATTATTGTTATTCTTCTTATGTTAATTCTTCATCCTTAATTACGTTAATTCATCTTACATTAATTCATCATCCTTAATTACTTTAATTAAGTTAATTCTTCTTATGTTAGTTCATAATCCTTAATTACGTTAACTAAGTTCATTCTTTTCATCTTAATTCTTGATTTCCTATACTGCATTAATTTTCTCGCCGCTTCGTATAAACAAATGTATATTATACACGCATGAAATAAGATATCACCTTCATCGCGGTGCAGGCTGGTTCAGTGTGGTGCAGGCCAGCGGAGGCAGCGCCACGGCCTACACCAGCATCGCTGAGGTCATCAGCACGCGGCCTGCAGCCTTCCTCACCCGCTACGACCTGCCAGCCTACATCGCCACTAGAGAAGGTCGGGGGGGGGGGAGTGTGTGGGGCTTCCCGTGAAATTTTGAGTAATGCAAAATTCATATCTTTTTGAGAGTGTGAATTTTAATTTTTTTGCGAAGTTGTAAAGTAAAAATATTCATTTCTCTTCTTCTGAGTGGATTTTTTATTTTTTCCGTTAGTTTTCTTGTCAACAAACTATTATTTGTATATAATTTCGTACATGCGAATTAATGTATGCTTCAATTATATCAATCTATTATATATTAATTTAAATATTATTATATTATCTACTATACTCGTATATTATTAGTCTATCTGATGGCAGCGCAGTGAGTGTAGCTCATACTCACCGAAGTAGGTAACCAAGTTAATTATACCTAAGTAAGTAACCAGATTATTTACCTAAATAAATAACCGAATTACTTACTGAAGTAAGTAACCAAGTTACTTAACTTAGCAAGTAACCAAATTACTTACCTAAGCAAGTAACCAAACTACTTACCTAAGTAAGTAACCAAGTTTACCTACTATACCTCAGGTACTGCTAAGTACCACCAAGGCACCGTGCAGGGAGGGGAGGTACTGCAGCTGGTAGCTGTGGTCTCCTACCAGCGCGAGCAGTTCGCGCAGTGTCTCAACTACCAGCACCAGGTAGCCTGCCTGTACATACTAGTAAACTACTTTGTCTTAACTACCAGCACCAGGTACCTTGCTTGTACATACTAGTAAACTAGTTGATCTTAACTACCAGCACCAGGTAGCTTGCTTGTACATACTAGTAAACTACTTTGTCTTAACTACCAGCACCAGGTAGCTTGCTTGTACATACTAGTAAACTACTTTGTCTTAACTACCAGCACCAGGTAGCCTGCTTGTACATACTAGTAAACTACTTTGTCTTAACTACCAGCACCAGGTAGCTTGCTTGTACATACTAGTAAACTACTTTGTCTTAACTACCAGCACCNTGTATAACTTCTGTAGGGCCTGTAATGTATAACTTCTGTAGGGCCTGTATTGTAAAACTTCTGTAGGGCCTGTATTGTAAAACTTCTGTAGGGCCTGTAATGTATAATTTCGTCTGTATAGGGCCTGTAAGGTATAAATTCTTTATGTTCTGCAATGTTTAACGTCTATAAGGTAATAAGTGCTTATATAGATTGTCACAAGACTCGTGGTTTTGCGAGTGCAATTCTCTTCATTTTATTGACGATCTTCTCATGATGAAACGACCAGAAAGTCATAGTTTTGGCATTCGTCTGCTGCTGGCGTCACCCTCGACTGCAGTTTTTACAAAATTGTTAGGATATTTTCTATCGTGATTATAATATATAATTTTCAGGATACTTGCTATCGTGATTAAAATAGTCATTCAATTTTAAAGCCACTCTTTCTCTTATTCGGACAAGTTAATATGTGGTAAATTGATTCAAACATTTTAGTTCTATACTAGTGTTCCTTGATTTTATTCTCAGATGAGCTAGTAATCACCCACGAACGCTTTCTTTTCGATACGAAATGTTTAAATAATTGATATTCATTCAATTTGTTTAATGAAAAAGAAAAAATTTCTTAATTACGGCTTTTGACAACTTCAAATTTAAATTGAAATAAATAATAGTTTTTAATAAAAAAATATATAATAATATTTTCGATTCATTTCTATTTTCAAGATATTACTTTGATTCTTTTGTCAGTCTATGCGTGATATCCGTTTCCTACTAAGCCATTTATAAACTTAAATTTTAATTATTAATTTTTCAAGCTATTTTAATCCTCAATATTAATTTTCTACTTTATTAATTACCGAATTTTTCTTTCTCTTTCAAGCTTTTTACCTCTTGTTAATTGAGCAAAATTTATTACCGAATTAAATGACTTTATATCGGGGCGGTAATCGTTGCATTTATCACCTGGTAATTTACCACTTACCCCAGATGGCGCTGGTGTCAGTGAACGCAGTGGGTAAATTTTACCACACTGCTGACAAGAACACTCGTGACACGGATAAAGTTTACCTTTTGACCCACCTTCTGCGAGCTTTCCAGTTACCCCTGACGGTAAAACTGGTGTGTGGGTATATGCCACGCACTCCATGTGCCTTTACCGGTGAGTCTGGGGGTAAATTGGGTGGTAAATCCAGGGTAAAGTGGGTGGTGAATCAGGGGTAAATTGGGTGGTGAGTCTGGGGTAAATTGGGTGGTGAATCCGGGGTAAATAATCTGGGGTAAATTGGGTGGTGAATCTTGGGGTAAATTGGGTGGTGAATCCGGGGTAAATTGGGGTGGTGAATCTGGGGTAAATTGGGTGGTGAATCCGGGGTAAATTGGGTGGTGAATCCGGGGTAAATTGGGGTGGTGAATCCGGGGTAAATTGGGTTGGTGAATCTGGGGTAAATTGGGGTGGTGAATCCGGGGTAAATTGGTTGGTGAATGGAAAGTTGGTGGTGAATCAGGGGTAAATTGGGTTGGTGAGTCCGGGATAAATTGGGTGGTGGATCCGGGGTAAATTGGTGGTGAATCTGGGGTAAACTGGGATGGTGAATCCGGGGTAAATTGGGTGGTGAAACCGGAGTAAAATGGGGTGGTGAATCAGGGTTAAATAGGGTAGGTGAATCTGGGGTAAATTGGGGTGGTGAATGCGTGGTAAAATGGTTGGTAAATCCGGGGTAAAGTGGTTGGTGAATCCGGGGTAAATTGGGTGGTGAATCCCGGGTAAATTGGGAGGTGAATCCGGGGTAAATTTAGTTGGTGAATCCCGGGTAAATTGGGTGGTAAATCCGGGGGAAATTATTTGGTAAATCCGGGGTAAATTAGGTGATGAATCTGGGGTAAAGTGGGTTGGTGAATCAGGGGTAAATTGGGTGGTGAATCTGGGGTAAATTTGGTTGGTGAATCCAGGGTAAATTGGGGTGGTGAATGCGGGGTAAATTGGGTGGTGAATCTGGGGTAAATTGGGTTGGTGAATCAGGGGTAAATTGGGCTGGTGTATCTGGGGTAAACTGGGTGGTGAATCCGGGAAAAATTTGGTTAGTGAGTCCGGGGGTAAATTGGGTGGGATTTTAGTTTTTAGTTTGGTGACTCCGGGTAAATTGAGATGGCGCATCAAGGGTAAATTGGTTTGGTGCATCAAGGGTAAATTGGTTCGGTGCATCAAGGGTAAATTGGTTTGGTGATAAATTAAAAACGGTCGCCACGGACCGGGTAGATGGTTCTCATGTTTCCTTACCTCAATCATGGTATCCTGTTCCCTTTTCAAAATATATAACAAAATCATTATTATTACTCGACCAGCTTCTAGAGAGCTGTAAAACTACGGCGTTCACATCTGTTCTTAGAAATATTTTTTACTGATTTGTTTTGAAGTCGGAAAGCTTTTGTATTTTTTTGCGTCCATATGTTCGATATTTCACCCAATATCAATTGTGCAGAGAAAATTTTAAATGGAGTTATTTTACGTGTCGTTGATATCGTCTGCATGAATTAAAAACAAAAAAACTTTTTAGCACATGCCGCCACATGAGAGACGCAGAAGGTTTTTCAAGTAATTATATGCAAGCCTTCATAAGGACATCATGTCAACTTGAATATGGCTTAGCATTGCCGTAGATATTTCTACTGTGTTTACTTGTCCATGACAAAGTTTGGTTTTATTAAACGATATTCCAATGAAGGGAACAACTTCATTCCGATTTATCGGAGTGTTAATAATATCTCGCTTAAAATCTTGTTCAAGATCTGCCTTCTTATTAATTAACTAAATTATCGCATACCATTGAGAGTATTCAAAGCCAACAGCTACCCATTGATTCTGACAATTATTTTTGTTAACATTTTGAATGACATTTCGTCATTAAATTTTCATTTTTGTTAATATTACTTCTTAATAAATAGTTAAAAATGACGTGTTATTTTTCTTTTGTACTGCTTACATACCCGTTTGTTAATGTCGTATTATATTATAGTTCTAACATTATTTGACAATTATCTATCGAGTCATAAGGTAAAAAAATACCAATCACTGCATGCATAATCACTCGTTGATCCCCGACGTATTTTAATCTAACATCACTGCATAATTATCCATTCATCAACGCCGTATTAAAATTCATTCATCGACGAAAAAAAATAATTTGTCGATCATAGACATATCCTATAATCCTACCATCACTGCGCAGGCATCCTACGGCTGCTGCGGTGTCAGAAGGAGTCTGTGGTGGTAGCCTGCACGATGACGTCACAGGCAGAGGCAACCCTCATGGAAATGGACTTGTCCTCGAGCTTCCTGCTCTCCCCAATCCTCGACCCCCTCTTCCCCAAGTCCCCGATTTACCTCAAGACTTTATCCTACTGCGAGGACGAAGCTACGGACTGGCAACGACAAATTAAAGTGAGGAAGTAAAGTTGCATGTAACTCTACAGGGAAATTTAAGAGGAAGGGAATGCCATATTCAATATAATGATTTTTATGAGGATATACGCATATTGAATGTCTTGAATGTCAATGTATCTTCATTAGGAAATGTAATTTTTATGAATAATGACTGGTTACGAATACGTTGACTATTGGTATTAAGTTTGACATTGAAATTTACGATTGGATGTTAATAGAAGATTTTTACGCGCAGGGACTTTAATGTATGAATTCCGATTAGAAATTATGCATGCCTTCATTAACTTGAGATAAACAATAAATTTGTAATCATCTTACAAAGCAGCGTTATCAATAATAGATACTTAATGAACGCTTGACACTTAATAATTTTCATATCGGACAGGAACGTACCAGTAAGTGTGCAAATTCATTCTAAAATAACATCTAACTAGTAAAACATTGGAATTAATTTCTATTTTCGTATTCGTGTGTCCATCAGGTCACCCACCATGTCACGGATCAACGATCGCGTTCGTTAACACGTTCGTTCAGCGACAAATTCGTGGACGTTCCGGCATGCAGATCCATGTCGGCATTTTCCACCCTGGACCGCGTCAAGCCACGTAGGTCCATGTTCACCCAGAGCGTCACCGACACCAGCATTGGTAGACTGGCAAGCAAAATAAACAAGATGAAAGAATCCAGGAAGCGAGAAAGTATCTCAGAGAAATACAGGGATAACAATGGACTGGGCCATTCGTTCGAGCAGATCGTGTGCCCGAACACCAAACTTTTCGAGAAGCAAAGATCTTTGTCGAAACAGAACACGTTCGTCCAGGAAATTAATAGGAAAAATAGGCCTCTTCCAGATACGAGCACAAAAACAACAACAACCATTATCAATTTGAAACACAGTTTGAATTCTCTGAGGAGAGGAAAGAAAATCGGGAGTCGACCTCTTCCAACACCATGTGAACTTCTGGTGACTCCGCCTGATGACTCTCAACCAAGTCTAACAACTTACAAGTTTATTAAAACCTCGAAAGACGGAATTGAATACTGCAGAGTTTCTGATAATTCCAGTCCGGCTCCTACCAGTCTAGGTCTTGAAGACTCAGACATGGACGACGATGGTCTTGACGAAGACACAGAGAACCTTTACTCTGAAATAGAGGATTTGATGAGCAACAAAATGGATCTGGATTTCAGCGACGAAGAAAGAGATTCTGCTTCCTCTTCCAATGGCAACAGCAGCAACGGATACTCCAGTGAAACTAAAATGACACGAAAAAATAGAATGTTTTTAAATTTTAAGGGAACTGTTTCTCAGGATGTTGCTATCAAAGCCGAGGTTCATTCTCGTAACCGTTTTGATTCTCCCAAATCTGTTGCTGAATCTGAGGACGATCACTACGCAACTATCACACTGAACGAAGATGACGACGATAGTGAACAAGATATCGATAAAAATCGTGATTCTTATATCCAAAATATGAATAAAGCTAATGCATTTGACGACTTCCAAAAGCAGGAATTGAAAGAAGCCGGCGCTGAAGATTCGGTGTCGATAAAAGGAGATTGGTCCGATAGCTTGGAGAATGTCTCGGCTTTACCAAATGAGAGCAAAATACAAACTTTCGTTGACCAAAAAGGAGCAGTACGAGAGAAATATTTCACGAGGCAAAGATCAATCAACATCTATGAAACTCTCGAAGAGGCAGTGGAAAATTCGAAGCACAATTCATCGACAAACGACAGCAATCAGGACTCTGATGATGAATTGATCGGAGACTCATCTTCACCCAGAGAAAGACCGCTGAATGAAGATTTGAAAAAAGTAATATTTCATGATATCGAAGATAGCGCCATTCTAACGTCAAATGAGCCCATTGATGACTCAATCGCCGATGAAGAAGCCGAAACAGATTTGTCCCCATCCCTGAACACAACCATCACAATGGTTGAAGATGAGAGTCGTCCAGGAAGAACTAGCATTTCCATCACCGAAGCGCCGTTCGAACCTTCAGGAAACTCAACTCGCACATTTCGCCCCGTTGCTAAACCGAGTCTTGGTTTAACCTCTGCGTGCAGCATCGCTGATTTGTGTAATGCAGATGAAGAAGAAGATTACGAAATTCAGATGCGAGGAAACACGATTCTAATCAAAGTATGTGACGATTCCAGCGTCAGTCGAGATACCTCATTCGATACCGAGATGGAAAAATCTAATGACGACATGAAACCTAATTTGAAGAAGTGTTCTTCAGTTTCTAGCATAAATATATTGTTAGACGATAATGAAGATTTTTGTACTCATAGTGAACATGTAAGATCCGAGGAGACTTGTAACGAAATTTCGTATTTAAACGAGTCTTGCGTATCCATCTCTATCATTAACAGGCCAGAAAATTTGACAATCGCCAAGTTAAGCAGTGATATCGTGGAAGAAATGTACGGAAAAGCTGAGGAGCCTTACAAGTCCATAGGAACATTGCTACCAAATAACGAACTTCGCATTAATACCGAAGAAAATCATTTCGCCAACACGCCCACTTCTGAAATGGACCAAAAGTCTTTAGATTCAGGTAACGCTTCCGATGAAGTGGAAGATCAAGAAGACTCTTTTGATGCAGATTCTCTAGCAGACGAAGAATGTGAATCTCCACGCATTGTTAAAAAGTACGAGGGTCTTTCGCAAGACTCTCGTGAAGAGATTCACGAAGAGCTGAATTCAGATAATGAAGATACATACGATGATACCAATCCAGATAATGCCACAGAATCGTATGATTTTACCTGTCCACAAGATATTGAAGATGACAAGGAAGATGGCGAGGAAAAGATATTTTCACTGACTACCCTGACCAGCAAGTACGAGATTTCAATAATGGAACCAATTTTGGAAGAAGACTCATATGACTCTGAAGCTAACGAATCTTTCCCTAATTCTCCCAGAAGGCTTGTTTATCAAAACATGCCACTCGCCATAAATTCAGATGCAGAATATGTAGTTGACATTAAAAAGTTCAGTGCAGAACTTAATGTAGACTTGCTGAAGACTTCGGATGGTTTTGATTCTAGTCCTCAATGCTCAAATGAAAACCAATACGAAAATGTGGACCCACCGGCTCAGAAGGCCACAGCTGCAGATAAATTAATGAAATTTGAGACTTCTTTGACTGGTAAATGTCGGTCTTCTTTGAAATCCGTTGAGCCACTAGACCTCGAACATCCGTTCTTGCTGGCCGAGGCCTTAAGTAAGGACTTTCCACCTACAAACAATCGCATGAGTAGAACTCTTCCTAGAAGTTTGCAAACTAATTCCAGCTTCTGCTATCTGGAAGAACGGACTGACCTTTCGCTGGCTCCACTTTATCAAAACGTGACTCAACCCGAAGAACCTTCTTCCTCTGTGTATGAAAACGTGACCCCGACACCTTCGCTATGTTCAGCTGCGTTGTATGCAAACACGCCTTCGCCTAGTGATGATAACAGAACTGTTACTTCGTTTTCCTACATTTCTCTTTCTCCTCGTTCTCCTACAAGTCAAATTCAAAACAACCATCTTCCTGGAGTGCCATTCCTACCATCGAACCATCCTTCAAGAGTTTCGGCAGACTTACCAAGAGACAGTTTGAAATCTTTCTACAATTCACCTTTCAGTCTCGACGGCCTCAAAATAGAAGAAGATGAGCTATACAAAACGCCGTCGAATATGCTTACCGAGCGACCTAACATACCTATTACTGACCCCACTCCGCCCACGGGGACCAAAACAGATGCTTCATCTAGGAACTTGGATGGTAGTTCAGATAGCTACGACCAAAGTGGCTCTAGTTACTCAACTCATCATCGAAAAGTGTCATCCTTATCTTCGGATTCTGGATGTCTTAGCAGTGATGAATCAGAAATTCCAACTAAGGCCCTTCAAACAGATGAAAGTCCATAGCCACCATAATAAGTCAAAGAGAATATATTATTATTTAAGTTAAGGTCTAGCTTGCTCTGGATTGTTCATTTAACTGGAGCTTGCCTTTTTCTTCATCTTGAATTATGTTCAGGTTACAGATCCTTATTTTCATAATAAATGTTACGATTAAGACATAGTAGAATAACTGAGCATTCATATGGTAATTTACATCATCGTAGACCAAAAATATATTGGTATTACGTTTCAGCCGTACGATAATACCTTGCGATGGGTACTTTTTTGTAAGCATGCAATAGCCGTTTTTACGATAACACTTTTCGATAGTTATTATTTTAATGATACCCTTCGAAAGCCACTCACTCTTTTGATAAACTTTAAATGATTTCGATTCAGTGGGAATTCTAGGCTTCGTTCCTTAACTGCCATTTTAAGACAAAAATGCGATTGCTGTAAGATCGCAATAATTTACTATGCAGAAAAAGTTTCAATTCCGAATTTTCACAGTTTTTTCTACAATTTAAACGTGTTATCCAATTTGAGAACCTGCACTTTCTTAACTGCCATTGAAAGACAAAAATGCGATTTCTGCAAGATCGCAATGATTTACCGCATAAAAAAAGTTTCAATTCCGAATTTTCACAGCTTTTTGTACAATTTATACGTATCAGCCTATTTGAGAACCTGCACTTTTGTCTTCACTAATTTTTAAAATATTACCTCTTTTGATACAATGTGATTCGATACATCTAAAAATTTTGTATGGAAATAATGTCATCGTGATGATACGGTGGAACTGAAGTATGCTGACATCACGCATGCGTGCAGTGACCGCCATCACGCGTGCGTGCAGTGACCGCCATCACGCGTGCGTGCAGTGACCACCATCACGCGTGCGTGCAGCGACCGCCATCACGCGTGCGTGCAGTGACCGCCATCACGCATACGTGCAGTGACCGCCATCACGCATGCGTGCAGTGACCGCCATCACACATGCGTGCAGTGACCGCCATCACGCGTGCGTGCAGTGACCGCCATCACGCGTGCGTGCAGTGACCGCCATCACACCAGACCAGCAACATGCCTTAACATCGTGTGGCATGCTAGACCAGCAACATGCCACAACATCATGTGGCATGCCAGACCAGCAACATGCCACAACATCGTATGGCATGCCAGACCAGCAACATGCCACAACATCGTGTGGCATGCCACAGCATCATGTGGCATGAGACCAGCAACATGCCACACATCACATCATAAGGCATGCTAGTTATTAATTAAAGACCTCTTCCTCATAACAAAATAAATTATTATTATGAATGCAGCCTGATTCATCAATTCGAGATTGTTTATTCATTTTGTTATACATTAAATAAATTTTGGTTCATTATTCTGCAACAGAAATTAAATCTTGTATCGTTGAGCTAACATCGCCACAGTTATTCACAGTGAACACATTTACAATCAAATAAATATAAAAATGTTTTAACTGTTCATGTACAGTCAACCAGAGGCAAACTGTTCTAACTGGGAAGCGTGTTACATTTTCCAGCTGAATATTATACAAAATCATACATGAGAGACATGAGTAACATGTGACAAATATGTTACAACGACAGACAAGAGTCAAGTCTACACACTCTGGGACCGAAATAACGGTAGAATTTGGAAAATCTGTACTTTTTTATAATATATCATTAAAAAGATAACTGGGACTAATAGATAAGGGGACTGAAAACACGAGCCAACCTGTAGACTGGATTCTACACTGGAGTCAAGTCTACACATACAATCTGGTAGCAAAATAACGCTAGAATTTTTGAAAATCTGTACTTTAGTGTATATTGTATCATTAAAAAGATAACTGGGACTGAAGGATAAGGGATAAGGGGACTGCAAACATGAGCCAACCTGTAGACTGGATTAATCAGCCATTCAGTGAATCTGTAGACTGAATTTTTCAATCAATCAGTGGACTGGAAGAATGAGCCAATCAGTTGAAATATGTGAACAGCCAATAACGATTCAGGACGAGCTTCCGGTGCCAATTTTTGTTAACAAATGCGTCATCATTGCGGATGTATATAAAAAAACAATATTAATCCACATGCTTATTAACCTCACTTATTAGTATATGGCAATTAAAATAAAGTATATACAATAACCAGACAGGACGTTGAGCCTCTCCAACAACTCTAACACAACTGAGCAAAATTCGTCGTACAAATCTCAACAAATTATTAACAATAACTTAATCATCTTTAATTAGGTGAGCAATTCGTAATCTTACTTCCAGTAATTAATATATCTTCAGTTAATCATATACGAAGTTACAAATACATACTTTTTAAAGTAATATTGCTGAATATTATAGCACATGATAACAATTATTTCATCACAACGTATTCGGATTTAAAAAAACAACCCCAGTATTTGGCAGTTGAATACTCAATACTGAACGCATTTTTCCGATAAATTTGCATTTAGTACTGAGAAACTTTCCCCATTTTTTTTAGTAAAATAAAATTCAAATTTTGCGATCTTCTTCAATCTCATAGCAACAGTAATCTTAAGGCCTCGCTTCACTGCCCCACGAGATATCGGGCAGACTTGGCTGGCTCTCTTGGGATTCCTCCACGAAGTGATTCTCTCTAGCTCTACTCGTAAAAAAGTATATATAACATGGGAAATTTTGCCATCCTTATCCAGCAATTTTTTTGCAATCGGTGCTCATTAACAAAAAATATTTAAATTGCTACTTCCACAAATTAATGCGAAAAGTTTCCATCTTTCGAAGTTTCCATCGACGGAAAAGTTTTCCGTCGTCGTCACTGTTCACGAATTGTGCGATTTCAACACTTTTTTCGATAGGGCATTTCTCGATCAGCCTCCTTGCTGTTGATATCTATCATCAACAACAAGTTACAACCGAACATGCCGTAATGGGGAGTGTAAATCCCTTATCTAACAGTTCCTACGAAGGAGCTGTTGAAGGAATGAATAAATTAATTAGGACGAAATTAAAGAAATTACATCGAAATGAAAATGAAGAACTCTGAGCTGTGAGCGCCAAAGAGTTCTTGTGGTCAGACGGAGCACAACGAGAAGCCAGTGAAAAGAGATAATAGCGGTTTCAGCGTTTATTAGGCCGTAGGCCTGTCGCCGATTCATAACATCGCAGAACATTCACAGCTTATTACGGGTCTCGAACTCGCAACTCATTGCTACAATTTTGCTGTGCTTAACCGCCCGGCCTCCTCGCCGATTCTGACCAGAAACTGTCGCACAGAAATGGGATCGAACCCGCACCTCTCTGCGCCAATCCTGGTATACTCTGAACTTTAACCACTAGGCCACCCTGCCCAGCGGTCGACCAGAGTCGATGAGCGCTGCCGGCCGTTGGCCATTAATTGGCCGGCTAAAAACTGCCGCTGCCTGAATAAGTGAAGCTACAGTTAGTTTAGTGTCCAAATGTTTACTAGCGCTTCAGCTATTAAGCTATCTCGCACCGAAAGTCAAGATGAACATCACCATAAAGGTGGAAGGTCTCAATTATTCATCACCCACAAGGGGCGGAAGGTCTCAGACCACAACTGAGACCTACAGTCAGACACCGCGAGCTCAGCGGTGGGGCGCTCAGGAACAATCCCCCTAGGAGCGCGAAATCCCATAGGACTTCTGACGAGCACAGACACCCGTCAGAAGTCCCCCCTGAGGGGAAGTGAAGCTACAGATATCGCATGAGAGTTAACACGATCGGATGTAGAAACTTTTAAATCTAAGAGCTGGGCATTGGTTTTACACCGCAGTTCCCCACTCTGAGCAGAACCTTGACACCGACGTCAAATCTTGCAGATGATCGCGAAAAATATTTTGAAATCGAACAAATGCATCCTCAAGCATCCTCGACGAGTTAGAATTTCACACTAAAACAGGTCTTAAGTGTGAAAAATTCATATATTAGACCCAAAGAGCTAAAAGCAATTGCAAGATTTTCGAACCCAAATATTCTATGGAAAATTGTAAAAATTATGGGACACGGAAGTGCCCTCAGCAGGGAGACGCTGTCGGGCTGGGCGGTCGGTAGGCGTGGCGCGCCGACGAGATAAAGCGTCGGGACGGCACGATGTCGGCCGCCGAAAACCCGAAGTTTCGTAGTCGGGAATTAACAGAAGTTGGGATGATTTCTTCTCGACTAGGGAGAACGATTTCTCCCCAGTTGTGTCCATTGCTGCGGAGCCGCGAGACGCGGAAATTCGGGATAATTTCTTCCTGATTCAGAAGGTTACTTTTAGAATTCATGGTGACTCCATCTCGGAGAGGGGTGACTCCATCTCGAAGAGGGGTGACTCCATCGCGGAGAGGGGTGACCCCATCTCGGAGAGGGGTGACTCCATCGCGGAGAGGGGTGACTCCATCGCGGAGAGGGGTGACTCCATCGCGGAGAGGGGTCACTCCATCTCGGAGAGGGGTGACTCCCTCTCGGAGAGGGGTGACTCCATCTCGGAGAGGGGTGACTCTTCGGAGAGGAGTCACTCCATCTCGGTTTGAGGAGACTCCTTCACGACTCGTAACGCTGCCGTCACCATTAGAGGTGCCGTCTCGCGAGGTGAAGCCGAAGTAGGAACGGCCGACATCTTGTCGTAGCAAAGTGAAGCTGTAGTGATTATCATCTGATGAACCAGTCCCGAACGACCAATTGTGACCCGGCGTGCGATTTGACGGCCGATTGAACGACGATGATCTTGAGTCCTGATCCGACGATGATGAAACCACGGTTGTCGAGTAAATATTATCGCAAATTTCGGCGTAGAGGCACTCTTCGTCCTCTTCGTCTTTCTTGAGACGAAGGCGACTCAAATCGTCCAGCACCGTCGAATAGTCCTGACTGTCGACGCTCTGACGAAGACGGTAGCTCAGCGAATGTTCAGGCACGGGCGGCGGAATATCATCGTCGTGCTTCTGCTGTTCTTGATATTTTGCGTTGCGTCCATTTTGAAAAATATAAGTATTCTGCTTTGAAAGTTTCCTCGGTTCTCTCCCGTCACCCTTACCAGATTTTCCAAGCTTGTCAGGTACAGCCTCCTGAACGCTCGATTTTTCTCTCAGAATGTCAAAAGTCGTCGCGTCTCCGCCGTTGCGGATAGTTAGTCGGTCGCGACTTTTCTCGCGAATCCGCAATCGTATTCGACTATCCCTACTTTTATCCCTGGACCTTTCATCCCTGCTTTTGTCCCGAGGTATCCTGTCGAGTTTCTTGTTGTCATCGTTGCTTCTTCGGGATTCCCGACTTCGGTCCTGGGCTTTCAATTCCCGGACGCCACCGCGCACGTGGCGCAGTTTGGGGCCGCCGTCCGCATCGGATTGAAAAAACGGACCAGTGGAGGACGCAGTGTCCGACAGCGTGGCGGAGGTAGATGTCCGCAGTGGGAGGACAGGTCGAGTGTCCGTCACGTGATGAGTGATCTGGAAAGTCGATAGACCGATTGAAGAAATTATTTTAAACATTTTAATAATAGAATTTTCTTTAAAAATTTTTCAAACCAGAGGTTGTGCTAGCCTAAATGAACATGTGTTCCGCCCTTAGGTCTGGAAATGAATTTGATTTTATGTCGAAAAACTTGACTGCTGAAGTAAAGATTTGAACAGCGGAACTATGCATTGATCGCTCCAATTGAATATTGATCAATGGATGGAAAATATCAGAATCAAAGTAAAAAACAAACGCAAAGTTTCGCCGTGGTAATATAATTGCAAGAGTAACGCTGCGAGTGATAGAACGGAAATTTATTCCGCATGATACATTTAGAACATAAAATGTATATAATATAATATAATATTATATAATATAATAATGTATATAATATAATATAATATAATATAATATAATATAATATAATATAATATAATATAATATAATATATAAAATTAGGACTCAAGCAGGACGTTGAGAACCTCACCTTGATTTGCCTCTGCCAGGCCTCGGCCTGGTCCTCGCAGTAGGACTTGGTCTTGAGGTAAAGTGGGGACTTGGGGAAGACTGGGTCCTTGATTGGCGTGAGTACGAAGTTGGAGTCCAAGTCCATCTCCAGGAAGGTGGCGTTTGTGTCTGGAGTCATGGTGCAGCCAAGGAGCACGTGCTCCTTTTGGGCGCTCTCCAACTTCAGCAAACCTGGAGGAGATAAATATGAATTAGTTTTGTATTCAACAGTTGAGTGATGTGTTGAACACGCATGAGTTTTGTCTTCAGTCTTTACTTAACCTTAATAGCTGGCAATAATGTCTATGGGCCTATTTCTTCAGTGCCGACACTTCTATTCTATTCAATTCTATTCTATTCTATTATAACCCTGAAGGCCTTCATTCTCATTGGATAAAACTACACGCTTGTGAACACTGACTTTTATGGCCACTCTGTCCAGTAATTGTCAAGGAGCTGGGCACTTTATCCACTCACCAGTGAAGGAGCTGGGCACTTTATCCACTCACCAGTGAAGGAGCTGGGCACTTTATCCACTCACCAGTGAAAGAGCTGGGCACTTTATCCACTCACCAGTGAAGGAGCTGGGCACTTTATCCCCTCACTAGTGAAGCACTTTATCCACTCACCAGTGAAGGAGCTGGGCACTTTATCCATGTATCCACACACAAGTCTGACAGTAAGGGGCAGCTGGAAGCCGTCCAGCAGCTGGGCCATGAGGTAGACCTGGTCCAGCGTCTGCTGGGCCGCTGCCCGCGCCGCCGTGGCGTAGAACTTCCCCCGCGCCGACAGCGGCACGAACACAACCTGTGTCGTCAATTACGGTAATAATACGAAGTAATACGAATAATATAAATGATACAAATAATACAAAGTAATGCAAATAATACAATAATACAAATAATAAATATAATACAAATGATAGAAATAATAGAAATAATAAAAAAAATACAATAATATAAACGATACAAATAATACAAAGGATACAAATAATGCAAATAATTCAAATAATACATATAATACAATTTTATCTTATCACTGAAATGATAGGATAAAATGAAACGTTTTGTTAGTCCATATAAAGTCTAAAAATGGGCTACAAATCACATCAAAAATGATTGAGCCTCTTTTAACCCCTCAATTAATTTAAAATTAATTCCATAGCCAGCATCATGATTAAGCGTTCAAACAAATCCATGAACATTTTCACAAACACAGTCCACAATCAAGCCCACAATTAACTCAGTCCACAATTGAGTGTACAATTTATTCCACAATTAAGCCTACCGTTAACATCAAATTTTACACCACAATTGCCTCCATATTTTATCCACAATTAGGTCTAGAAATAAGTCCGCAAAAAAGTCCGCAAAAAAAGTCAACGATAAAGTCCACAATAAAGTCCACAATTTCGTCCACCTGTCCCCGGTGGTCGAGGCACTGGGCGAATCTGTCCCCCGACGCCTGCGTCCCGTCTTCGCCCGTCCTCTTGGTGTCCTCAAAAAGTCCCAGGAGCTTGAGGACGTGACCCGCTGGGACAACGCTGCGCTTGTAGCGAGGGTTGCCAGACCCTGCGGGACAAAATGGACTTGATGGGAAAAATGGGACTTGCCGGGACATTAAAACCTTACATTATAATAGAACCTGCTGGGACAAGAGGACTTGCTGCGTCTACTGGGACAAGAGGACTTGCTACTTCTGCTGGGACGAAGGGGACTTGATGGGAAATAATATGCGTTTACAAATTACTTTTTAAAGAACACACTTCTAAAAAATCCAGTGGCTCCGATGTTACACATGCATAATGAATTTCTAATTTTATTCTAAAAATTAAGAAAATTAATTTTTAAAATTTTTTAATAATTAAAATAAATTAAATTTTAAAAATTATTTATTCTGCCAATTGATTCATGCATTGTCTCCAACTTTATGCAAGTGTGTAAAATTTCAGATCGATTTGAGAGGTAGAAGTGTGTTAAATATTTATTATAAGATATGTAGCAGCAAACAACAAGAAGTGAAGTTAAAGAGAAGTGTTGTAATAAAGAGGGACTTCCCTCTTTATTACTTATTATATTACTTATTATATTATATTATAAATATTATTATATTATATTGTTTCTTGCATCTAAAGAGGGACTATACAGAACTTGCTGGGACAAGAGGACTTACTGCGTCTGCTGGGACCAGAATGTCTGTTCATCACATAGACTATAATTATAACTATTGATATATACTGCAATATAAAATAGGTACTGTAGATCGATATATGCTGTAATATTATATATTACAGTATATATCGATGTAATATATACTGTATATTACATCGATTTATATTATAATATGAATTATATTATAATATAAATAATAATATAATTTATATACTAATAAATTAATATTTATATAGAGTATATGTGTATACTGACGGGAGTTGTCAGGCAGCCTGACGTAGCCGGCGACGTCATGCCTCGTCAGGAAGAAGCTGACGTTGCTGTCAGCCACGTCAGCGACGCTCGTGTAGCACGTCGCCCCACGACATCGTCCTGACACGACGCTGAACCAACCTGTCGTGAGAGGTGGTTGAGACATGGCAGACACGATAGACATGACACGGCAGACATGACACGGCAGACACGACATGGCAGACACGACACGGCAGACAGGGCAGACACGACACGGCAGACACGACATGGCAGACACGACAGACACGACACGTCAGACATGGCAGACACGACACGGCACAGACACGGCAGACACGACACGGCAGACAGGGCAGACACGACACGGCAGACACGACATGGCAGACACGGCAGACACGACACGGCAGACACGACATGGCAGACACGACATGGCAGACACGACATGGCAGACACGACACGGCAGACACGACACGGCAGACACGACACAGCAGACATGACACAGCAGACACGACACAGCAGACACGACACGGCAGACACGACACGGCAGACACGACACGCCAGACATGGCAGAGACGATTGATACATCACAACATTTCACGAAAAACATCACGGTAACATGAGGTACTAAAGAACATGTAGCAGCAAACAAACGGCAAACCATGATTACCCCCGGAAACTCACAGTAACCCCGGTAACCAACGGTAACCCACGGTACTCTAGGTAACCCCGGTGACAGTACGGTACTCAAGGTAACCCCGGTAACCCTGGGTACTCAAGGTAACCCCGGTAACCAACGGTACTCACGGTAACACCGGTAACCCACGGTTCTCAAGGTAACCCCGCTAACCAACGGTTCTCAAGGTAACCCCGCTAACCAACGGCACTCTAGGTAACCCCGGTAACCAACGGTACTCAAGGTAACCCACGGTAACCCCGGTAACTCACCGGTGTAGCAGTCCGGGATGACCAGCGTGGGCCCAGCAGCGATGATGGCCCCTGACGCGCTCGTCTTGAGGGACACGGCCCGTACCTGGGGGGGGGGTAAATTGGTTCTACGTCTACCGCGGTAAACTGGGTCTACGTCTACCGCGATAAACTAGGTCTACGTCTACCGCGGTAAACTGGGTCTACGTCTACCGCGGTGAACTGGGCCTACGTCTACCGCGGTAAACTGGGCCTACGTCTACCGCGGTAAACTGGGTCTACGTCTACCGCGGTAAACTGGGTCTACGTCTACCGCGGTAAACTGGGTCTACATCTACCGCGGTAAACTGGGCCTACGTCTACTTCGATAAAATAGGCCTATATTTACCGTGGTAAACTGGGTCTATATCTACCGCAGTAAATCAAGTCTACAACTGCCGCAGCGAACTATAAATCTACCGTAGTAATGTGTCTAAATTCACTGTTAAGCCCTAGTGGCTTAGGCGAAATTTCGACACAGGTTTCAAGGAGTTTTATTTTGGTAATCTTGAAAGCATAGTTTCTGCAAGTATGACATCATAAATATTAGCTATCTAATACACAAGATAAACAAATATAAGCAAAATTAGATCCAAGTTAACCAAAAAATATCATATCAGAATCAATAATGAAAAATTAATAAATTGCAGCACTAAACTCACCGAAGTACTTCGCCACTAAAGGAAGTTTGAACTACGAATGACAATTTATCTCCAGGTAAACATCGGTTGGATGACTGAAGGTCTAAGCAGAAAGATTACGTGAAGCGTACATGTGAAAAATTGCGATTACATTCACCTACTCAGGGGCTTGCTTTTTAGCATTTGTGGACTAGGTTAACTCCAGCAGGCATCTGACGTCGAAACAACGTTCAATATTGGTTGATTTCAGGTTTAAATATTGATCAACCAAAATTAAACGTCATATCGACGTTGAAATCTGACCAACACTAAAAGGGACGTAAAACAACCATATTTCAACGTTGAAATAACGTCGATATTGGAACGTTGAATTTTTAATAATTTTTAAACGTTGAATCAATGTCAATTTTAGGTTGAAATGCTGAACAGCCAAAATTAAACGTCCAATCTACGTCAAAATCTGACCAAAACTAAAACGGACGTAAAACAACCTTATTTGAACGTTGAAACAACGTCGATATTGGTACGTTGAATGTTATTTTATTTTTAAACGTTCAATTAGTGTTGATTTCAGGAAAAAATGCTGAACAACCAAAATTAAACGTCCGATCAACTTCGAAATCTGACCAAAACTAGAAGTGACGTAAAACAATCTCATTTCAACGTTGGAAAATAGTCGATATCGGTACGTTGAACGTTTAGCTATTTATTTACCAGCATGGAACTAATGTTATCACACCAACACCGAATAATGTACATATATATAAGTGTACGATTAATGACGAAATATGGCATTTCAATTTTCAAGAAGTTGCACAATTTTTAGCTTATTTTTATTGCTCATGCACGCGAGCTGCCGTGGTCAAGGTTGCTAAGGCGTCGCGGCGGTCTTCAGCGATCCCGGGTTCGAATCCTGCCACGGACGAAAAAATGGTCGGTTCTTCAACGTTGATTCATCCAGAGAATTCAACGTTGCAGCAACGTCGTAGTAGCAACATTGATTCAAGGTTGCATTGTAACGTCAGTACGACATTTCATGAAAGACGTTGCTTCAATTTTCATTCTAAACCTCTTTTCACCCCGATCTCAACGTCGTAATAGGTAGTTGTTTCAACGTCGATTCAGCCAGAGAATTCAACATTGCAGCAACGTCGTAGTAGCAACATTGATTCAACTTTGCATTGTAACGTCAGTACGACATTTCATGAAAGACGTTGCTTCAATTTTCATTCTAAACCTCTCTTCACCTCGATCTCAACGTCGTAATAGGTAGTTGATTCAACCACCGGGACTGCGACTGCATTTACCATTCTGTTAGTTGTTCACAGCAATTAAGTATGTTAAATTTATATTTACCGCTGTAAATTGCTGTTATTTACCGCTGTAAACTGCTGTTATTTACCGCTGTAAACTGCTGTTATTTACCGCTGTAAACTGCTGTTATTTACCGCTGTAAACTGCTGTTACGGGGGTGTGGGGGTGTGCAAATATGCTGCTATTGGCAACCCCTGCTGCACTAATCCTCTTGGGGAGGTGGAGGAGGAGTTGAGGAGTATTGGGTTCATTGGGGAGGACTTGGGGAGCATGGGGCGTCCAGGGGAGGAATTATGACGCATGATTTGTGGGGAAGATGGGGAGTGACGCACGGCTAGAAGCTGGGGAGAGGAGGATGAACTGCGGAGAAAATTTTTCTGGAGTTGGGGAAAGTGGGGAAAACTTTGGTGAAAAAGGGGGAAGTTTTGGGAACACCGGGCGTGAGGGGACGCCTGGTGCCCCGTCGTGAGGGACGGAGGCACTTTGGGGGATTTTGGGGTCCCTTTTGGGGAACTTTGATGCCTCGACGGCTAGGAATTTTTTTTTTTCGCTTTTTGTCTTTGTTTCTGAAAATATTTCTTGAGATTCACTGATGTATAAAATTATCAAAAAAATTTCATCGAACTATTTTTTCGATAGATGATTTTGCAGGAATATTTTCTGAAACTTTTTCATCGCTTGACTGAATTTCCGTCATCAAAAATCTTTTAAGCTGAAAAGTTATTTTTTAAATCACAATTCACTGAAGTTCACGACATTCATCGTGCGGTGTATGGTGAATGATGTACGAGCGCTGCCAGTGATGAAGGGCTTCCTGGAAAGATAAAAAAAAATGATTAGTTCCTCCTAAATCATCGGGTTCGGACGCTGGGAATAAAGTGATAATCATTTCAAACCTTGGTAAAAATAACACGTATTAGAATAAATGGCACTATTGAAGGTTGAAATACACCCCACTTATCACACCCCACCCATCACACCCCACCTATCACACCCCACCCCACCTATCACACCTATAACTAATGTACAGCTCGCTCAAAAAAGAACACCAATTTCACTATAAATTTTTGCATACGGATGCGACAAATTTTGCCTATGCCAATATTGCAGTCGTGTTGACAACCTAACTATATTAGGATAGATACAGTAACTTGCCACTGCGGCTGAGGAAGACGAATATGTGAACTATGATAATGTTTGAACTCGAACGTCAAGGTCAATGGAAAACAGTTTGACAGAACGAAGTTAATCTCTTATAGTTACTCTACACACAGCAAATTGCAAGATGCTAGTCAACTCAATTATTCAACTAATTTGTAAGAGTCAGTAGATAAATGAACTTCAATGTTTTATGTTTTAATATTTATTGCTCCTTTTATGTAAATTCTTGAAATGAAGCAATTCATAAAATGTTCATGAATTCGTGGTTTTCTAAATAAAAGAACGCTTTCAACAGGAGAGCACGCGTTTTGCATACAAAACGTCTAAATCAGCCTTAATGAAATCACAAAACCTCTATGGCATGTAGGAGACGTGACAACATCTCAAATTAACATAAACATATATTATACATTTTATTACTACTGGAATAAAATGTACCACAGTACGAACAACACTTGTACACTTTATGAAATTTTGAAGGAACCATGTTTTGCAATGCATCACTATTCCCTCACATATGAATAATTTCCCATGTCTAGACAATATACCGGTGCAATAAGTATCCTGGATACGCGCCCCAACAGCCCCTATATATTGCGGCGCCATAAGTATCCTGGATACGCGCCCCAACAGCTCCTATATATTGCGGCGCCATAAGTATCCTGGATACGCGCCCTAGCAGCCCCTATATACTGCGGCGCTAGGCTTGCATCACACAAATAAATGAGAGGCAGGTTTCAATGTACATAGATTAGTAAACAAATCAAAATACGGACATTATAACATGGATTTGTAATCAGAATTCATAGCCAGAGGCCCTGCATTGCGTGGCTAGCGGACATGCGGCTGAATTGCAATGGATATTCGGAGGACGGGAGGAACGACCTTCTCACGGCCAGCGGCGGCCACCCTGTCCACGCCGTGCACTTGGCAACGTCGCAGCCCACGACGTACATTTGGCAACGTCGCAGCCCACGACGTACATTTGGCAACGTCGCAGCCCACGACGTACATTTGGCATGTCGCAGCCCACGACGTACATTTGGCAACGCAGCGCATGCAAAACATGTGATAATGATGGGTAAGTTACGATGGGGCGCGGTGATAATTACGATGGTTATTACGCATGATTAGTGATGCCGATAGTGGATACTAGGAATATTTTGTGATGTACAGGACAAATAACGTAGGTCTGTACGCACAAATTCATACCTTCTCTGTCGCAAAAAAAAGTTGACAAAATATTTGCCGGAAACCACACCGGTTCGCATAACCAAGGCGTGTCAGGAACCGGTCCTGACTGGCGTAAACAAACTTCAATGTCAACGCAGCGTTGAATTTTGAACTTGACTCGCAGCAATTGAACTTGAGTCACTACGATTCAAAATAAAATACATTGAATAAGAATAACGTGCTTGCATATTTTTAATATTTTTTATGTAAACCATTAAAAATCAAAGCGTAAGAACGCATCCACTAATTTTGACGAAGGAAAGTGTTCTCGCTAACGCAGCGCACGTATTGTAGGAACAAAGAACTTCATAGAACATCATGGAAATAAATGCTCATACGGAAGTATTAATATTTCTTTTACTATAATATTACTCATACTTCTAATAATATTGATATACTTATAAGAGCTGCAAGTATTCCAAACACGAGCAGTAGTCTCATCCTACATCACTATATGTATACTCGTGCTATATATAAAGCAGATGGGCCATACTTTTTAATTCACTAAGTGAACGCAAGTACTTACGCTCTATTTTCTTGTCTATGATTGGTGGATTTTGCTTGAAAGGCCGTCAATGATTGGCTGATGAACTTACGATCTCTTAACTTTTTTTGAAAGTATAGTGAACGTAAGTACTTACGCTTTATTTTCTTGTCTATGATTGGTGGATTTTGCTTGAAAGGCCGTCAATGATTGGCTGATGAACTTACGATCTCTTAACTTTTTTTGAAAGTATGGGCCCTGGAATATATACTGACATGACTATATATACAGTCACGTCACTATATAGTCGTGTTCGTACGTCACATATCTCGTTATAGTACGCAATTTGATTAGATGAATGCGCGGTGAATTTCGTGAATGAGACTTACAACTTTTCTAATTCATTTGCAGAAATTGGGTCCGGTTTTCGGAGCATGACTCAGCATTTCTGTGCGCGAATAGAAGCAAAAAATCTGCATGAAAATTATATAGAAGAGGGGGTATTGAAATGGGGGCAGGCGGGCCGGGGGGCCGGGTACAGCCTCTCATGGTCAGAATTTTACCCGCAATTGCGGCTCAAAAATCCAGAGTGGATCAGAGAGCCGCACCTGATTTTGCACGAATGATGCACAAATGATGCACGAATGATGTACAACGATGTACGAATGATGTACTAACGATGCCGAATGATGCACGAAGGATGCCGGAAAGATGCAGAAATTATTATTCTCAGAAATGATAGACGAGCTTCAGTAATGTTGTACGTACGCCAGGCAAGTAGGTACGGGAAATATAAAACATATTATAGCTGTCGTGTATTTTTCATACAAAGCTCTGGGTGCGAGAGTGCTTCTTTATGGCAACATTTGGCTTCCCGATGGCCGCTGCTGTCAACTTGGCAACGATGGCAACCCTGCGCTCGAATATTGCGCTATTGAGTCGAATATTGAGTCAACGTGCCCCTGGGACACGTGCCCCTAGAACACGTGCCCCTTGAACACGTGCCCCTAAAACACGTGCCCCTAGAACACGTGACCCTAGAACACGTGACCCTAGAACACGTGCCCCTAGAACACGTGACCCTAGAACACGTGACCCTAGAACACGTGCCCCTAGAACACGTGCCCCTAGAACACGTGCCCCTAGAACACGTGACCCTAGAACACGTGCCCTAGAACACGTGACCCTAGAACACGTGCCCCTAGAACACGTGCCCCTAGAACACGTGCCTCTAGAACACGTGCCAATTGAACACATGCCATTAAGCGCAACAATCATTAAGCGCAACAATCATTAAGCAAAACAATCATCAATCACAACAATCATTAAGCGCAACAATCATTAAGCTCAACAATCATTTAGCGCAACAATCATCAAGCGAAACGATCATTTAGCGCAACAATCATTAAGCCCAACAATCATTAAGCGCAACAATCATTAAGCGAAACAATCATTAAGCGCAACAATCATTAAGCGCAACAATCATTAAGCCCAACAATCATTAAGCGCAACAATCATTAGGCGCAACAATCATTAAGCGAAACAATCATTAAGCGCAACAACCATTAAGCGCAACAACCATTAAGCGCAACAACCATTAAGCGCAACAATCATTAATTAAGCGCAACAATCATTAATTAAGCGCAACAATCATTAAGCGAAACATTATAATTAAGCAGCGATGTGAACACTCTGAGCGTGAGCTCTCTACCGCATTTAAATTTACGTTAAATTCAATAAGCAAAAAATGCGAATGAATAGACAAACAAAAACGAGATATAAGAAATTAAAGAACAAGATATTCAATCAATGGAAAAAGAATGGAAATCAAATCGAGAAAAGAGCCTGTAATAGGGAATAAAATTAATAAAAATAATCACGAACTAAATTAATTAACCAGAACAACTCTAATACTAGCAAAAATATATATATAAAATCTGAAATTTTAAACAATTCAGAAACTTCGAATAAAACAAACAGAACTAACTTAGAAAAACAGAAATAACTTAGAAAAACAGAAATAACTCAGACAAACAGAAACAACTTAGACAAACAGAATAACTTAGACAAACAAAAAAACTTAGACAAACAAAAATAACTTAGACAAACAAAAATAACTTAGACAAACAAAAATAACTTAGACAAACAGAAATAAATCTCCGGGCTAAGATTTTCCTAAGTGAACAAAGAGCGAGAAATTGCGCGGCCTTTGTCTGGCCCTAGCGCCTTTGTTGGACCTCAGCGCGACGCTGCCAACAAAGAAGACAAGGGGTCAAGCCTTGTCAAGGGGCCAAGCCTTGCCAAGAGGTCAAGTCTTGCCAAGAGGTCAAGCCTTGCCTAGGGGTCAAGCCTTGCCAAGGGGTCAAGCCTTGCCAAGGGGTCAAGCCTTGCCAAGGGGTCAAGCCTTGCCAAGAGATCAAGCCTTGTCAAGGGGACAAGGGGTCAAGCCTTGCCAAGGGGTCAAGCCTTGCCAAGGGGTCAAGCCTTGCCAAGTGGTCAAGCCTTGTTAAGGGATCGAGCCTTGCCAAGGGGTCAAACCCTGCCAAGAGGTCAAGTCTTGTTAAGGGGTCAAGCCCCGGCCTTCTGCCGCACCTGTAAACAAGCCCCACTAGAGGGGAGGAAGAGGGGAAGGGGAGGAAGAGGGGGAGGGGAGGATGGGAGAAGAGGAAGAGGGAGGGGGAGGGGAGTACATTCTCACGCGGGTGAGAGATGAATGCTCATTCAAAAAAAATGAATGGATCGTATTGTCCGAATACTGACACACTTTCTCACCCCCGCACAAGCAGGCTGGCGCTGCAGCACTGAGGGGAGCTGAGGGGAGCTGACCCCTTACTAGCTCCTCCTTCCCTCACTAGGGGGATGGATAGGTAGCCTCATTAATGAGGGTAGTGAGGATACTCATTAGGGAAGCATAATCCTCATTAAGCTAATAGGTTGCCAGCTGTAACACTGCAGCTGTAACACTGCAGCTGTAACACTGCAGCTGTAACACTGCAGCTGTGACACTTCGGTGGCCACCGAAAACTCGGCCATAGTTAGCACCGGTTTTAATGAGTCCATGAATTATTTGCTATATATTCTTATTTCTATACATTGTTTTTCCTACATATTCATATTGTTATGTATTTTTTTGCTATATATTGTTTGTGCCACTATTCTTATTGTTATGTATTTTTTGCTATATATTGTTTGTGCCACTATTCTTATTGTTATGCATTTTAATTGCTATATATTGTTATTGTTCTATATTTTTATTGCTATTTATTCTTGTTGCTACATATTGTTATTGCTATATATTTTTATTGCTGTTATTGTTATACGTTGTGCTGCCGTTCATCCATGCGCTCGGAATTGAGTTCAGAGCGAGCGTGACTGTATAGGCTACCCCACATAAAACTATGTTCCGGCCATCGATGGCCACCTCTAAATCTGCCCTGATTTCTAATGGACAGCAAGAGAAACGTGACGGTGCTGACAGGCTCGGTAATGGTGTTCATACTCGTGGTAATCACGCGGTAATATTCGCATGCCTATTTCACCACGAGCCATTACCGCAAGTGACTCGTGGTAATCACGCGGTAATATTCGCATGGGATAAAGTGGTGCTCGGTAATGGCGTTCATTGAGCACCATTAGTGCGCCATTATAAGCGTACGGATAAAGTGGTGCGCGGGAGCGCCAATGTCGGTTATTGCGCGCGCAATTCCTCGTGATTTATGAGCGCAGTTTAGAGAAGAAAATAGCACACACACTCGAAGAAATGTGTGAGACTTTTTCCAAATAACGAAGCTTTCTTCAAAGGTCATCCGGACCTAGTTTGAGCCGAAAAAAAATTCGTATCAGTGCTACGTGCAGAAACCGTGAAGATGTTTCGGTAAAATGACCCATTCCATTCTCTGAGTGGACGAATCAACGGTGGAACAAGGCCGGCCAACGGGACAACGACGGTCATTTTTACCTCTTTATGGAAAGTTCGAAATTTATTTGCATAAAAACAGCTACGCGAATTCGGAGTAAAACTTCAACAGTGAATCAAAAGGAAACAGGAAAGAGTTCTTTCATTGACAGGAAACTATCGAGGAACCTGCGAACTGATTTCAATATAAAAATAGAAAAATGAGACGCTACGTGGGACAAAAATTCATTGCTTTCACGAATGAAAGAAAATTTTTTCAGCTGTTCAACTAATTTCTATTGCTTTAATAAAGATAATGGAGTTAGTCATACGAAATGAACATAAGGGAGTTGGTCCTACGAAATGAAAATAATGGTTACAAAATGAAAATAATGGAGTTAGTCTTACGAAATGAACATAATGGAGTTAGTCTTACGATACATCAATGAATGGCATAGTCTTTTCTAGCTGCAAAAATTCATTAGCGGCTTCCACTAAAAAACTGCGGCATCACAAAAATTGTCTTCATCGCCGCCATATTGAAAGAAGACAAAACTCTTTATGATCATAATAATAAACAAATAGGAAATAGTGCATGAAACAGCAATATATCCTATAATTGTACTATATAAAAATACATGTAATAATATTATATTACATTTGTATTTGTACAGCTAATGGAAGGCAGATAGATTGGATAATGAAGGGTTAATAAAGGGGACAATGGCGGGATAATTGATGCGCTAATAAAAGGGATAATTAAGGGGATTATGAAGAGGATAATTATTAAGGGGATAATGGAAACGGCCAATGGAAAAAAGTATTTCACATGTTCTACTGCGCTACTTTTTTTTTGTAGCGTAATCTCGCTATGCTCGCAGTGCTCGCTGGCCGAAGTGCAGAATCTCGGGTATACGCACCCTGTCGTATATGAATCTATAATTAGAGTGTCATGGGTATAATAAGAGGGCATAATTAGAGGGCCCGGGTATAATAATCCTTGTCCGGGTATAATTTTAGGATTCCGCGTCACAACGTTTGCAAGGCCTTAAGGGCCATACGAGGGACCACTTAAGGGTATTTTTTCAAAGGCTTTTTAGACTCCGCTTAAGCACGGTGAAAAATACTGGTGAAAAATCATCGGCGATTCATGCATGGCCGAACAAACACCGACGATATTCCGACATTTGTGCGCTCAGTTTCGGAAGTTGAGCGTTTCAAATGTGTTTCAGGAGAGTTTCAGCGGCGTTTCAGGCAGATTTCAGCGGATCATAAGATGCACAAGAAAACCCGGAAGTTAATAAGCGATGTTTTTTATTCGCCATAACCAAGAGCTGCGAGGTGCGGTTGATTGCTGAGCGATACTGAAGAACTTTTATTGACAAATTCAGCTGCCATTGAATTGGTATTGAACGGTATTTTTTGTTCCATAGGTTCCCATTTAGAAGTTTTCTTTTATAGAAGATATATGCATTGTCAGTTTTTCCTAGAGTAGAGTTGAGGTATGGATGAAGTATGGATGAGGTATGGATGAGGTATGGATGAGGTATGGATGAGGTATGGATGAGGTATGGATGAGGTATGGATGAGGGATGGATGAGGTATAGATGAGATATGGATGAGGTATGGATGAGGTATGGATGAGATATGGATGAGGTATGGATGAGGTATGGACGAAACCGTAACCGGCAGCTTGTAGAACACAAATACTACTAGGTATATAAAGACGTGTAAACCTCTAGCGGTGTAACCAGTCTAGAGGTATCATTAAGACAGAACTAGTATGGGGTAGAATAGTTAGTAGATAACTATATATAGTACTATAGAGCACCTATATAGATAAGAACATTTACAGCCCATAGTGCCCCACAGTGCTATGCAGTGACCATGCAGTGACCATGCAGTGACCATGCAGTGACCATGCAGTGACCATGCAGTGACCATGCAGTGACCATGCAGTGACCATGCAGAACACGCCACATATGTCATAGGTTCACTGCGGTAGTTCACCGCCCACCTATGGAAGCCGTGGCATTTAACCTAATGGTTATTCGCCAGCACACGTATCCATCTTATCCTACGGGTACGTATTACACCCAGTGTAGGCACTTATCCATCTTATCCTACGGGTACGTATTACACCAAGTGTTAGGCACTTATCCATCTTATCCTACGGGTACGTATTACACCCAGTGTTAGGCACTTATCCATCTTATCCTACGGGTACGTATTACACCCAGTGTTAGGCACTTATCCATCTTATCCTACGAGTACGTATTACACCCAGTGTAGGCACTTATCCATCTTATCCTACGGATACGTATTACACCAAGTGTTAGACACTTATCCATCTTATCACACAGGTAAGTATTACATCTAAGCACTTGACCATGTCATCACTTAATACGTGACCTTATCCACGGTCCACGTATCTACTCCTGTCCTGTTGATGTCTCACGTATCCATCATTCATAACAGCGTATCCACCACTCATCCAGGAGCCAGATTCCTCTTACTTATCCGTGTTTATCCTACACCGCGTTTGGTAGTCGAGTATGCGCAATAAATAAAAAATAAAATTTAATTTCGTGAAGGACATTCCTTGAATCTCCGTGCAAATGATGAGGCAGGATGACGTCACCACATAGCCTGTGATGAGTCATCTCGTGATGACAGGAAAATGTTGTCATCTGAGTGGTAAACATACGGTAAATTGATGGTAAACCTAAGGTAAATCAGGTAAGGTAAACCTGAGTTAAACTTTTTATAATTTTACGCGTTGAAAACCGAGCGAACTTCAGAACTTGTTGTTTCGCTCAGATCTTAAGTTTTGAACTTCAAGAACTAACACATTGATGAATTGCACAAAATTCATAGCCGAAATTCAATTTTCGTAAAAGTTCGCTGATATCTTAGCTCCGAAAAATAGAAATATTAAGCTCTATACGAAACTATCCATAAAAACTTTTCATTAACTGAAACTATCCATAAGTACTTTTCATTATATTTATTAATGAAGCCATTTTGCAGAAATTCATTTATTAGTTTCTTTTTGACAACATTTGAATAATTTTTGTGTTTTTGAAGTTGTTATTGAATGCGGCCTTGAATTTGTTCTGCGCAGGAAGGTTGCCGGCTGCAGAAACCGCGTCATTTGCATACCTCGTTTGGCCAAGTCTTCGCAATAAACAAAATATATATCCTGTTAAAAACTTTTGAAATAATTTACACAAATTCATCAATGTCTGTTCTAATTATTCAATAAAAAATGAGCTTAATTTCAGCATGAATTGAAATAGAATGAATAGAATATAAAGAATAGAATATTGAAATAGAATTTACATGGTAAATGTATATAAAGTAATAAAAAGGAATAGAAGGAATATTATTCATTAATAACTAGAAAAAGAACAATCAACGTTCGTTCGGTAGGCTGAGTGAATTTAACCAGAAAATTTATTCAAACTGAGACCCATGACTGTCGCCGGTCCATTTGACAGCCCGGTCCATTTGACAGCCCGGTCCATTTGACAGCCCGGTCCATTTGACAGCGGCCAGGTAAACTGTCGGGCCAGGTAAACTGTCGGGCCAGATAAACTGTCGGGCCAGGTAAACTGTCGAGCCAGGTAAACTGTCGGGCCAGGTAAACTGTCGGGCCAGGTAAACTGTCGTGCCATGTAAACTAAATTTATAAAACAGGATTCCTTCAAGGACATTGTTCAAGACGGCATATAAGGAAACCTTCAAAGGGGTATATACAAAAAATGTGAATGAAAGTGATCATAAACATTTTGAACATTTGTGAACCTGTGATCATGAATGTGATGAATTAAATGTGACAATAACTAAAAGTTTTTAAGGAGCAGTCGAAGGAGTCAGTTACGCCTTAAATCGAAAATTTTTGTAAAGGCGCAGCCTGTGACATCATTCAAGGCGTAATAAAATGTGAATATGTATATAAAAATGAATAAAATGTGACAATAACTAAAAGTTTTTAAGGAGCAGTCGAAGGAGTCAATTGCGCCTTAAATCGAATTTTTTTTAAAGGCGCAGCCTGTGACATCATTTGAGGCGTAAAAAAGGAGCGCCTTACGAAGATGGTCCTTGCTGGGCCTTGGCCTTGGTGCACCTTAGCAAGGAGCGTCGCCTTGCATTTCAAGCCTTAAAAGCTAGTGGCGCCGGCGCAGCAACGCTGTCTCTTCTATACCTTTATTTAAATGAACTGAACAGCTTCCTATATTATAATAAAATAAAAATAAGTTTCGTTGTCAATAAAATAAAATTTCGTTATCTCAAAAATATTGTTCACAATCAATATTTTTTACTAAAATGATTCTTCCTCGTTTATTTAATATTTTTACTAAAATGATTCTTCCTCCTTTATTTAATATTTTTACTAAAATTTTATCCTTAATGATTTTCGTCAAAATGTTTCCGTTCTAAAATTTCCGTATCAGTTTTTGGCCTTGCAAGAATTTCCGACTGTCACCTATTAAATCATTCCATGAAGCAATTCTCGGTAAGTTTTATCCGATGATGAAACTTAAGTTTCTGAAGTAGAACTGAGTTTCAACACCTCATGAGGCTAAACTAAAACAAATTTCAAGTTCAAACCAAAAATTCAAACAAAAATTCAACTCATTATCTATGCCTTGAAAGTTAAATTCAAGCAACATTAACTTAAACTTTAAATTCAAACGACTTCAACGTAAGATAAATTCGACTTCAACGTAAGACAAATTCGACTTCAAAATTTTTTAACTCAATTCACAACATTTAAAATAAAAAATCTAAAATAATTTCCAAAAGTTTGATAGTTAAGTCTCAGCAAAATCTGTAGCACCCACCTGCTAGCAGACAAATTCCATTAGCCACTAAGAAAACTACGACAATTGTTTGTTCATTATTTCTCTAGCACAGCAATCACTGCAACAACTCGGCAGATATTTTTCGACCCCGAAGCGTCATTATAAGTTAATTGGAGGGCCAGGAAATTGAAGAGATTGAAATTACGCTGCAGATTCGCTTAACTGGATCCCGTTATTTTTAGCCATGGGATTGGCACACAAATTATCTCTGTAAAAAATACTCGTTAATTGGGGCCGAGCAAACCGTCTTTTCAACTCATTAAATGCGTGACACGTAATTCAGTTAACTCATTAACCTGCAGAATATTTTACATCTGAATTCTGGATAGAGATATACTCAGAAAAAAATATAACTCAGCACTACTCACTGCAGTGAGTGACAGAGAGCGCATTTACTCGTCGACGAAAACTTGAGGTCACGGACGGACGGACGGACAGACGGACAGACAGACAGACGGATGGACGGACATGGCGAGCATAATAGTGCATTTTTTCCATGATTGAGAAGATGCGCTAAAAAGTGAATGATTCAGCCACACGATATCAGCGGCTGATAACAGGCCAGCCACACGATATCAGCGGCTGATAACAGGCCAGCCACACGATATCAGCGGCTGATAACAGGCCAGCCACACGATATCAGCGGCTGATATCAGGACAGCCACAAGATCTCAGCGGCTGATATGTCCTGTCGGTGTTCTAGAGTCGCCGACTATAGTCCTGTCGGTTAAGATCTCAGCGGCTGATATCAGGACAGCCACAAGATCTCAGCGGCTGATAACAAGCTCAAGAATGGAAGTTATGAGAGAACAAATCCTGTCTCTAAAATCCTATTTTGTAAAAGACCTAATTAATTAGCCAAAAATTAGAAAAAAATTGTGTTAAAAGTGAATGAACATGAGTTTTTACGAACGATACAAAACACAAAGTTAAACGAACGATAATCGATTTTCCTTCTTATGGAAGAAATGTTCACAATGAGCAAATAATCAAATTTTAATCGTTTTTAATAATTTGCAAAAAATTTTATAATAACTTCAAATTATAATAGTGCTTAATGACTTTAAAATGTGATGAATTGGACAGGAAGAAAATACGACTCACAAGTTATTATAAATAAATAAACTATAAAAAGTTGAAAATACGTTTCATGGATCAACATAGAAAAGCAAAATGTTACAAGCCAACATGTTGCCGGAATATATAAATATATAAAAGCTAATACACGGCGGAGCGTTCACGCATGCGCGGACATGCATCCCAGTGAAAATTTACAGACGCGGCAGCTTCTGATTTGGATTACCAGAAGCTGGGGCGACTCTAAATTTACCGACGCGGCAGCTTCTGATTTGGATTACCAGAAGCTGGGTCTACTCTAAATTTACAGACGCGGCAGCTTCTGATTTGGATTACCAGAAGCTAGGGCGACTCTAAATTTTGTTAGGGTGGCAGCCGGAGCGCGGGTTGCCCACACTGCGGCGCGGTAGGAAAAAAGCTCGACGCGGCGCAGCTGAAGCGTGCGATGGACCGGCGAGGGGTGAACGCCCGGTGCCTTCCTCAGCCCATGGCAGGGCTCCGGGAAAACAGCATCAAGAGTAGAGAAAAAGAGGAGGAAGATTGGATAAAGAGCGAGGAAAACAGCATCAATAGTATAGAAAAGAGGAGGAAGATTGAATAAAGAGCGATGAAAACAGCATCAAGAGTATAGAAAAAGAGGAGGAAGATTGAATAAAGAGTGATGAAAACAGCATCAAAGAGTAAAGAAAAAGTGGAGGAAGATTGAATAAAGAGCGAGGAAAACAACAGCATCAAGAGTATAGAAAAAGATGAGGAAGATTGAATAAAGAGTGATGAAAATAGCATCAAGAGTATAGAAAAAGAGGAGAAAGATTGAATAAAGAGCGATGAAAACAGCATCAAGAGTATAGAAAAAGAGGAGAAAGATTGAATAAAGAGTGATGAAAACAGCATCAAGAGTACAGAAAAAGTGGAGGAAGATTGGATAAAGAGCGAGGAAAACAGCATCAAGAGTATAGAAAAAGAGGAGGAAGATTGAATAAAGAGCGATGAAAACAGTATCAAGAGTATAGAAAAAGAGGAGGAAGATTGAATAAAGAGCGAAGAAAACAGCATCAAGAGTATAGAAAAAGAGGAGGAAGATTGAATAAAGAGCGATGAAAACAGCATCAAGAGTATAGAAAATATAACTCAGCGAGTGACAGAGAGCGCATTTTCTCGTCGACGAACACGTGAAGTCACGGACAGAAAGACAGACGGACAGACGGACAGACAGACAGACGGACATGGCGAGCACAATAGTGTATTTTTTTCTATAAAGAGAAAATGCGCTAAAAAGTGGAGGAAGATTGAATAAAGAGCGAAGAAAAAGATAAATTAAAGAACTGATTCGGTGCTCAGTTGATGATGATTATGCAAAGAGCTCAAGAGTTGCAACAAAGAAGTGACGTATTTAATACTTCTTGAATCAAAAGCCTATCCAAGAAGCGTTTTTTTATTGACCATTTGTTTGGCTAACACTTTTTCAGTTGAGAGCTCCTTTAGAAATTAAAAAATTATGAACCAGCACTAAAACTTATCGTGGTTAAGATAACTTGAAAGCTCTATTTGGGTAAACCAGAGGTTCCGCAGGTCCCTAGCATTTTAGCCATCTGACTCCAGCATCTTAGCCATATGACTCCAGCATCTTAGCCATCTGACTCCAGCATCTTAGCCAAGTTACGCAAGCATTTTAGCCATCTGACTATAGCATCTTAGCCAAGTTACGCAAGCATTTTAGCCATCTAACTCCAGCATCTTAGCCATCTGACTCCAGCATCTTAGCCATCTAACTCCAGCATCTTAGCCATCAGACTCCAGCATTTTAGCCATCAGACTCCAGCATCTTAGCCATCTGACTCCAGCATCTTAGCCATCTAACTCCAGCATCTTAGCCATCAGACTCCAGCATTTTAGCCATCTGACTCCAGCATCTTAGCCACATTACGCTAGCATCTAAGCCCTCTAACGCCAGCACATACAATGGCCATACAAAGCCATTTTAGCGGCCATTAGCCATCTTAGACACGTTAAGACATTAGAAGCCAACCGACGCTGACCTCAGCTGACCTGACCTGGGGAGGTCATCCACTGAAGGTGGGCATCTGCAGCCATTGACCATCACGAGTACCGCAAGACTAGTAGTACCACAAGACTAGTAGTACCGCAAGACTAGTAGTACCACAAGACTAGTACCACAAGACTAGTAGTACCACAAGACTAGTAGTACCACAAGACTAGAAGTATATAGTACTCTACAGCAGGCAACAACATCTTCACCCTTGTTACTCTTACCAAGCCACACTGGGCATGTTATCATCTCTCACGAATGTTATCAACAATTACGGACCAGGGCCGATACTTTCAAAAAAAGTTAAGAGATCGTAGGTTCATCAGCCAATAATTGACAGCCTATCGAGCAAAATCCACCTATCGTAGACAAGAAAATAGGTCGTAAGTACTTACGTTCACTTAGCGAGTTTTGAAAGTATGGCCCCAGGCAATAAGTCCAGCAGATATCTCAATCAATCGTCAGTTATGGAAAGATCGGGTTCCAAAGGCCGGATCCCTTGTGAATCAAGTCACGAAAAATTCAAGAATCGGCAACAGGCCATGGGCCTATTTCTTCAGTGCCGACACTTCTATTCTATACTCATAAAAGTGTAGGAGTCGCCTGTCCAAATTGCGACACGTTCTGCTCGTAGTATCAATACGATATTTGGGCGGGCCAAACTGGGTCAGAAGAACCAACATAAAGGAAAAATGTGTCGCTTCTTGGACAATGTTCCACTCACCTCCCTGAGTGTAAGGCCAGGCACAGACACCGCTTTCTTACTTGTCAAGTTTGTAAATTTGATAGCGAACACGAAAATTGTTCATAGTTAAGGGAGATTTAAAAGTAATATAATGAAGAACCTAAGCCTTACATAGCCAGCATAACTATACCGGCTCAGCTACCAGCAACACATACATAGCCAGCACAACTACCAGCACAACTACTGGTAATTAATGGATTTGACTGGGTGGGAAAATAACTAGTTAAAGATAACTACTAATTGGATTATAAATGATCGCAGGAAATTGACAGATAAATCACAGCTGCCATGGCTATGATTTATCGCAATGCATTTAGCCGTGCAATCTTCACTCGCAAAGGGTAATCCAGCCCACTCCTTTACACTCCCCCACTCAGCCCACCCTCTCAATACTCCCCCACTCAGCCCACTCCCTCAACACTCCCTCTCTCAGCCCACTCCTTTACACTACTCCTCCACTCAGCCCACCCTCTCAACACTCCCCCACCCCCACTCACCCCACCACTCCCCCACTCATCCCACCACTCCGAGTGGGCTGTAATGCCCCACTCAGGACCCGACTTTCACTGCATCACTGCAGCAGTGAAAGCGTCTCGATATTGTGTTCGTAATTGCCCGATCCATTGAACAACATTGCCTTCATAATTGAATTATATTACGTTCATTTATCCCAACAAATTAATGACATAATTGAAAGAAATTTAATGTCTTGATTAAAAATAATTTAGCGCCATAATTGAAATATATCACACAATGTAAATTGATGAAATTCGATGATATTAAATGAACGAAAGTGAACGCTCAAGTGAAAAGCTACCGAGCTTTCTAATAGCCATCAATAGACGACCTAATCAATAGAAGTTGCCATCAATAGACGACCTAATCAATAGAAGTTGCCATCAATAGACGACCTAATCAATAGAAGTTGCACGGCATAAACGATAACAATTGAATTCATTAATTGACGAGAACTGTTGGTCCTACGTGAACTAATTGACATGAGCTGGTGGCGTATTGTTCTCATTATCGTAATTCATTATTAATTATCATCATTCTCTTTAACATTATCAATCATCACTTATCATAATTATTCTCTTCATCAGTGTTAATCGTCGCTCATTATCATTATTCTCTATATCATTATCATTCATCGCTCATTATTATTCTCTACATCATTATCATTCATCACTAATTATCATTATGCACATCATCATTATCATTCATCACTCATTATAATTATTCTCTACATCATTATCATTCTTCTCTTCATCACTATTCTCTTCAACATTATCATTCATCACTCATTATCATTGTTCTTTTCCTCTCCATAAGTCACGTAGGAAAAAAATGTTTACTATGTCAACAACCGGCGTCCAGGAAGAGTTATATTCACTTGATTTGAATTCATTCAGTCCCTTCATATGGATACATTCATTCACCTCATATGAATAAATTCACATACTTCATCTGAATTCTGGTGATTGTCTGACGGTGTTATTTTAAATTTGAACAAATCGAATATATCTATCCAGTATTTCGCAACCATTTATTGCACACACATTTTCTAGATTATAAAACGCAGTTAATGGCTAAAGTTACATAGAACTGCAACACCAGGCAGGATTACATAGAACTGCAACATCCAGGCAGGATTACATAGAACTGCAACATCCAGGCAGGATTACATAGAACTGCAACATCCAGGCAGGATTACATAGAAATGCAACATCCAGGCAGGATTCACCCCATCTTCGTAAATAATGTCGACCACGACGTAAACTTTCCTGAGGCAGCCGCGTCGAGAGACTGACGCGTGCTCAAAGAAAAATGCACGGGTAATATTGTCCAAATAGTGGTGCTTTTTTGGCCCGTAAGATGAGCATAGATCGGACTTAACACTGATAAGGCCTTTTACTGGGCCAAACTGTGTCAGGATGACCAACACAGGAGTAAAAAGTGCATCGCTTTTTGGACTATAAATTCCTTTGGGTGCCATCAGAAATTTTGTACAAAAATTTCTATAATAACCGATTTGCGAAACTAGAAGAAATTGTACTGAATTTTGACAATTATAAGTTTTTGTACATTATTTTCCTGTAGTAATTTTGTATTTACGTGTTTCTACCGTTCGTTAACACTACTCGTAGTTTAAAGTTTAAAAGTTAGTTCTTATTTCGTGAGATTAAATCACCTGCACCGAGGCAGACGTGTCCACCTCGGGGCGTCGCTCAGGGCCTGGGCATTTAGGATACATCCTGCCTACCTGCAACTCCCGCATCTCTACTTCTACTTTCCTCCGTCTCTACTACAACTGTTCTCTACTCTGCTCCGACTCCACTTCTACTTTCCTCTACTCTACTTCTAATGTTCTCTACTCTGCTCCAACTCTATTTCTACTTTCCTCTACTCTACTTCTAATGTTCTCTACTCTGCTCCAACTCTATTTCTACTTTCCTGTACTCTCTTCCGTCTCTACTTCTACTTTCCTCTACTTTCCTTCGTCTCTACTACAACTGTCCTCCACTTTCCTCCGACTCTACTTCTACTTTCCTGTACTTTGCTCCGACGCTACTTCTACTTTCCTCTACTTTGATCCGCCTTTACTACTGCTGGCCTCTACTTTCCTCCGTTTCTACTTCTACTTTCCCGTACTTTGCTCCAATTCTACTTCTAATACTCCAACTCTGCTCCAGCTCTCCTAACGCTCCTCCAACTATAATCCAACTCTTCACTGACTCCATTCAGCTCATCTAAAAATCTCTTTCAACGCCTCCCGTACTCTCTTTCATATTCGTTCTATAATTTTAGCGAATTTTCACAAGTCTTCAAATGCAGTACGACTTCGTCAAGTTTATCTTCCGTCCTGCACCTGCCTTCTCTAATTCCAAAATTAAAATTTTTTCAATTAGCGATTTTTTGCATTTTTACTTGAATGCGAGGTGGGGTTGTGACTTGAATGTGTGTCTGTATGGACGTGATCACCCCTCGCTTCCAACGTGTATATTCCACTGCTGTACTCATACAATTCACACAAACACAGTGAAGATTTGTTCACACAAACACAGTTAAGATTTGTTCACACAAACACAGGGAAGATTTGTTCACACAAACACAGTGAAGATTTGTTCACACAAACACAGTGAAGGTTTGGCCGCCGATATCTCGCCCATAATTGGCTAGTGGACGATGCGTGCGAGGCATGCAGCGGCCTCCACGCTCTGGTAGCGTCGGATCTTTAATTGCTTTCATAAAAACCATGAACGATCAATTGATATACGAACCTAAAACATAACTAAAACCTAATAAAACAGTTTTACAAATAGAAAGATTTCAAGAAATACTTGAATTAAGGGTTTACCACAGGTTTTGAATTAGACAACTAATTTACCCATGAAATTTCTAGTCTGCACAAAGAGTTTTTACCGACAATTAGAAATATTTACCTGTAGTCCCGAAGGCTTGTTGGTTCCAAATCATGTCGATAGCTCAAGACAGTTAATTAAAAATCTTATTTATGTACCCGGCCTTGGTCCGGGCATTTGTTTGGTACAAACCTCTGCCTTGTACCCGGCCTTGGTCAGGGCACGTTTGGTGCAAACCTCTGCCTTGTACCCGGCCTTGGTCCGGGCACGTTTGGTGCAAACCTCTGCCTTGTAGCCGGCCTTGGTCCGGGCACGTTTGGTGCAAACCTCTGCCCTCGGCGGCCACGGCGGACGGACGCCTGAGATGCCGGACGTTCCGGAGCGGCGGAGCGGCTCGCGGATTTAATGACCGGCGGTATTTCCGGTTATCTTGAGCATGAACCGAGCGTGACGAGCCTGCATCACAATTAGAGTGATGCGTGACCAACCTTCATCACAACTAGAGTGCTGCGTGACCAACCTGCATCGCAACTAGAGTGATGCGTGACCAACCTACATCGCAACTAGAGTGATGCGTGACCAACCTGCATCGCAACTAGAGTGATGCGTGACCAACCTACATCACAACTAGAGTGATGCATGACCAACCTACATCGCAACTAGAGTGATGCATGACCAACCTACATCGCAACTAGAGTGATGTGCGATGATGTATTATGAAACTGCATAAAACTCAAGTGATGCACGATGAAGAGTGATGAAGCTGCATTGTAACTTGAATGATGCGCAATGGTACAAAATTTCCTGCATTTAAACTAGAATGATGCATGATGATAAAGGATGAAACTCAAAGCTGGAGTGATGCGCCGTTAAAAACCTCGAATATATGGAGTTAGATGCGGTTAGATTAAGCCTAGAAATCTAACCGCAAATAAATCATCTAAGCGCAGATAAATCATCACGGCGCTAATATATCATCGCTAATTAATCCAACCACTCGAAATGAGGCGCATGAAACTTGGTCCATGTCCGCGCAACGACTAGAAAGGAGCAATAAAAATAATCCTCTCAACCGTCTGAGGGTTGATACAATCCACTTAACAACCCCAAGCACATCCCCATCTCACCCCACCCCAAAAGGTTAACGAAGATAACGGCTTTACCCCCACCCTAATTACCAGGCCATTTGCGCTAACAACCGCCGTACAAAAGATCGTTGCGAGAGCAATTCCTCGGCAGAATCTCCTCCAGTTTTTTCGGCAAATATTCTGCAAAACTTCCAAAAAGGCATTCCTTAAGTTCTTCTCCAGTTCATCCTAATCGAATCTTTTTTCTGACCTCGCACATTCCTCTCCTCCAGTTCTTCCTAGCCGAATCTTCTCCCTGCATATCGTACCTTCCTCTCCTCCATTTCTTCATAGCCGAATCTTCTCCCTGCATCTCGTACCTTCCTCTCCTCCCTGTATCTTTTAAAGTACTTTTTCGCCACTGTTCCACATCCGTATTTACATCTGAATTTCAGCGCCGAGTCTACCGCCGTATTATGGTCGTCGGGTGTGAATGGTCCACGAGGTGTATTCTTGGTCCCTCTTTGAATCGTCAGAGACTTGGCCGCCAGCCGGGGATCATTTAATGTCCATCAACTACAGACCGCTATTCATGTTGTAAGAGCAGCTGCAGTGACTTGCACTGCAATGCTGAGCACTGCGGTGACCTGCAATGCAGTGACCACTGCAGTCTCGGCCGTACAGGTCACTGTGGCTACAAAATGATTCAGCACCAATGCTGCAAGCACCGTTATCAGTGATAGCTTTTGAGGGACGATATCTCAATATTGGACGATACCGGTGGTCGAAGGACGATACCGGGCGGTCGAAGGACGATACCGGCGGTTGAAGGACGATACCGGCGGTTGAAGGACGATACCGGCGGTCGAAGGACGATACCGGCGGTCGAAGGACGATACCGGCGGTCGAAGGAAGATATGCTGGCGGTCGAAGGACGATACCGGCGATCGAAGGACGATACCGGACCGGCGGTAGAAAAACGATGCCGGTGGTCGAAGTACGATATCGGGCGGTCGAATGACGATACCAGCGGTCGAAGGATGATACCGGCGGTCGAAGGACGATACCGGCGGTCGAAGGACGATACCGGCGGTTGGAGGAAAACCAATCCATGCTTAATGTGCAATTTCTAGCTCACTTACAGTCAGTTTACCCGGCAGATTACCAAAAGATTCAGATTATCTTAATTACAGTTGATAGATTACCAAGAGATTGAGATTACCTTTAATTACACCTGACAGTGCCGAGAGATTCAGAGTAACGAGATGCTTAGATTCTGTAGAAATTAATTATTGACGAACTACATCTACAGTATGAAAAAATAATTTTTTTCTGAGAGAATATGATCGTGTGGCTACGTGTAGATACTCCTAGATAAGACCTACATACTCCCAGGAAAGACCTAAATATATACTTCCAGAAAGGACCTAGATACTCCATGGAATATCTAGGCCTCATAAAGTTCCTTATCATCCCCCCCCCCCCCCCCCAGCTTATGGCGGTCAGTGTGTCCCCCGCTGCGGTGTGACCTGGACACGCGCACACCTAACTAGGGCGGTAACGTGAATGTGTAACGCGGCGGTAACGTGAATGTGTAACGCGGCGGTAACGTGAATGTGTAACGCGGCGGTAACGTGAATGTGTAACGCGGCGGTAACGTGAGTGTGTAACGCGGCGGTAACGTGAATGACGGTAACGTGAATGTGTAACGCGGCGGTAACGCGGCGGTAACGTGAATGTGTAACACGGCGGTAACGCGGCGGTAACGCGGCGGTAACGCGGCGGTAACGTGAATGTGTAACACGGCGGTAACGCGGCGGTAACGTGAATGTGTAACGCGGTGGTAACGCGGCGGTAACTTGAATGGGTAACGCGGCGGTAACGTGAATGTGTAACGCGGCGGTAACGCAGGTATCTCCGTGCCTTAAATTCCCGGTCTTAAATACCCAGTCTTTTAAGGTGCTTGACCCATTCATTTGTCTCAGTGCAGGGCTCTTTAGTTCCCGATGCTACAAGTGAATCCCGAATTCACTAGTTCGTCGTAAATCATTTTTCATATTAGACTAGTTTACTTCTGCTCGGTTGAGATAAGGTACGTTTTACTACCTTCCTTCGTCTCGAACTCATCTCCATCAACTCGCAGTAGCCAGGGACTAAATATTAAACATGGAAGAGCCTAAATGCTTCCAGGATATTATACGAGGCCCTATATTCTTTCGATGTTGAACAAATCTGCATTACATACAATCTGCATAAAACAACTTAGAAATGAATTGATCCGTGCATGAATTGGTACGTATTATTGTAACTTGCTTGTAATAAATTTACGTTGGTGTAGTACTCCTGCAACGATTATTAATTAAATCAGCAGAAAAAATGCACATGAATCAAATTCTTATTTGTATTCATAAAAGCTACAACCTAATATCTGTTCAAACTCCAAGCACATAATTATAATATTCACTTTATTTTAAGCAGTTAGCCTTGCAGTTAGCAAATTATGTCCGGTGTCAATCTAGCGTCTCATTATAATCATTAATTGTATGTAATTGGACGTAATATTCGTTTGACCTGATAGAGATTGATGACATGTGTCAGCATCTGGAAGACACGTGATAGATCACACGATCAAGACCTTAGTTGTGGGCGGAAGCGAAGGCTATATAATGGCTAGCAACCTTAAGTACGGCCCCCCGTAGTAGTTGATCAGCGTTCCGCGATGTAACGCATCTGTAGAGTTCTCCGGCCTTACGGTCGACGCCGTAGCTAATACCTCTAATACCTATGTATCGTAACACTGTATTACCACCCCGTATATACCTATAAGAGATGTTATATCACACAGATGTGTCTTACTTATCCCTCACTACCTTAGTCAACGAACCCGATCCTTAGGTAGAGCTTAATACAATGAACTCGGGACAATAACATATCTGAACATTGCTTGCTTTTCAGCTTCAACTGTCCCGAAAAATCCCTCCATTTCATTTTAATTATGAATTATAATATTCGGTTCATTTTAAGCAGTTAGCCATATACATATCTGAACATTCCTCTCTTTTCAACCTTAACTGTCCCGAAAAATCCCCTCCATTTCATTTTAATTATCAATTATAATATTCAGTTCATTTTAAGCAGTTAGCCATATACATATCTGAACATTCCTCTCTTTTCAACCTTAACTGTCCCGAAAAATCCCCTCCATTTCATTTTAATTATGAATTATAATATTCGGTTCATTTTAAGAAGTATGCCATAACATATCTGGGGCCATACTTCCGAAACTCGCTAAATGAACGTAAGTACTTACGCTCTATTTTCTTGTCTATGATTGGTAGATTTTGCTTGAAAGGTCGTCAATGATTGGCTGATGAACTTACGATCTCTTATATTTTTTTGAAAGTATAGGCCCTGAATATTCCTCTCTTTTTAACCTCAACTGTCCCGAAAAATCCCCTCTTTTCATTTTAATTATGAACCTAAAATGCCAAGTTAGTTCACTGGCCCGCGCATTGCACGGCAGCGCAACATGCACGGCTCAGGGAAAAGCGCTCGACCACAAATGCAGAACTTCTGGGAAAACTCGCATCGTCTGTACTTCCGCCGGAAGTCTGGGAGTGTAGAACAACCATCAGCAGCAAACCTGAGGCGACCATGAGAAGTGACTTGTGACCATGAGCAGTGACATGTGACCATGAGAAGTGACATGTGACCATGAGAAGTGACATGTGACCATGAGCAGTGACATGTGACCATGAGCAGTGACATGTGACCATGAGCAGTGACTTGTGACCATGAGCAGTGACATGTGACCATGAGCAGCAATGATAACAGCAAAGATGGCACCGATGATGGCACCGATGATGGCACCGATGATGGCACACAAAGCTCCTCGGCAAGTCACGCGATGTTGCCACACATCAAACAGCAGGTCCAGATCATCTCAGGCGATGCGTCATCATCAACAGATGATCATCATGCTATTGATGGTCCGTCATGGAGTGATCATAAGTGTCCAGAATAGTGGGTCAGTGGGACACGAATGAAGGGTCTTTCCATAACTAGATAATCAGACCTTTTTAAAACCCATCAAACTCTTTTAAAACCATTAATCCATTTTAAAAACCATCACACCCTTTTATATAGAACCCATCACCCATCAAACTCTTTAAAACCCATCAAACTTCTTAAAACCCATCAAACTCTTTAAAGCCCAACAAACTCTTTTAAAACGTCAAACCCTTTTAGAACCCATCAAATCCTTTTAAAACCCATCAAACTCTTTTAAAATCATGAAATCCTTTGAAACCCATCAAATCCTTTTAAATGTCGTGTAATTTCAAGGAAACTTTCTGAGAGAAACTCTCTATATTCGCGTGATACCTATAATAACAATTACGGTATTTCTTCATATAACCTTGTTATCTCAGAAAAAAACATTTCAAATCAATAGGAAGTTTAGAGTGATGTCCAAAAGAAAAGAAAATAGGTTATCATTCAATTTCGATATTGTCTACGAACATTTTCGCCAGTTAACTTTAAATTTTACAGTAAATGGCTTATATATGCAGCAAATTTCACGGGAAATGGCTTATATATGCAGCAAATTTCACGGGAAATGGCTTATATATGCAGCAAATTTTACAGTAAATGGCCTATATATGCAGCAAATTTTACAGTAAATGGCTTATATATGCAGCAAATTTCACAGTAAATGGCTTATATATGCAGCAAATTTCACGGTAAATGGCTAATAATTGCCACAATTTTCATGGCATTGACAACAATATGGAAATAAGTCAACCACATCATCGCTTAACGTCGAAGTCAGAGCTAAATGTCCCCATCGAATAAAAAGAATTATTTTTTTATTTTCTCTGAACATTGCGAATAAAACTGATGAAAAATTAATAAAGAAACCTTGAATGCGTTTTGATAATATAAGAATTTATATTTACTTGAAAATGTAGTCATTTAGCGGGATTTTATTATTCATTCAACATATAGGAGGAACATTGGGCACACAACATCTTAATAAAGATAATATAAATATTACTGCCACTCACCATATATTAAGTGGTGAGTGGCAGATGCCATGCATATAGTGTGACGGTGGCAGCAGCGAGAAGTGCTACCTTTACTGAATTTATTATTATTTTATCTTTAATAATTATTACTTACAATATCATACGTATGAGGCATGAACACATGCACATGAGGCATGAATACATACACATGTACACACATATGGATGAACACACGCGACGTATTAAAAATGAATTTCAATGAATCGTTGAAAATTGAATTGATTCACGTTATCAACTTTACCAGCCAAGACCGGCACTATCGCAAGACATAACTGGTGTATAAGAAGACATATTCATGACGGAGAAGACATATTCATGTCTTCTCCGTCGCCCCTATTAAAATTCATCAAAATTTATGGTCATAACATAAACTATCAGCCAGTTTTGGTCGCCGATAATCAAGATTTCGTAATAAGACCAGAGCCTATACGTTCAAAAAAAGTTAAGAGATCGTAAGTTCATCAGCCAATCATTGACGGCCTTTCAACCAAAATCCACCAATCACAGACAAGAAAATAGAGCGTAAGTACTTACGTTCACTTAATCATAGACAAGAAAATAGAACGTAAGTACTTACGTTCACTTAATCATAGACAAGAAAATAGAGCGTAAGTACTTACGTTCACTTAATCATAGACAAGAAAATAGAGCGTAAGTACTTACGTTCACTTAATATATAGACAAGAAAATAGAGCGTAAGTACTTACGTTCACTTAGCGAATTTTGAAAGTATGGCCCCAGCTTAGCTCGGTCATACTCGGTATAGACAATCCAGGCAATCTTGCAATCACCTTCTCGGTAAAATTTTTTTTTATTTGTGATGCAAGTTTCCCGGAATTTATTATTCTGGTATATTGAAGGCGTCATGTCGGAAATTCTTGACAATCTCGACGAGATTCTTCAACGGAAAGTTGCAGGTATGCCTAAAATACTAGGAAATTCTTTAGGACGATAGATTACAGACAGAAAATCTCACTTCTAATAATAATAATAATAATTAAAATTTTAATAATTATAATAATAATAATAATAATAATAATAATTCCAATAATTATTAATATGATGATGACTACGATTATTAGTATAATTATTATTTACATTTATGACATCTCCACAACAAATTAACACTAAAATAATTAATAACTGATAAAATTAGGCATCGAAATGGATATGGAAGTCACACGGAGCGTTCAACCTAAAATCGAAAACTACCAATCAATCAAGTGAAGAATTTACAAACACTTGAATCCTAATAGCAATGTAATGCAAGTGAAGAACCACCAAAAACTACATTGGAATGTCACTAAGAACTACATTAGAATGCCACTAAGAACTGCATTGGAATGCCACTAAGAACTGCATTAAAATGCCACTAAGAACTGCATTAGAACGCCACTAAGAACTGCTTTGAAATGCCAGTAAGAACTGCGTTTGAATGCCACTAAGAACTACATTAGAACGCCACTAAAAACTGCATTAGAACGCCACTAAGAACTGCATTAGAACGCCACTAAGAACTGCATTAGAACGCCACTAAGAACTGCATTGGAACGCCACTAAGAACTGCATTGGAACGCCACTAAGAACTGCATTAGAACGCCACTAAGAACTGCATTAGAATGCCACTAAGAACTGCATTAGAACGCCACTAAGAACTGCATTAGAACGCCACTAAGAACTGCATTAGAACGCCACTAAGAACTGCACTGAAACAATAACCACCCATCAGCTGTTGGCTGTAAACACGCATTGTTTCGGCCTGTAAACAATAACCGAAGCAGACAACAATGGCAGGCCGTGCAGCACAGCCTAATGGCCAGCACTGCTTCCGGGGCTTGTTTGCACTTCTAGATATATACTTTCAAAAAAAGTTAAGAGATCGTAAGTTCATCAGCCAATCATTGACGGTCTTTCAAGCAAAATCCACCAATCATAGACAAGAAAATAGAGCGTAAGTACTTGCGTTCACTTAGCGAGTTTTGAAAGTATGGCCCCTGTACTGCACTTTTCATCTCTTTAGCATTTTTAGCGCATTTTCTCATTTATGGATAAAATGCACTATTGTGCTCGCCATGCCCGTCCGTCCGTCCGTCCGTCCGTCCGTCTGTCGATTTGTCCGTCCGTGACTTCACGTTTTCGTCGACGAGAAAATGCGCTCTCTGTCACTCACTGCAGTGAGTACCGAGTTATATTTTGTGTAAGCAGTGCTGGTGTTTATGAACAAAATTAATGTAAATGAAAACAATATGCACTCATTTTGGAACATGAATAGCAAAGTTTACCACAAAAGAAAACACGGTTGAGAGTCTGGAAATACGGCGCTGTGAATCGAAGCTCGGTAAGGAGATTCAACTCTGAAAAATAATTCATCATTCAGGAATCTTTCACTAGCGGCGTATTTAATGACGTTAGCAATTTGAATTCAGCTAAGTTACGCACAAAATTTAGACGCCGCGTAAGAAATAACATTACGGCGGCACATGTTGCCTATAAAATAAAATATATAAATAAAATATACGGTATAAATAAAATATATAAATAAAATACTATATATAATTTTATAGCCGCAGCTCGCGACCGAGGCTGCAGGATACGGCGGCGAAGGCGGTCCCCTGACCGGTTCTGGGGGGAAGGGGGGGGGCGGTTACGGGGGGATTTGGTTGGGGAAGGGGAGAGGGAGAGAAAGACGGGGAAGGGGGTTTGGGGGAAGGAATAGGAGGGGACATGGAAGCTGATTAAGAAAAATCGAATGGTAAATTGAAAATATGCAGAGGTTAAACATGTAATATTAAAAAAAAACGATAAGGTAAAGGGAGAAAATCTGGAGACGAGGATGAAGACATCAAAATGTAGTATGGTTGAAGAGAAAGCAAAGAAAGATTTGGAAATACGAACGAAAATCAGCAAGAAAAAGAGAAGTAGCGGGAAAAGAATGTGGTGACGGAGTAAAAGAGGAGTGTAGGATACTGGCGAAGGATGGGGAGGGGGGAACGGGTGGAGGGGAGGCAGCTTCTGGCGAAGGCTGACCTTGACAGAAGTTCAGGAGACCTCAACCAGCCTGCTGCCTTGTGTAGGATACAGCCTGCAGTGAGAAGGATGCTGCCTGCAGTGAGAAGGATGCTGCCTGCAGTGAGAAGGATCTCATCATGTAATCAAAAAGATCTGAGGAAAGTTAATTTCAATTTATTGTTTAATAATGGATTTAAATCGACCAGAACATAGTCTACCATTAACATCAGAGGCGACGTACAGCAACGATACGGCCTCTAAATCCTGTTTCCTAAATTCCTGTAGGAACTGAAATTCCCGACGTAAAACAGGATTGACGCACCACCTGATCCGTTGAACGTTCCGTTGCGTACGTCAGAGTAGGATATAGCATGGCATCCTTCGTTACGTCAGTACGTCAGAGTAGGATATAGCAAGGCATCCTTCGTTACGTCAGTACGTCAGAGTAGGATATAGCATGGCATCCTTCGTTACGTCACTACGTCCTTGGTTGCGTCACTACGTCCTTGGTTGCGTCACGGCTTCCACGAAAGTCGTCGCTCCGTAGCATGCGAGCCGGAAACTGAAGGCTGCGCCTCACAAGGACGTGGACGTGAGAGCGACGGCGTCGTCGGGGGCACGCGGATGCGTCAGAGTCGTGCGTGCACGAGAAACATAAAAACTGAATAAATGTAATATACATTTGTATATTACATTTTGTATATCTAAGAAATGTAATATACATTAAATGTAATTTGTAATATACAACTGAAGAAATGCATAATATATCTTTTCTTGCATTAGTAAATTAAATCATAGAATAATCTCAATATTATGGTAATAAAACGAAAACGTCAACAGATAAGAATACGTGGGAATGTCGCTACAAAGCCAACGAGACATTTTAGAGACCATGGGCCATACTTTCAAAATTCGCTAAGTGAACGTAAGTACTTACGCTCAATTTTCTTGTCTATGATTGGTAGATTTAGCTTGAAAGGCCGTCAATGATTGGCTGATGAACTTACGATCTCTTAACTTTTTTGAAAGTATAGTCCCTGAGCCTCAATAATGCATTTCCTGTACCTGCTTGCAGCGCCACAAGCTCTTCTTAGAACTGTAAGTTTAATGTAGAGGTATATGCATTACCTGATATCATTGCGTGTTTAGTAAACCGATGTGTTTTAATTACTATGTATATAACTATTGTATACCTCTAGGCCAGCATTTCGTGTTAAATTACCGGCTGAGTTTAGTAATGTCACATCAAGACGACTCTTGCTTTGCCTATAACTGCGATAAGATTCTCCCCAAAGCTGGCTATATAAGAAAACTGTATTAACCTTGCGACCATTAGACTCTTGGTAAGACTAACTACAAGAAATTTTGTAGCGAATTTAGCTACAATAAGACTGAGTTAGCCTTACGACAAGAAGACTCTCGGTTAGCCTTACGACAAGGAGACTCTCGGTTAGCCTTACGACAAGCAGACTCTCGGTTAGTCTTACGACAAAAAGACTCTCGGTTAGCCTAACGACAAGCAGACTTTCGGTTAGCCTAACAAGAATATTCTGGGTTAGCCTTACGACAAGAAGACTCTCAGTTAGCCTAACAAGAAGACTCTCGGTTAGCCTTACGACAAGAAGACTCCCGGTTAGCCTAACAAGAAGACTCTTGGTTAGCCTTACGACAAGAAGACTCCCGGTTAGCCTTACGAAAAGAAGACTCTCGGTTAGCCTAACGACAAGGAGACTCTCGGTTAGCCTTACGACAAGAAGACTCTCGGTTAGCCTTAAAACAAGGAGACTCTCGGTTAGTCTTACGACAAGGAGACTCTCGGTTAGCCTTAAAACAAGAAGACTCTCGGTTAGCCTTAAAACAAGGAGACTCTCGGTTAGTCTTACGACAAGGAGACTCTCGGTTAGCCTTACGATAAGAAGACTCTCGATTAGCCTAACGACAAGAAGACTCTCGATTAGCCTTACGATAAGGAGACTCTTGGTTAGCCTAACAAGAAGACTCTCGGTTAGCCTTACGACAAGAAGACTCTCGGTTAGCCTTACGACAAGGAGACTCTCGGTTAGCCTAATAAGAAGACTCTCGGTTAGTCTCAATATAGGCCAACTTTTTGAGCCGAATTTAAAACTGGAAAAAATTAGGAGCAGTGGAAGTTGCACTAGGGCAGTTTTTGCCTGAACAGGCGCATGCAGTTCTTGGATATAATACTACCACAATACCATGTGGCACTACCATGTGGCACTACAATGTGGCACTACAATATGGCAATACAATGTGGCACTACCATGTGGCACTACCATGTGGCACTACCATGTGGCACTACCATGTGGCACTACGATGACACACTACATTGACACACCTTGAATTACACTCACGGCACACTCCATTGACACACCCAGCGTTTAACGCATGACACACCTAATCTATGATTGTCATTCAACATCAAAATCCTCGTAGATGTTTGGTAGAAGCACTGAGTTGAACTAAAATTTGAAAGAACTGAAAGGCCTATATAAAACATATGTTATGTTACTGTCGCAGCACGAGATGTGACTCTGACGCCGTCAAACGCTGCTAGAGGAAAATTTGTCCAACTTCAGTATATATTTCCCCTGATAGTGCAAGTTAGTCACCCATAGCTGCGTAATCATTTCCGAACAACGGAACTCAGGACTTGAGTCATGAGTGGTACTGGCGCAGCTCAAGAAATAAATCCATAATAAAACTAATTAATGTTTATTCATGCCTGCATGATGCAGAAATAATTCAAGCCCCTTTGAATGATGCTGGGGGGACTACCCCTTATCGCTGTATATCGGACGTCCAGGGCCTATACTTTCAAAAAAAGTTAAGAGATCGTAAGTTCATCAGCCAATCATTGACGGCCTTTTGAGCAAAATCCACCAATCATAGACATGAAAATAGCGCGTAAGTACTTACGTTCACTTAGCGAGTTTTGAAAGTATGGCCCCAGGAAAACATTTCAGTTCAGATAAAACACTGAGTATTCACAAAATATTCAGAAAAACACGCATATACAATTGCGTTGTACCGGGTCCTTACCAGCGCGTAACTAAAATATGAATGAATACTCCTAAAATTATACAAAACTTAAATTGGGGAACGGTAAAGTCTAAATAAAAATAGAATAATTATTGAACCTTAATTGGGAAACGGTTAAGTCTAAATAAAGACAGAATAATTATTGCTAAGAAATATGAAATAATTCATACTATTCCCTAACAATGAATTAGAGGTGAGTCAGAATGACCCAGGCACACAGAAGTCTAAGTGGGCGAAGAGTTTTTGCGGGCCATGAGCCCATCAGTTGGTGTCGTCACAGGAGGCTAAATGAATACTAAAAAATTGTTGCTAAGAAATATGAATAAATTCATACTATTCCCTAACAATGAATTAAGAGGTGAGTCAGAATGACCCAGGCACACAGAAGTCTAAGTGGGCGAAGAGTTTTTGCGGGCCATGAGTCCGTCAGTTGGTGTCGTCACAGGAGGCTAAATGAATACTAAAAAATTGTTGCTAAGAAATATGAATAAGTTTATACTATTCCCTAACAATGAATGAGAGGTGAGTCAGAATGACCCAGGCACACAGAAGTCTAAGTGGGCGAAGAGTTTTTGCGGGCCATGAGTCCCCGTCAGTTGGTGTCGTCACAGGAGGCTAAATGAATACTAAAAAATTATTGCTAAGAAATATGAATAAGTTTATACTATTCCCTAACAATGAATGAGAGGTGAGTCAGAATGACCCAGGCACACAGAAGTTTAAGTGGGCGAAGAGTTTTTGCGGGCCATGAGTCCCCGTCAGTTGGTGTCGTCACAGGAGGCTAAATGAATACTAAAAAATTGTTGCTAAGAAATATGAAATAATTCATACTATTTCCTAACAATGAATTAGAGGTGAGTCAGAATGACCCAGGCACACAGAAGTCTAAGTGGGCGAAGAGTTTTTGCGGGCCATGAGCCCCCATCAGTTGGTGTCGTCACAGGAGGCTAAATGAATACTAAAAAATTGTTGCTAAGAAATATGAAATAATTCATACTATTTCCTAACAATGAATTAAAAGGTGTGTCAGAATGACCCAGGCACACAGAAGTTTAAGTGGGCAGAGTTTTTGCGGGCCATGAGTCCGTCAGTTGGTGTCGTCACAGGAGGCATTCTTCGGGACCTGCTGCGGTACCCACATCTGCTATGGGTCAACTGCACTCGTGTCTCAACCACTGATCTCTTTCACAACATATACAAGTCGTCTTTTTAACAGTATTCATAAGTCATCTCTTTAACAGTTTAAAAATAATCATAAGTCGTCTCTCTAACAGTTTAACAGTAATCATAAGTCATCTCTTTAACAGTATTCATAAGTCGTCTCTTTAACAGTTTAACAGTAATCATAAGTCACCACTTTAACAGTATTCATAAGTCATCTATTTAACAGTATTCATATGTCATCTTTTTATGAGTATTCATAAGTCATCTTTTTATCAGTATTCATAAGTCGTCTTTTTATCAGTATTCATAAGTCATCTTTTTATCAGTATTCATAAGTCTTCTTTTTATCAGTATTCATAAGTCATCTCTTTAACAGTATTCTTAAATGATGGCTTTCGTAGAATTTATAAATCATCTCTCTCACAGGATTGATATATCATTTCTTTCACAGGCCTTGCAGATCATCTTTTTTACAGAATTCATAACTCATTCTTTATCAGTATTCATAAATCAACTCTTTGTCACAATAATATTCATGAATCATTTATTCCACAGTATTCATTAGACAACCTTTTCACGTGATTTATAAATTATCTCTTTCACAGAATTCAGAAAGCAGATCTTTCACAGAATTAATAAATCATGTCTTGCACAGAATTCATTAATCGTCTCTTTCACAGAACTCATTAATCATCTCCTTCTCAGGATTCATTAGTCAACCCTTTCACAAGATTCATAAGTCATTTCTTTCACTGAATTCATAAGTTATATCACTCGCAGGTTTCGTATATCTTATCTCTCACGGTATTTATAAGTCATCTTTTCCTTGGGTATTAAGCCTATGATAAAAAAGTACGTGCAATGCGACAAGTTTCCGATGCACCAAAATTTTACAGATTTTAATTATGCCTCGAAACTGAAGTTTTAGAATTGCACACTAAAAAATTACAGTAGGATATTACAAGCCGCTCGGGGATGATAACCAATTCGATGATAACCAATAATAAATTCGTGATTTACAATACGGTAAAGACGCCGTTTCTTGCTGATCTGGATCGAGCAAATCGATATAATGGTTACACCAGATCTGCATTCTTCCTAAAGGTTAAATTCGGTCATGAATTTGCTCTTTCCCTAGTCAAGCCTGTGAAAGGTTAATCTCATCGCTGGCCCCATGTAAATGCACCTCTTTACCATCCAGTCAAGGTTAGAACTTGCCTGGGCAATTATTGTGCATCTAGAAATCAGGCATAGGCTTCCGAACGAATATTATTGCAATTTCGAATTATCACAATTATTGAGCACCACTTCATGCAAACGAACAACCAAGCGGTTGTAGCAACCTCGTCCAACCCACAAAGTGACCTAGCGTGTTAGTCACCAGGAAGAGGTTAGGTGATGTGGTATGGTTGACGAATGTTATTGTAATTTCAAATTATCACAATTATTGAGCACCCCTTCATGCAAACGAACAACCAAGTGGTTGTAGCAACCTCGTCCAACCCACAATGTGACCTAGCGTGGTGGCCACCAGGAAGAGGTAAGGTTGTGTGGTTGACGAATGCTATTGCAATTTCGAATTATCACAATTATTTAACCCCCACTTCATGCAAAACGAACAACCAAGCGGTTGTAGCAACCTCGTCCAACCCACAATGTGACCTAGCGTGGTGGCCACCAGGAAGAGGTGAGGTTGTGTGGTTGCATCACGAGGTAAGGTGAGTGTGCCAGACTACGACCTTGGCATACGTCTTCGCTTGACCACTCATACGACCTGAGCCTACCACTCTTGCCTGCATATTTACGACCAGGGCCTACGACCCTTGCTTGCCTACTTACGACCTGGGCCTGTGACCCTTGTTTGACCACTCATACGACCTGAGCCTACCACTCTTGCCTGCATATTTACGATCTAGGGCCTATACTTTCAAAAAATTTAAGAGATCGTAAGTTCATCAGCCAATCATTGACGGCCTTTCAAGCAAAATCCGCCAATCTTAGACAAGAAAATAGAGCGTAAGTACTTACGTTCACTTAGCGAGTTTTGAAAGCATGTCCCTAGGCCTGCGACCCTTGCTTGCCTACTTACGACCTGGGCCTTCGACCCTTGCTTGCCTACTTACGACTTAGGCCTGCGACCCTTGCTTGCCTACTTACGACTTAGGCCTGCGACCCTTGCTTGCCCACTTACGACTTCGGCCTGCGACCCTTGCTTGCCTACTTACGACTTGGGCCTGCGACCCTTACTTGCCTACATACGACTTAGGCCTGCGACCCTTGCTTGCCTACTTACGACTTGGGCCTGAGACCCTTGCTTGCCTACTTACGACTTGGACCTGAGACCCTTGCTTGCCTACTTACGACTTAGGCCTGAGACCCTTGCTTGCCTACTTACGACTTAGGCCTGCGACCCTTGCTTGCCTACTTACGACTTAGGCCTGAGACCCTTGCTTGCCTACTTACGACTTAGGCCTGTGACCCTTGCTTGCCTACTTACGACTTAGACCTGCGGCCTTTGCTTGCCTACTTACGACTTGGACCTGAGACCCTTGCTTGCCTACTTACGAATTAGGCCTGCGACCCTTGCTTGCCTACTTACGACTTAGACCTGCGACCCATGCTTGCCTATTTACGACTTAGACCTGCGACCCTTGCTTGCCTACTTACGGCCTGGAAGTTGTTGAAAAAATTGTAAAGAAAGGCTGATAACTATGGACAAGATTGGATGCATTAAACATCCATAATGCATATCAACGATTTACTTTAAATAATTGATATAAAACCCTCTAAGTCTCATCAAACGTTAGTGATATAATAGAAAAAACACAGGGTGCTCTTGCGTTCGTTGATGTTGCAACGCTGTCGGTGAGGCCACAACTAGAGAGGGTCGGAATTGCTGAACGATAAAAGCTTGAACTACGGCTGTAGTGTGGTAAATAACACTTAGTTATTTACTACACTACCCGATTAGTGTGCGATTCGCGTACGAAGTACATTACCATTAATGAAAAAACGGCACGGAAAGGCCACGATGCGTGTTTTAAGCAACCCATTCGAGCCTTATGAGTTTGCTTAGAATTCATATACATTTTAAGATGTTTTAGAGGATGAAATGCCTACACATTAGTTGTATGTTGTAAACAAGTGAGCTTGTGGCTGAAATTCTCATTGTAATCGCAAATTCATTGTTGCAAATATTATTATTATTATTATTATTATTATTATTATTCCACGAAGAGATTGTCGTGGCGTCTCGTACAGATCGAACTTCGAGGGCACGTTACAAGTGGCTAAAAAAGACACGAGAGGATAAAAACAGATGACGTCTATGCTAAAACAAAGGACAAATAATGTTTTTATCCATTAATAATAATGTTTTTGTTCATTGAAACCCAATTGGAGTGATGAAACCTTGGCAAGTGTAGAAATATAACATTGTCAAGGTAATATTTCGGACGTTTGTTGCGCATTCGAGGACTTCTACACGTTAAGCTACGATATCTCAAAGACTTCATAAATTTGTTTAAGTTATTCACCATGCACAAACGAAACACTTTAATTGGGCCATTTGGATTTGCAAAGCTACACATGCTAAAGTATTGGAGTCCCCCTTCTCAAATTGTAAAATAAATTGATTTTTAACACAAAATTTACATCCCTTTTATAGGTCTCGGTTTTTATTTATGGTCGTCAGTTTTGTGCAGCCAACGCGGTGCTCTCAATTTCAACCAGTTTTTTCTCGCTAACCGGGTTTGAAAATGAGGATCTTAGTTTCCACACTTGAATTTCAGGCTTCTAACCATGCTTTTTCAGTGCACACACTATTTTTACACCGAGGTATGAAGCATACAATATGAACAGATTCATTTCAAATTATAGCTTCAAATTAGTGAGTCACACGCTCCTACATTTGCAAGAAACTGCAGTGAAACTCGAAGGAAGTTTCGGCTGAACAAACGAACGAAAACGACCACAACAATGCTGTCTCCTTGTACGACTCTCTCTCTCTCCTTTCTTTCGTCGATACTTTCTTTCATCGATACTTTCTTTCGCCAAGTCTTTCATTTCAGTTCGAGAGTCAGACCGTCTATCTTGAGAACGTTAATGCAATCCTGGGTGCAACGTGGCTACGCCTTTCTGACACAAAGACTCGCCAAAGTCATCCATTCAAATGAAAGTGTTTTTTCACTTCCAAGTAAATTGAGAGATGAAAGTAATGATCGAACGCCCAGTACACGATGTGGCACCCGCAGCCAATGTCACAACAACAATTGCGACGATACGAATCAAGTTGGAACTATCATCAGACATTTAATGGCCGAGTAAATAATTTAATTATTATCTGCAGTAGTAATGGACCGATTGGCTAAAATAGGTAATTTAAATACATTTATTTCTTAATTCACTTAGCTTCTGACCACAAATCGCCGGCGTCATGCGCCAAAATCCAGGTCCAACAAGAAAATGAATTTCTGAGACGCCCAAACGAAAGTTGGAGCCCTCCACAACCATAACAAAGACGTACCCGTAACGCATAACGTAACGTATAAAAGACGTATTTGAACATTTTTGGCACGTGACGGGAAGGCAGAGAGGTCCACACGTACCTAATTTGTCTGTGGTCAAACTAATTGTTGCGGTAGGCCGCCTATATCGCGCCTTAGGGTACGCACACAGTGGAAGCAGGTTTGCCCGCGCGGGCAACCTGCTCCAACCTGCCACAAGAATGAACATATAGGATAATAATGTAAGTGTTCACAGTGAAAACCTGTACGAATAGGCTTCTGTATTCTATGGTTTCAGGCGCCAGCCTGAGCAGGTAACCAGCACGCTGGCAACCTGCTTTCACTGTGTGCGTACCCTTAAATGACATGAAATAAGGAGACTACAACGCAGCGTGAAGAGTGATCTACAATCGGGATAGGTTGCTCGTCTTTTATATTAAACGAGGTGAATTTTTTACACAGTGTTAGTCATTTATATGATCATTAAGTGTATCTCAGTGCCAGCCTTTATTTTTATTAGCTTCGCAGAGCCAACAATTGTATTCCAATATCGGACTCAATGCGTCTAGATATTTATTGTTATTGTTTTCATTTTTGCTTGAGAATTCAGTAGAGGAGGCAGTGTGGAAATGACAATAATTTTAGGAAATAGAAGAATGTGAAGATGAAGCTACAGTTTAGTGCTGGCTTTGACGGTTTGAGCGTAGGCAGTGGGCATGTAAATGTTATTTAAAAACAGCTCCTTACTCTCAACTACAGTCACGAATATCACTTGATATAAAATTCAAAATTAAACTAGTTAACTTAAAATATTGTAATATTATTTTTCATAATTCCAAGTTAATATTAATTACATGAGCATCGGCGAGAAAAACCACTAAAAACTAACTGAGCAAGACATAAAGCTAATAAGATTTATAAATTAAATGCACTGCGATATTCATTGAATAAATTATAGAGTGCGCTGAGGGGTAATGTCTTCTGAGGGGTAATGCGTTTCTCGCACATCAAGGTTTTTTCATGCATCATGGTACTATACGCTGGATGCATCGTAGGATTCATAAAATTCATGAACATGTCGTCATGAAAACTGAAAAACGTTTACATACCAATGGATAAATTAAAAAAATTAAGGTTACAGACAAATACACGTAGCAGATTCAGAGCACACAGTTCACACAAGCTCTGTGTGGCATTGCTCCGGCAACTTAACAAACAAAAAATACAAATTAAAAGCAAATGCTGTATACATGGGCTAGAAATCATGAATGATTCAGCCACTGATTTAATGAGTTCTATCTGTTTGAATATGAATTTTAGACTACTAATTGTTTGTACCTGTGTTCTAGGTTTTGAACTGACGATGGAGCTGGACTCCGAAACGTTTTCGCTTATAAGAAATGGTGAACTTTTTGGCTATTTTCTTTACTTTTAAATTCCTGGTAAATTTGCGACTTAAGCAGCCAAGTGATTTTAATACTTGTGACCGAATTAATTTTATGTTTTGTTCTGGCTAAACACAGCAATTTGTAAGTCTTTCCACGATGAAGCCATATATATTTGCTTAGTTTGTAGAACTTATGCAAGACAGGGACCAGTAAGAACTCTGCAGGCATAAATTAATAGCATACAAGCTCGTAAAAAATCAAATTAATGACTATAGTAGAGCCACCAACATAGGGTATAATATATAGTTAGTACATGTAGGTATGTGTGTAGAAGCTTACGGTGCCTGACGCATGAATTAGGATACAATATTTAGGAGATCCTTGACGTTAAGGTCATCGTAGAAGTGAAGAACTACGCAAAGTTTGGATGACCGTAGACATTAGGATTGTGGTAGAGTTGAATAAGGAGAGGTTGAAGGAGGAAATTAGAGGTTGAAGAAGGAAAGGGGAGATTGAAGTGCAGTAGAGAGAGATTGTGGGTAAAGAAAATGGATTGACAGAAGCGATAATCATGAGGGATGGATAGGAATGGGCGTAACGAAGAAACTTTTAGAAGGATAGAAAATGAGGACCGCATAGAATAAATGTGTAGAAGGACGTGCGGATGTTCGTATGGAATTATGGACAGGAGAAACGTATAGTTAGAACGCATGAAAGTAACGTGTGCATTCCTAACTTCCCATGCGTTTTTCGTACTCAGTCTTCCTGAAGTTTACTTATATACGTTCCTCAAGTTCATCCTTTTTGTTCATCTCTACTGTTAATTTCTGTTTTCAATGAGATATAGGAGATAAATGGAGGGTCCTAAAGGAGAATATATAGGAGGGGCATATAGGAGAGACGCGTAGGAGGTTCCTGTAAGGAGGACATATAGGAGGGACACCTAGGAGGGTCCTATATGGAGAACGTATAGGAAGGACATATAGGAGGATCCTATAAGGAGAACGTATAGGAGGGACGTATAGAAGGATCCTATAAGGACAACATATAGGAGGGACGCATAGGAGGGTCCTACAAGGAGAACGTATAGGAGGGACGTATATGAGGGTCCTATAAGGAGAACATCTAGGAGGGACACATAGGGTCCTCTAAGGAGAACATATAGGAGTGAAACATCATAGGTAGCAGTACCTAGGCTCCAGAGGTCAAGTTAATCAGCCAGCGAGCCGTTGGCTTACCTCGACTGATTGGACGCAAGCGCTGCCTCTCGCTGATTGGATACTGATTGGATATTATTATTGGATATTATTACTTGGATTGGATATTATTACTGATTGGATGCAAGCGCTGCTTCTCTCAGCCGCCGCCAATGCTGCCAGTAGCCTGGAGTTTACACGCCAATCACTGCTTAGTTTTGTCCACGCGTCAGTGTGACGTCAGCTACGGATCCACTGGCACCAATTAGTCTCCTAGAACTGACACTGATAACAATTGTATTATCTTTAGTTTTGTTTATATAATATTTTCTTTACTTGTTTTTATATAAATCGTTCTGATCACACACACGATTTGCCAGCACGTTCAATATTTAAACAAGCCACAACGCGTTCTATTAAATAATAGTACGAATAAAAACAAGCGTAATACACTATGAATTATTAAATATTATAAAGCTTACTAATTCACAAAGATTTTCAAGTGTAGTGCAGTAGCTAAAACAACCAACTGGAAAGCAGAGCAAATTCAAAAGGGTTAGGACAAATGGAAATGAAAGTGAAATTCAAAAACTACTTGCCTATAGGCAAGTAGTGAACTCTATCTGAACTCTTAAAGCGTACGGCACTGAAATATTAAGTCAATCATGATAAACAAGTCCTTAGTAAATTTACATCACTTGTTTGCTTAAATCGCAAATTAACTAAGAATTTAAAAGCAAAGAAAAGTCCACAAAAATTCATATCTTTATAGAAAACGTTTCGGAGACCAGCTCCATCGTCAGTTCGTAGAATCTAGAATCACAAATCAGAAGTTACAAATTAATACATTGAAAGCACAAGTCCTTAGTATTCATGGAAACTTAATGCCAGGCCTAATTGAATATTCCTGTCATTAACAGAGAATTAAGCATCTTGTAAGGCAGGTGAAAAATCTATTTTAGATATCAATTTTATCAATTTGGTCCTGTATTTTCAGCCTACGTAATTCGACAGCATATGTACCAATCAGCATGAAAAGTTTTATAGTTACATGGCTTTTCTCATAACAGGCGCGTGTATTGTTCTAATACTCTAATTAATTCCAGTGGACTTAATGCTTGAACAATGAGAATAATATATCATATAATGAACGAAATATTTAACTAAGCATTCATGAGAAGAATCTAAAAAAAGTAATTACACGGACAAAAACGATGTGATGAATACAAGATTCGCAATTCATTAATCTTTACATGTTAATCCTTCAAAATCACTATGATTTCCATCCTCTGAAGCTGAAAACTACAGTCACTTCAGCGTGAATATAATATAGATAAACCTGGCAAGACTAGTCCAGATAATATCCAATATACCTACGATGAAATCACCCCTAAACAATCTCGGTCGCGACGTTGACGCGGAACTGCAACACGCACGTCTACCCCTCACCACGCCTGCAAGCGCACTGAACTCTGAGCAAACAGAAATAAAGAACTGAACCGCAAGTGACCGGCGCGCCCCTGCCGCACGGACGCCGCCAAGCTTCTTGTGTCACTGCGAGGAATCCTATCCCAGTACACAGCAAGTATCTCCCACGGTACACGGTAAGTATCTCTCTAAGTACACACACACACGTCAAGTATCGCTCATGGTACAACACACGGTTAAGTATCTCTCATAGTACACACACGACAAGTATCGCTCATGGTACGCACACACGGTTAAGTATCTCTCATAGTACACACACGACAAGTATCGCTCATGGTACGCACACACGGTTAAGTATCTCTTATAGTACACACACGGCATTATCTCTCATAGTACACGGCAAGTATCTCTCATATATATATGTACCACGGTTAAGTATCTCTTATAGTACACACACGGCAAGTATCTCTCACAGTACACGGCAAGTATCTCTCATAGTACACACACACGGCAAGTACCTCTCATGGTACACACACCCACACGGTAAGTATCTCTCATAGTAAATAACTTATCACCATTCACTGCACTGCTTCATCATTCATAGATCACAAATCCTTTCGGATTGCTGACACCAGCAATCTTCAGCATCTCAACCCCTGACGTCCGGGTGACACCATGGGTACGTACCTATGTACCCGGGCAGTGGGTAGACTTTTGTAGGCGTAAAACTTACGAGTATATACCGGTACAAACAAAATAATACAATATATAAGAATTTTTTCACCCCTATATATTGTTTATTCGAGTGTCGTTCCTTCATTATTCAAATTAACTTCTGTTATGGCCGCATCAGATTATAACATCAGAAAAAAAATAAATTTTATTTGACTGAAACAAAAGCAAACTCAAAAAATAGGATAACACGTAGGGTAACGTGGGGCAGCGCGCCCCCCACTTTTTTTAAACTAAATTTTTGATGAAGTTTTAATTGATACGAGGTGGTTCTTTGTTTTGTTCAAAGGTACAACTAATGAGGAATGTATGATGTGAATCAGACGCCTATAGAGTTATTCAATTTTTAATGAAACACTATTTTGTAAAAAGTGTCAAAATGGGCCCATTGCCCCACCCCTGGGGCAATGGGCCCATGGGCTTGGGGCAAGGCGCCCACCCTTGGTTCCTTTACCACAATTGCATATTTTTCGTTTAAAAATGATAAAACAACACTTTACAGTTAAAAGTAAGAAAAGTGTAACAAAAAATATGACATTCATTCATTTATTAACAACTCAAAAATCATATCCATAACTTGAAAAAAATATACTCTTGGCTTAAAAAATCTATCACTGACGATGAAACTGTCGACCGGCGGTAGAGAACACGGACCAATATCTGCCATACTTAGCGAGAAACCCGCTATGGGCCCGTGACCCGCAGTGGGCTCGCTGACCCATGTTACCCTATCTATCATGCAAATGCTACAGAAACTACTAAATAATCCTGTATTCAAAACAGTTTAAATTTGAGAATATTTAACAGTCAAAATTTAGAGATTTTATGGCAACTTTAAGGACTTTAAGAACAACTTGCAACATAGAACCTTTTCTGCAAGTTCAAGACGACAATTGAACGTAGAATTGTAGTATTTCTTAAGAAAAATTATGCTTGATGAATCACCAGACAAAGATTTAGGTAGGAGGGCTCATCCAAGAAAGCTTATAATTTCTCAACGAATTTTACTAACAACGAAGACTCTTCAATAAAAAGTAATCACCAAACTATACACTTTTGTCAACCTGATCCAACCATTTCTTTCAAACTGTCCTTCATACCCAACATGATTTGTTCACTTAATTTTTTATAGGGATGTTTGGAAACGTTATTCGACAGAAGCGCGTGTGTTTTCACCTTTCATAGACAACACTCGAATAAGGCCGCGCATTGTGTACAAAATTGTTCATTTCTGTTCATGCATTGGGTGCAGGCGACACCCATACCCCCCTACTACCCCCGGGACTCCCCCATAACAACAACCATACCCCCCTACTACCCCGCGGGACAGACTGCAGGTCTCCACAAAAGTGCCAGATGTGTGGGGAGCGTTGACCCCAGAGATGCCCGTCAGAGACCAAAGATTCGTGACACTGGCGGGCAAAAATCAGAGACCTGGTATTTTATTTTGCAGGTCCTTCCCTTCGTTTACCGCTAGCGTGGCTGCCGGCAGTGTTTGTTATAGAAATGTTCATGCATTTTAAACAATAAAGCGATGCTTATTGAGGTTCTTCGAATGCTAATGTATTTTACACAATCAAACGGTGCTTAATGAAGTTCTTTGACACCATCAAAAGTATTTCTAATGTCTAATATCATTTCTTTATGAAATAAATTTTCAATATTGTCATTCACAGATAAAATGTTCATCCCCCAATAATCGGAGCTGGAATTTCATGGTTGAATTCACAACCAAAATTGATGTCTATCCTGGCCTCGATATAGTGTTTAACAATAGATATATCGAGCCTTAAACAATAAATATATTTTGTCTTACTTAATAAATATATTGTGTCTCAAACAATAGATATATTGTATCTTAAACAATAGATATATTGTATCTTCAACAATAGCTATATTGTGTTTCAAGAATAGATATATTGTGTCTTAAACAATAGATATATTGTGTTTAAGCAATAGCTATATTGCGTGTTTAAAACAATAGATATATTGTGTTTCAAACAATAGATATATTGTGTCTTAAACAATAAATATATTGTGTTTAAACAATAGCTATATTGCGTGTTAAAACAATAGCTATATTGTGTTTAAACAATAGATATATTGTGTCTTAAACAATAGTTATATTGCTTAAACCATATATACTTATAGTTTCAACAATATTTGCATGGAGGAAAGTATTTAAGTAAATCAACATACAGGGCAAGAATTTCTTTTGTTAACTTAACCCAAACTGTGTTTTTCGTGGCCTGAACCCCTGTTTTTTTATGGCTGGGGAGCCATAAAAATCACTCCCTGTAAATCCCAGATGAACCAAAGACGACCATGCGACGTCTTTGTGGTCATCGATAAAGCGATAATTTTTTTCATTTCTTGAAGGGTGAAAAAAATTTTTTGACTCCTGCTGGATAGTTCTTGACTCTCAATTCATCTCCACGTTTAAACTTAACTTAATACAATAAAAAGTCAAAGATGATTTGCGATTTTTTCGTTAATAATCTCTTTCATTCGTCATTGAATCCATTAGCCGCAATTTTCTATTGTATTCACACGCAGCAAGAGCTAGCTGACATCTGTTGTATTTAACAGATGTCAGCTTGCTGCGATTGAGATTGTATTTAGCGAGATTAAAATAATACAGATTGTATTTAAATACAGGTTGTTAAATACAGGTTGTATTTAACGCAAGCGCTAGCTGACATCTGTTGTATTTAACAGATGTCAGCTTGCTGCGATTGAGATTGTATTTAACGAGATTAAAATAATACAGATTGTTTTAAATACAGATTGTTAAATGCAGATTGTTAAATGCAGATTGTATTTAACGCGAGCGCTAGCTGACATCTGTTGTATTTAAAAGATGTCAGCTTGCTGCGATTGAGATTGTATTTAACGAGATTAAAATAATACAGATTGTATTTAAATACAGATTGTTAAATACAAATTGTATTTAACGCGATCGCTAGCTGACATCTGTTGCTGCCACACGCAGCTGCTGCCCTCGGCTTGCCCTGGAACATCAACTTTATAAATAAATGTAAAATTCCTTGTAAAAAAAAGAGCATTCATAGTTATAAAACATATAATTTTAATAACCAGTTCATAATTTCAGGCCCCAGGAGGCAACCGATCTATGAATAACAGTCAAAATACATATAATAAAGTAGTCTTTATATGTCATGGCATTTAGTCCTCCAAACAAAAGGTTATTTATTAAAAGGTAACTTATTTGATACGTAATTCAATAATATGTATTTTAATGCTTATTTGGGCTCTTGTGAGCATAAATTTGTGTGATAAATCTACGCAGTCGTTTAGTTGAGACAGGAATCACGGTTGTGAAATTGTCGAACGAAAGCAATCGTACAAATATTGCACGAAACGCGATCGTACAGTTACTAGAGTAGAAGTGTCGGCACTGAAGAAATAGGCCCATGGCCTGTTGCCGATTCTTGAACTTTTCGTGACTTGATTCACAAGGGATCCGGCCTTTGGAACCCGATCTTTCCATAACTGACGATTGATTGAGATAGCTGCTGGACTTATTGCCTGGTCCGTAATTTGCTAGAGGTCTGATAACGACTGGTCATGGTCTGATAACGACTGGTCACGGTCTGATATTATATAATCTCGCTTATTAAAGTCTTAATATTGGTCCAGTAACGACTCATATTCTCTGACTTATTGGTCCATGTATTACCTCCAGATTTTATTAATAATATCCGGCTTAAAAGTTTAAATCTTCTCGCAATCAGTGCACCAATTGGGCCATGGTGAGCGCAAAAGCTGTATTCAAATGATGGGACGAAGTTTATCAAACCTTAATAGCCATCGAGTTCTCAATTTCCTCTTAGGTTGATTATTTGGTTTAATTTAACTTTTTACAGGTATTGGAGACTGTTGTGATGAATCAGCCAATGGTTCGTTAAGGATGATCAACTACACAAATGGTCGGCTTAATTACGCTGTTAAATACGGAAGTTAAAGGCTTCTTTAAATGGCAGCTATTCTAGTGACCTTACATGGTCATCTGTTGGGACCTGAGCTGCCGCGTGGGTACGGCCTAACACTCATTATTATTCTTACCAGCATTGTGAGACCCGTTACTGCCAACACATTTCGCGTGTTATTCCTAATGTTATTGCTACGGTAAGTTTCAGAAGAATTGTAGGCCACCGTCAGAGGCGTTAAGGTCGGGGCCCTGATCATTGACATGAAACCATTCCCTGTTTTTAATTAATAAAATCAATTCTTTTTTTTTTTGTTGGAATGGTGAGTGTGGGAGGCCTTTTAAAAAAAAAGTTTCAGTTAATCCCTCCATTCCTCATCCCTCTTCCTGCTCTTACCTTCAGGATGGTGAAGTGAACGGGGCACTCAAGGACGCACGCCGCTGCACCCACACATTATTTTTTTCAGGCGTGGCTCTTCAAGTTGAATGAAGTAAAAATTTTTTACACTGGGATAGTCAGTGAAATAGACAAGCATGTACACTTTAATGTTAGGGTAGTGAGGCAGGAGTTGTACTGCAATTAAAAAAACATAGAATAAGGGTTTTTCGGGGTTTTAAAGCCAAACCCATTGTTAAGGTACTATTGAAGACTTAAGAGAACTTTTTATCGATAATTTTCTTGTTGTTCTTTCTCAAATTAGCAATTTAGATTTTTGTAGGATTTGAAACCTTTGAATAATAGGTTTACAAGAGACATTTTAAAAAATCTCTAAAAAGTCTAATTCATGGAAGTAAGAAGAACAATAAAAAGATTGTTCATGAGAACTATTCTTTGCTTTTCAACAAAGTCTACAGTAATACAATTTATTAAGACGTATGTCAACGAAAATTCACTATACACAGCAGGCAAAATGAAGGAATGCGTGAATACCTATAGTAAAGCTACTGTGTTCATTTAATGATAGTCAAGTAACATCATGATTACAGTAAGACTTTTCCGAAATAAATACATATATAAATTTATTTATTTAGTTAAAATAATTAATTTGAGAATTGAGTCTACAAACTCACAACCAATTAAAACTTACGATCATCATCGCAGCACTTACGATCATAGCAGCACTTACGATCATAGCAAAACGTAAGTACTTACGCTCTATTTTCTTGTCTATAATTGGTGGATTTTGCTTGAAAGGCCGTCAATGATTGGCTGATGAACTTACGATCTCTTAATTTTTTTTGAACGTATAGGCCCTGGTCTCCGTAAGTAGCCACTGTTCCAAAGTGATTCATCCTCGCCATATGTAGCGTCCACCAGGAATGTGTTCTCCATGAGCTACATGGCGGCCATTGGGTCGAGATTAAAGGTCGCAGAATATGTCTTGTTGAAAGATAAGCGTGGGCCTATATTCTAGGTGTACATGTTTCCCAGCACTCAGCTCGAGTACAATTCTAGTACAAGTACAATATTGGCAAGTTGGCAAGAAGCGCTCGACAAAATTAATTGGGAAGAAGCTTCGATGAAAAATTAAAAAAATGTAAATTTTGATTTAAAAATTTAAAAAAATTTAAAAATAAAATAATAAAATAATAAATTAACTAAATACATAAAATAATAAATTGAATATTTATAAATAAATGTGTCGTATTATTAGATTAGTGGTACATTTTCTGCAGTAGCGCTCATTTGCCGAGACAACTGCATTAGGATGACCCAGAAAAGGGAAAAATCTCACACATTCCCCTCAGTGTGGGGAGTCAGAGGCGAGCGAACGATCACGTATGGAGCTAGAACTGAATTAGGCTGTACGTGTGCACTGTACTCAAGACTGTGAACTGTACTAAAAGCTGTACTGTAACGGTGCACTGGTGAGAGCATTGCGTTAGGCAGAAGATCCAGAGAGTCTTTGAAGCAACATCTTCTTGACACACTATAGCCAAGGAGAAATATGCTGAAAAATATTACTCAAAACTAATTCTCTCTGTGTCGAAAATAGTTTCATCAAACAGTGAAAAAATCTGAGATAGTTCGTGCCGGTAATAGGATATAAATGTATTTGGAATTGTAATATTAATGTATTAATATATATTAATCTATATTAATGTATTAATTATGTATTGTATTATTAATTAATTAATTATTATAATTAATTATAATTAATAATTATATTATTCATTAATTATTTAATGTATTATTAATATATATTAATGTATATTAAAGTATTTGGAATTGTTTGGAATGGCGCGGGACACAAACTAAAATGTTCTCGACTCACAAGATTGTATTCCTGAGGAATTTAAAAGCAAAGAAAACGCCAAGAAAATTCACCATATTGATAATGAAAACGTTTTCAATATCGATATGGTGAATTTTCTTGGCGTTTTCTTTACTTTTAAATTCCTTGTGAACTTGCGATAAAAGCAAAATAATAATATAAGTACTGATTGTATTCCTTTCACATACCGGCACACTGTTAGAAAAATTACCGTTAACGGTATTACCGGCGTTTCAGTGGCCGGTCGGCACGTGAAAAGAAACACCGTTTCGCCGTTTTTATTCTAATTTAACGCTAGAAATCCGTAAAACATCTGATAAAAACGGCGAAACAGTTTATTTTCACGGTATTACCGGCGTTTCAGTGGCTGGTCGGCACGTGAAAAGAAACACCGTGCCGCCGTTTTTATTCTAATTTAACACTAAAAGTCCGTAAAACAACCGTTTTTTCACCGTTTTTTCTAACAGTGCAACAAGGACCTCGCTTGCTAGTGCAGCACCCTATTACATTCATGTACATTCAGACCTACATTCGAGTCGGTACTGTACAGCTACACTCACCAGTCTACATGTTCACCCGATTTTTTCAATCGTTCTCACGGGTGTTACACGCACAATAATATTGTTCACGAATTCGCCCCTCTCGAAACTGAAATATTTTCTATACTTTTCTGATCTAAATTATAAACGAAAATTCGTTCTACACGAATGTTTATAGTCGTACATTCAACCAGCGACCATAGCTGCATGGCAATGAATGATGAAATATCTCGCTCGCACCATTATTAGAATCATTCATCATCATTTAAAACTAATTCAAAAGGAAGGTATTACTTGGGATATAGCATCGTTTTTTTCCGCCATTAATTGATAACAACCTTAATTGTCAGTGTCACTTGGTGAAATACGCATAATAATATAATTCTTTAAGTTATTGAAATATTTATAATACGATATAATATATATAATATAATATATTTATAGGCAGAAGCGAAAATGTAAGGGGTGAAACAGGGTCTTAAAACTGAGGCTCACTTTCATTTTCACTTGCAAGCCTTGACTCGTGCATCGGAGGGTCAGAGAATTTGTTTGATTTAATCAAATTGATCGCAATTTACGTTTGACTTGAGACGATCAGGTTTAGTGGTGCGACGATCACGACTAAGATACGACCATGAAGCTGGACCTATACTTTCGAAAAAAAGTTAAGAGATCGTAAGTTCATCAGCCAATCATTGACGGCCTTTCAAGCAAAATCCACCAATCATAGACAAGAAAATAGAGCGTAAGTACTTACGTTCACTTAGCGAGTTTTTAAAGTAAGGCCCCAGGGTATCGCAGCACCGGAACTTACGGGAGACTTACTTAATTAAGTGGGAGAAATTTACGATGGTCGTAAGTGGGAGAATTTTACGATGGTCGTAAGTGGGAGAATTTTACGATGGTCGTAAGTGGGAGAAATTTACGATGGTCGTAAGTGAGAGAAATTTACGATGGTCGTAAGTGGGAGAAATTTACGATGGTCGTAAGCGGTCCCGACGAGGAGAATTTTACATAGAATATAGAATAGAAGTGTCAGCACTGAAGAAATAGACCCATGGCCTGTTGCCGATTCTTGAATTTTTCGTGACTTGATTCACAAGGGATCCGGCCTTTGGAACCCGATCTTTCCATAGCTGACGATTGATTTAGATGGCTGCTGGACTTAATGACGTTTCTATATAAACGCTTCCGATGATTGATAGTTCTATAATGATACAATGATGTTGAATTTTATGTTAATCGTATTGCCTACAATGATTGTTGGTTTTAGCATTAATACATTGAACTTGTATCAAGATAACAATTGTTTTCGGCATCTAAAAATAAATAAACTCTACCGTTATCGATATCAGGCCATGTGACCCAAAATGAGCATCAATAAATCTGCATTGTTTCAATTAACTTCATCGAGTTATAACATAAATCATTTCCGTGTTTCGCATACTTTTTTTGTTCTAGAGTCCACGAAAATCGCAACTAAAACTAACTATATATATTTTGTAAGCACGCTAGAAACATAATCATCAAAGGATATGCGTTAGAATTTGTCGAACGAAACTCAATGCACGTGCTTTTACCACTCTTCCAACTCCTATTAAAATGAAAACAAGTTTCAAAATTTTCAAAAGGTAATTTAAATTTTAAAGTCAATTTAAAGTGAATTTAGTAAAAAATTAAAAGAGTTAATTTCTAATGAAAATACCATGAAATACCCACATATTTCACTAGAAATAAAATGCATAATAGCTCTGCATATCTTATCACCTCGTGATTATCTCGATGGAATCCGGCAGCTACCGCATTTTTTCTTATCTTAAATTTTTCCTTATCAAACTGCCTCCCTGATAAGCCAGATAGTTAAGCCCTCGTGTAATCCAATCTTTAATAACAGCAGTTCAATTATCAGTTAATTACTGCCAAGTGGGAGCCTTGTCATGGTCATGGGTTATGTCATGGTCATGAGTGTATACTTGCATCGTCGTCATGTCATGGTCATGAGTGTATCTGCATCGTCGTCATGTCATGGTCATGAGTGTATCTGCATCGTCGTCATGTCATGCTCATGAGTGTATCTGCATCGTCGTGTCATATCACTGCACGTCGCTGTTTTAATTTGTTCAGTGAATTTCAGTGACAAACAGTAGTAACCTGATTATTTTGAGCTTTTACTTTTATTCCATGGATTGCAGTGAGTGTATTGATCAGTATTATATGTATAACGTGAAATAAACGTTATTAATATCCGTGATAAACTTAAGGCGTAACATGAGTCACGTGAAGAGCGATAAGTGTTTTTTCGCTGCACTGGTCCTAATCTTTCTTGTGAACATTTACTTTTATTTCTTTATTATATTTGTTTTCTCCACATTCTTAAGCTTATATGAAGCTGGTTGACGAAGAGCTTACAACGTAAAGTATATATATATTGAATTTACTATGCATTTTCTTTGCCATTAAACTATTGGTGATCGAAATTTCGCCAGTAAGCCTCATACTCAAAACTTCGTTTTGGTCATGAATAATCTCTTTCAAATTATTCACGTAAATTTTTGTTCAATTAATTTTAAGGTATTTAATTGAGTTGAAAATGTTCAACTTGATTTCAAGTTATTTTACTTCAAAATAATTTTTATTTTTTCACGCTAAAGTATGAATGCGGCTTGCGATACAACGCATAACTGTATCCTAGATATATATATAATAACATCTAACTACTTCATATGTTTCTATAGCATTTGCTTCATATAAAAAGAATATGTTTTATTCAGCTCATGGAATCCTTTTAATAAATTCGTACGTGGAAGAGCCCTCAACAAACATTTACACCTGCACATTTACAAGTCTTGTTTTGATTTTAGCAAAGTTAAAAAATCTAAAATGCGTAGCCTGCTTGCAGACAAAGACTTGCCTAGATTTTAGCAAAGCTAAAAAAGCTAAAATGCGTAGCCTTCTTGCAGACAAAGACATGCCTCTCACTTTCAGATGTTGATGGATGTTAAGATAAGATGTATTTACCCAGCACGACATGTTTTTTGACCGTCACGTTACTTGCTTAATAACGCGCCTCTTATAAACTGTGAACAAAGGCGGCAGAACATGCTTCTGGTATATTAGCTCGAACTTCTTTGTTAGAAAAAACGGTGAAAAAACGGTCCCACCGGCGTCCTAGTGGCCGGTCGCCCCGTGAAAATAAACTGTTTCGCCGTTTTTATCAGATGTTTTACGGATTTCTGGTGGTAAATTAGAATAAAAACGACGACATGGTGTTTCTTTTCACGTGCCGACCGGCCACTGAAACGTCGGTAATACCGTTAACGGTAACTTTTCTAACAGTGTTCCTTGTTCTCTTAGAGACGAGGTAGGGAACGAAATTTTATCTATGTTAAGATAGATACCTATATATGTTATCTATAGGTATCTATCGCTACCTATGTATTATAGGTAGCGAGTAGTAGAACGAAATTTTATCTATGTTAAGATAGATACCTATATATGTTATCTATAGGTATCTATCGCTACCTATGTATTATATAGGTAGCGAGTAGTGAGACGAGGTATCGAACGAAATTTTATCTATGTTAAGATAGATACCTATATATGTTATCTATAGGTATCTGTCGCTACCTATGTATTATAGGTAGCGAGTAGTGAGACGATGTAGGGAACGAAATTTTATATTTGTTATACCAAAATCTTGTACTCTATTCACGTATTTGTGAAGTACTCAGTCATTAAGTTGGGCCATATTATTAAGTAAAGGCCATAAGTACGCTCGAGATTCATTTTCCATGAAGTTGCTGAACCTACGCGGGAAATATTAATAACGATACTAATATCTATTGGAAAATTTTCCTAGCCGACGAGGATCAACCATAGACTTATTACCTATCACAAATAGAAATAGAAGCTGTTGAAATAGCTAAGCTATATGTAGAGAACAGACAACGTCTGTTTGCTATAAAATCTAAACTAATGCGCAAAATCAATCAAAGTCATAACAAAACGCGCTGAAATCTACAACCTCGCTGCCACATAAACAATTATTCCTCAATAGGAAAGGTTCCAAACAAATTTTCACCCGAAACTTTTCCATGCACCCTTATGTCCTATCCTTATGAATACCTTTAGATATTGAATACTCTCAAAGCAATAGGTTTGCTATAATAATGTGCTTAACTCTATTACAAATAATATGTTGACAAACATTATAGTTCACTCTTTAACAAATATTATGTCAACAAATATTACACTTAACTCTATTACAAATACTGTCTTGACAAACATTACACTTAACTCCAAAACAAATATTATGTCAACAAATATTACACTTAACTCTATTACAAATAATGTGTTGGCAAACATTACACTTGACTCCATAACAAATACTATATCAACAATATTACACTTAACTCTATTTCAAATACTGTGTTTACAAACATTACACTTAACTCCATAACAAATATTATGTCAACAATATTACACTTAACTCTATTACAAAAAATGTGTTGACAAACATTAAAATTGACTCTATAACAAATATTATGTCAACAAACATCACACTTAACTCTATTACAAAAAAATATGTTGACAATTATACTTAACTCTAAAACAAATACTATGTCAACAAATCATCGAATTAGCAACCGTCCTGGCCGGCCCTTTAACAGTATTCTTTCGAAAAACCTTAATCGAAGGGACTTTGCCGGCCGACTGGAAAGAAGCCCAAGTGACACCCCTGTTCAAAAAAGGTAACAGAAGCAACCCAGATAACTACCGTACTGTAAGTCTCACAAGTGTTGTGTGTAAGGTGATGGAATCGGTTATGAGGGATAGGATTATAGATCACTTGACTGTTAACCATCTTCTATCAGACTGTCAGCATGGCTTTATTGCTGGCAGATCATGCACCACTATATAATCTCCTGTCTACCTTGAATAATTGGACTCGCCTGCTGGACGAAAGGGTGCCAGTGGATGCACTGTACCTCGATTTTTCCAAGGCATTTGACAGTGTTACGCATGAGCGACTGTTACGTAAAGTGAATTCTTTGGGAATAGAGGGAAATGTACTTCAATGGATCAGGAATTTCCTATTAGGCAGAAGACAACGTGTCAGCATTAACGGAACCGTATCAGACTGGGTAACTGTGCGCAGTGGCGTACCGCAAGGAAGCGTTCTTGGACCAGTTTTGTTCGTCGCTTTTATAAACGATCTACCAGAAGCGTGTGCTCCATGTATGCCGATGACACAAAAATTTATAAAACAGTTAAGGATGTGTCAAATAAAATGCAACTGCAAAATGATCTTGATAGTTTAGTTGACTGGGCTGATGCGTGGCAGCTGCGTTTCAATGCTGACAAGTGTAAAGTACTTCACCTCGGCAAGAACAATGAACAGCAAGCTTACAGCATGAGAAGACACGGTTGCAACGAAAGGGTTATGATTGAGAAGTCCTGCGTGGAAAAAGATCTTGGAGTTTGTGTCGACAAGGAGCTAAAATTTTATAGGCATATTGAAAGGCAAGTTAATACATCCAATAAACTGCTTGGGCTGATCAGACGCTCCTAAGAGTACCTAGATATAGAAACGATGAAGCTGTTGTTCACCTCTGTCGTGCGCCCGAACCTAGAGTTTGAAAACATTGTGTGGTCACCGAGACTTGAAAAGGATAAAAATTTAGTTGAGAGTGTTCAAAGACGTGCAACAAGGATAATTCCAGGATTAAAGGGCACGTCTTACGAAGAAAGATTGAAGATTATGAAGCTTCCCAGTCTCCGCTATCGTCGCGTGCGTGGTGACCTCATTGAAGTATACAAGTATACTCATGGCTTATACAAGGTCCCAGAAGGATTACTAGAATTTGAAACAAGAACCAACACCAGGGGCCACAGCTATAAACTAAAAAAACTGCGGTGCAACTTATCCACGAGACAACATTTCTTCTCGCTTCGAGTCACCGACATGTGGAACTGCCTTCCTGAAGATATTGTTGACGCTCCGAGTATGAACGCGTTCAAGAACAGACTAGACAAGGCCATACAGGAGCATATGTTTAGTCTTAAAATGCCTCGTATCCTATATACGGAACAACTGAAATTTAGAAGCGATTATAAATCTACCGTCCGTTGAAAAGATTTGATCAAAAGGCCAGTATAGTCAAGAAAAGTACAAGAATCTGCGACAGGCCTATCCAGGCCTATTCTTTAATGCCGAAGATACTATACTATTCTATACTACTAATATTACACTCAACTCTATTATAAAAAAATGTGTTGACAATTATACTTAAGTCTACACCTTTCCCTAAGGTCGGCCTTGAGAGGGCATCTGTGTGGTCTCAGCAAGTCGTACGCATAATGTCGCTCTGTCATGCTAATGTCAGGGGGGGCGTGGCTCCCGTGTACATCCTGAGGGTCCCCTTAACCTGACCCCAGCTAACCCTTTATCTAGCAAGGACTACCAAAAAAATAGTGTACGAAAAATAATCGACAACATATGGTAGGACGACGAATTTAATTTTTATTATGAAAATACTTCAGTTTCATTTGATCTCTGTGGCTCTAGACCGAGAAGTCGGGTATAGTTAACTATAATAAGGCAAAGATTTTCTGTACATTTTACCTATGCCGTGGGGCGTACTTTTTGGCCGGGTTAACTCATTGCTACTTGACCTCGTAAACAAGCTGAAAAATTTCTTCTTTTTTCAAAGCTTCCTCAAGGAATCCTTAAGCATCCTGCGAGTCCGTGGCAGCATTGGTTGACTCCTGCGCGCTATCTTCGAATCCTATAGCGTCTCATATAGGAAGTCGTTATATCTTTGTTTACGAACCTGAGTTGCTTTATTATCAACAGTATCAACCATACTGTTGATACTGATTCTGTATATTAGTTTCTGTACATTAGGCCACCATTTGCATTTGTTACATTTCAGCTTCCAAATCTCCCTCCAACTTGCTGAAAATTATGAGCCCTCTATAAAAGAAATAAAAAATTTTGCAGCTAAATTTTAGTTTTCAACTTTTGTACGGCTTCAAGTTCTTCTCGCATGTATCCATATATACGAAATAACTGGCCAGTGTTATTTCCTATTGAAATGAACTTCATTTTGCCCTAAATCTTTTTTAATCTGAAATCTCATTGTCAACATAAATGTTATTGCCTACCTATATAATTTAGATTAAATTGGCAAAATTTTGTCCAGTATACATATGGGCGATCCGTCGTGTGCCGCGTCATGTATGGACGATATATCATGTGCACACGTCATATGTACACATCATGTACATACGTAATGAATGGACGACACATATCATGTGCACACGTCATTTGCACACGTCAAGTGCACACGTCATGTGCACACGTCATGTAAGGGCGATACATCATGTGCACAAGTCATATGCACACATCATGTACATACGTCATATGTATACATCATGTACATACGTCATGTGCACACGTCATGCATAGGCGATACATCATGTGTACAAGTCACATGTACACATCATGTACATATGTCATGTACACATGTCATGTGCACGTGTTGCCCCACGCCCATTAAATGGTCTTTCGGCCAGGGCACGACCTCTGCAGAGGTCAAGGAAAGCATTAAATCACAGAGAGTTTTTGCTTAAGATAAACATGGACACATATACGCATGTTCTTTGTGGATATATGATGATAAACATGGACAAATATACGCATGTTCTTTGTGGATATATAATGATAAACATGGACACATATACGCATGTTCTTTGTGGATATATAATGATAAACATGGACACATATACGCATGTTCTTTGTGGATATATAATGATAAACATGGAGAAATATACGCATGTTCTTTGTGGATATATAATGAAAAACATGGGCAAAATATGCATGTTTTTTGTGGATATATACTGAAAGTTGTTGCTCTTGTGAATATGAGTCCCATTCCATTTTTAGGGACTTGAGATATAAACATTTATTCATCCCTTTTTTACAGATAATTCCATTAATTTTCCTTTCTCTTCAACTGAAAAATTCCTAGTAAGTTTAAAAATCTAAGTAAAATAGTTTTGCCTTCCATTATAACCATTCGCATTTTACTTCTTTATCTTTAATCCATCAAAATTTTCGCCGTTTTGCCTTACAATTCAAGCATTCGTATTTAAATTCTTCGTCTTATTAACATTCACCGTTCACTTTACCTTTTACCGCCTGCCATTTTAACAATTCGCATTTTTTCTTCGTCATACAACCATTACAATGCTTACCTTATCTTCTTGCTATCCATTTTTCACCATTCGCTTTCATTTTCTTCCTGCCATATCATTTATCATGAACAAACACCATTTCGTCATCAAGATTTTCTCTCTCCGGTCTCTATCATTCAGCTGCTACGTCATCGTGGTGGCTACTGACAGCAAACCATGAAATAATACCTCATAATTTCCAATTACAACAAACCCTAACAAAATGCCCCATAATTTCCACAATTTCCAATGACAACAAACCCTAACATAATACCTCATAATTTCCAATTACAACAAACCCTAACAAAATGCCCCATAATTTTCATAAATTTTAATGACAACAAACCCTAACATAATACCTCATAATTTCCAATTTCAACAAACACTAACAAAATGCCCCATAATTTCCAATGACAACGAACCCTAACATGATGCCCCATAATTTCCAATGACAACGAACCCTAAAATAATGCCCCATAATTTCCAATGACAAATAAAACCCTAACATAACGCCCCATAATTTCCAATGACAACAAACCCTAACATAATGCCCATAATTTCCAATGACAACAAACCCTAAAATAATGCCCCATAATTTCCAATGACAACAAACCCTAAAATAATGCCCCATAATTTCCAATGACAACAAACCCTAACATAACGCCCATAATTTCCAATGACAACAAACCCTAACATAACGCCCCATAATTTCCAATGACAACAAACACTAACATAACGCCCATAATTTCCAATGACAACAAACCCTAACATAACGCCCCGTAATTTCCAATGACAACAAACCCTAACATAATGCCCCATAATTTCCAATGACAACAAACCCTAACATAATGCCCCATAATTCCCAATGACAACAAACCCTAACATAATGCCCCATAATTTCCAATGACAACAAACCCTAACATAATGCCCCATAATTCCCAATGACAACAAACCCTAACATAATACCTCATAATTTCCAATTTCAACAAACCCTAACATAATACTTCCCAATGACAACAAACCCTAACATAATGCCCCATAATTTCCAATGACAACAAACCCTAACATAATGCCCCATAATTCCCAATGACAACAAACCGTAACATAATGCCCCATAATGACAACAAACCGTAACATAATGCCCCATAATTTCCACGCAAAACTCGCCGTTATGCTGCAGATGTTTACCTCTCCCGACTCTCCCAGGAAGCAAGACCTGACCCAGCCCGCATCTTTCAAGATCTCATTCATCTGCTTGACCCTACGCGTTCACTCAGCAATATGAGTAAAGTTGTACGTAACTGACTCAATATTCATGACGCAATTCATGCCTAAACCTTCACATCGTCGAAAAAAAGCTTCTCCCAAACCCTTCTGAACCGTCAATTTTATAGTTCACTTGTTAGTTCCTAGCATTCAAGCGCTAGATGCTGTTTCAAAGATTTTATAATTTACATTCACGTTTGGATTCGGGGATCTAGAAGATAAATACATATAATTTCAAACCAACTGCTTGAGATTACATAATTAATTGATATCATAACATATAAGTAAGTATTTAAAGCTGAAGCATAGTAGTAATATAACTAAATAAATGCATGGCGTAAGAGAACTAACGTGGGGCATACGGCGCTGAGTGAACGCGGCTCAGTAGGTCAGCATGGGTCTTGGTCCGTCCTAAGAACTGCTGAGGAATGGATCCTCTTTCTCGTTACATCATACGGCAGGAGTGTTATTCCTCATTACAGCCCCTCCTACTCCACTGAATATCGTGTCCGTCTCAATGGGTCTTGGTCCGTCCTAAGCACTGCTGAGGAATGGATCCTCTTTCTCGTTACATCATACGGCGGGAGTGTTATTCCTCATTACAGCCCCTCCTACTCCATTGAATATCGTGTTCGTCTCATGGTCGGGGATTCAATGAGCGGCGATAGGTTAATGAAAGTCGGTTTAGGGAGCGCCGCTCATCACACAGGCTCGGCAACCTCGTCCCATTGGGCGCACCGATAAATTAGCTGCCGCCAGTAGCTGATTTAACTTTACCAGTTCTTTAATTAGCAACAATAATTTCTGAACATTTATTGACTGCATGTTTCACTCAATTTTCACTTATAATTTTACTGTAGCAAATAATCCGACGAGGAATAATCCATTAAATTTTGAAAAAAAAAAGATGCATTATGAAACTATCATAACAAACTACCGTCGCGTCGAAAGAGTCTCGTGTAAAACTTCAGAACATTTGTTTGCGATTCATTAAAAATTATTCAAGCAATGATAGGGATCATCAATTACAGTTTAGGTTCGAATTGTTGCGCCACGCATCTTGCCAGTCGGCGGGCGAGAGAAGGCCACGCAAGAGGCAGCAAGAGAGCAAATTGCTGCTGAGGTCAACTCAACTGATCGTGGGACTGCCGCTCTGACCGCACCAAGTGTAGGTTAGACCAGAGCTCGTGATTGTTTTGTACGGTTTTTTATTGAACTATCTTCTTTCCGTGTGTCATAATAATAATTTTTGCGTTATTGCTCAAATTGGGAATTGGTCAAATCTCCAATAAAAATTGGAAATCTGAATTTATTTAATGATGTTTAAATAAATTGTAAGGCCATAGTGCATGGGTGTGTTTGAAGACTGACACAACAAATATATATGGGATGTTGGGGCGCGTATCCAGGATACTTATACTGTTGGGGCGCGTATCCAGGATACTTATGGCGCCGCAATATATAGGGGCTGTTGCGATGCGTATCGATCCAGGATACTTATCGTGTCGGGATATTACTTGGACCTGAAAATTTATTCTTGGTGAGAGAATTGGAAAGGATTGGAGGGAAGAGCGGAAAGGATTGGATCAAGTATTGAAACTTAATTTATAAATTGGTTCGTGAAAATCAATTTCAAACTGCAAAAGAGTTTTTGCATATTTTGAAACGAGAGTCAAATCGGAGTACAGTGTTTTATATAAAATGTGGGTTCGATTGGATTATTTTTTAATTACTATTCGTCAGCTTCATCGGTTGTTAACGGGATTCTTAGTTACGGGATTATGAAATTGCCAATTGTCCATGTTTTATAGTTCTCCTTCTCTAAGACAATATTATTATAATTGTTATTATTATTATTATTATATTTTTAACTACGTAAAGCAAAATTACTTCCCATGCACCGCTGCACAAAATAATACGCCGACTCCAGATTGGCACACCATTGATGTGTAATTTTTTACATTCATTAATTCATTTTCTGACAAGGCAGTTGGTCTGACAAAAATCCTTGCGAGTACATCACTTTTTTGAAGTTTCATTTCTCAATGACAATCACTTTTAATTGTGGGTTCGTTGTCGGTTTGTGTGCGCGTCGTCGTGGAGTTCGTAATGGCTTACGTAACCGTTGTAGGATCGAAGCAAGAAACAATGCTGGCAGTCGCTGTGCTTGAGAATGGCTTTCACTCGCGTTTCGTGACTGACCAGCCGTCCTGCGACCAAACTTAATTTTTGGTGTCGTACACTGTGATGGTTAAACATCGCCGGTCCACGACTGAAGTTTTGATGAGACTTTTTGAAGATAGTACAATTTTGTAGCAGTGTAGAAAAGTATTTAATTCAAGTGTGAGATGGATTTCTATTTAAAAAAATTCTCTTTTAATTCGCTAAATGTAATTTTTACGCCGATATGACTATTATGACGCATTTTATTTTTCGTAAATTTAGCTCATGGTTTAAAGTTGTCATGGGATTTACTGTTTTGCGTTTATAAATGGACAAAACTTGGAAGATCCTCCCTTAAATCTCCTCGAAGCCCTCAAACATGGAGCTACCCAATATATTTTAAATCTTTTATGAAATAATTAATAATGAACAGTCACTGAAAATTGCAGGCTTTGGTGACGTCACGACGTGTAATTTGCACAAGAGGAATACCAACTCCAAGAAAAAGAACCGCCGACTAAGACAATGAAGAGAACAGAAAAATGGCGCGTTCTCGTATAACCTGTACACTTATTGTGCATGCACAACATAATATTGATATTATATAGAGGATTCAGCGTTTATTAGGCCTATAGCCGATTTTTAACATCGCAGAATATTTAAAGCCCTGCAACTTAACCACTAGGCCACCCTGCCTTAAACGGGAGCGCAGCCGTGGGTAAGAAAATGGACTCGTAAACAGGCCCTGGGCCCAACGCCAACCATCAGCATGCAATATCTACACATAGCCTCAGATCAATGAGCTGTGGGTAACTCCGGCTAACAGTAAATCCGCTTTGCACAACACAGCCACTGCTTCAAGTCAAAAGCCGTGAAGATGCCCGGCTGCGTTACGCTCGGGAAGGTATATGAATCGCACTGTGGACTTGGGCTATGCTGACCTCAAGCTATCCACCCCCTTAACCACATGTAGCCTTCCACGACAGGTAACGCACCAGTACGTATTATGTAATTTCTAATTATATCACGCATTATTTTGTCAATTCCGAATAGATCTGGGTGAAATTATAATATTATGTGATATAATGAGAAGAAAAGTATCGTGAATATTGTTCATGAACAACCCCATATTTTTGCGTTGCCATGCTTAAAACATAAAACTAACTCACTCAAATTGAATAATATTCCATAATTTAGGCAACCAAATTACTAAAGATATAGATATAAGTAAGTTCTTGATGTTCAGCCACTAAATAGAATTGGAAGTGGGTTATTCAATAATGATAACGTTATTATAACGATACGTAATTCATTAAAGGACCTTTGTTTATAAACATTAATAGATCTGAAAGGTTCAGAATGATCATCGGGCTCTTTAATCTAATTTATGTAATTAATTTCATAAATTAATAATCTTGTTTTGACGTTGATGCAAAATTGCATTGTGTGTCGTTACCTTGAATCTTCGTGCATTCCTCCCCTCTTAGGTTCCAGTAATGTGGTTCTTTTGTTTAATGTTTTTGTGTGAGGAAGGCCTTTTTCTTACAATAATTTATTATTATTCAAATTTTAGAGTTTTAATGCATTTTTCTTCTCGATAGGTTGAATTGTTTCAAGTTTAAGCGTTTAATTGTTAACTATTACTACCTATTCACTGCCATGACGTCAAAGTCATGTTTCTCTGACTGCGCACATTGCATCGTTCAAGGCTTTGGCTGTTAGTCCTATTCATTAAATTGTGCTTTAAATTGACGTTACTGTACTGGTTAGTGGTTAGGGAAGTGAATTTATAATTGTTTCTTAATATGAGCATTCTCATTTAACATTTATACCTATTGATATATTTAATTTTTTTTTCATTGGAGCAATGAATCAGCTGATTCAATATCACGCTTAATTATGGGTATGCCGTATCTGCGTATCATCCGTATGATCATCACGTTTTGAGCCACTAAACTACAGAGTACAGACGCTGAGACTGATGCATAAAGGAAAAATATGTGTTGTGACGTGTGTTGGTCTATGCCATGGAGATCTATTGCTTGATTTTATACTTGAATGAGAATTATTTTCTTTTTAACCCATTCCTTTTTTCCATTTCTGCTGAATGCTGATACCCCCATGCGGGCCATGCCCCATTCATTGCCATTTGCCATCACTGCTCAGTACTGCATAGTGGCAAAGCAGAGAGTTTTTTAGACTCTTCCTCAAGTTCATTTTTGAGTCCTATAAGTAGACCAGTAAAGTATCTTGGATACCAGAATTATCAATTTTTTTATCATACATAAGAAATCTGTTAAAATCTTGAGTAGGTAAATGAGGAAATTAAAAATGAACTGATTCTAAAAAATCACTGGTTTGCCACTATGCGAGTCAGTAGTCAGTAGTATCACCCTAAATAGGAATATGCACAAAAAATTCTTCAATCATAATGAAAATTATATATCTAAAAAGGAAAAAAATCTCTAGAAAAATACCATATAAATTTTAGTGAAGCACACTAACTGCTACTACCTAGCACCACCAGGCGGCAGGCACCATGGGCCACCACCTCTTGCAAGCATACCTAGTGGGTAGTGGCAAACTAGTCACTAGTGATTGTTTAGAATCAGTTCATTTTTAATTTCCTCATTTACTCGAGATTTTAACAGATTTCTTATGTATGATAATTCTAGACATAGTGAGTTAGTGACAAACCAGAGATTTTTAAGAATCAGTTCATTTTTAATTTCCTCATTTACTCGAGATTTTAACCAATTTCTAAAGTATGATAATGCTGGTATCCATGATACTTTTCTGGTCTACTTATAGGACTCAAAAATGAACTCGAGACAGAGTCTAAAAAACTCTCTGCTTTGCCACTATGATTCTAGATTCCAAGATACTTAACTGGTCTACTTATAGGACTCAAAAATGAACTTGAGGAAGAGTCTAAAAATATCTGCTTTGCCAATTGCCACTATGCTTGCAAGTCATGCAAGACAAAAGGGCATATTAAATAAACATTAGACAGCATCGTTCAACAACAACAACAACAAAAGTTCCATGAATAAATGGACAAGAAATTTAACATTTTCAGAATTAAAGTACTTATAGAAGTCTGGTTTTAAGTCATTATCAGAGGTGGGCAGTAGCGCGCTACATGTAGCGGCCGCTAGTTCATAGTGACAAACCAGAGATTTTTTGGAATCAGTTCATTTTTAATTTCCTCATTTACTGAAGATTTGAGCCAATTTCTTATGTATGATAATGCTGGTATGTGGTATCCATGATACTTCACTGGTCTACTTATAGGACTCAAAAACAAACTTGAGGCTGAGGGAGAGTATAAAAAAACTCTCTGCTTTACCACTATGGCCGCTACTAGCGGCCGCTACATTTTCAGTAGCGGTAGGCGGTAGCGGCGCTACATTTAAGGCAATGTAGCGATAGCGCCCGCTACATATTTAAGTAGTGATACGAGGTTTTGCCGCTACAGCGCTACTGCTACATTTATTGATAAAGCCTTCAGATTTTATTTAATAGTATTAAATATCAAAAAGCCAGCATGATACATACCTTACATAATATAAATTACAGAATGAAACTGATGAAAGATTTCGGTGTAATGTTGTCAACCTCAGCTTGTTACTAGAGTCAACATGTTAGTTGTTACTTGTTAAGTTGTTACCAGTTATCACTTACAGGTATTTTTTCATCTTTCAGTTTGCTTACAGTTATTTTACATATATACAAATAAAAGACTGATTTTTATAGGTATATGTGGATAATTTTTTAGAGTGGTAGATTAAAGTACACATCCATGTAGGGAAGGTAAAACATATAAATAACTGTAACTTTTACTTACTGTATCTAACCCTGGGGTAGCCCACACTAGTTCGGTTAGGTTAATTGCAATAAAGTTGCATTGATATGTTTTAAAAATGTTTTATTATCATTAAATGTTAATGAGTAAATCCCAATAGCAGAACAATAAATATTTAGAGATTTTCAATAATTTTGGCCATTGTAGCGGCTATTGTAGCGGCGCTACATTTTACTGTAGCGGTAGCGCTCGCTACAATCTAGTGGGTGTAGCGGTAGCGCCTGCTACATTTAGAGTATGTAGCAGTAGTGGTAGCGCCGCTACATTTCTAAGTAGCGCTGCCCAGCTCTGGTCATTATATGTCTAAAAATATCAAAATGTAATGTTTTGGCCTGGATTTCAATGCTGTTAACATTGATAAACTTCAAAGTATCTATCTTGTCATTTACAATTGTGAAATAAATTATAATTTGGCAATATTTGTCACTCAAAACTGCTTTTAGAACCAATTGGTAGTTACAATTGAATGTATGGTATGCAATAGAATAGTCAATTGAAATTGATTGCTAATGTAAAGACCAAGACATGCATTTATGCTACTAATTCATCATAAAAGTTGTATCTCCTTATATCCATGCTTTGTTACAAGTGAAATTCAGCACCTGAAATGAGAATTTTCAAGTAAAATGTGGAAACTAATGTCACATGAATTGCCTTGTAACAAGTAGCCTGAAGTAGGTAGCACTAGGTACCAAAGTCTGTCTGTGAAAAGCTTTCTAGGAGCCTTTGCTAACCGAGGCTCTGCTTCTACTGTAAATGCATTTTAGGGGTGTCCCATATTGTTCTGGGGGTGTCCCTTATCACCCCATCATGCAGAAATAGCTGTCATTTTGTATTGGATTGAGGTACAAACATTTTGTTGATTAAATTTTAAAGACTACACATGTTTGCAAATTTTGTAAACAAAATTTTTTAATACGGCAAATATTTTGTTTTACTGTAAAGCAGAAGTAGGTACTTTATCAAAATATCACTTTTTAACTTTTTTTCAGGGATTTTTATTTTTTACAGGGAATTTTTAGAGCTAGTAAATGTATGATTTCTTAACTTTCTTTATGCTACATAGATAGGAAAAATGTTGAAGTTTACACCACTGTTTTTAGTTATGCAATTTATTAAATAGTTTTGCTGCTATAAAATTTTTATGCAGTGGCAGAGTACTACTGTCCTGGTTTACCTTGCCTGTTCATTATTACCCCATTTGATGGTATATATGACTAAATAAATACCTGTACTTGTCTTCCATACTACAGTTTTTTTTATTGTCAGGCACCATATTTTTTTTAGCAATTTTGAGTAAATTTCTCAGCAATATTTATATAAATGTGGCATGAAATGTAATGTTTAGCATTATTTTATTTTTTTTTTATTATATGCCCCAGTGTGTACTATTTTAAGAACCCAGATTGTATACCTATATACCTATGTGCTTGTACCTAATGGAACATTTTTCGTTCTTTTCGAGCAGAAAGATTTTGCTACATTATCTTTATTATTCTCTTTATTACTGAAGCTGTGAAAGAAACTAAAAAAACCATGTCTACTGGTAGTGGTCGCAAGAAAGCATTGCTAAAGGTCATAATTTTAGGAAACTCGGGAGTTGGAAAGACATCTCTTATGAACCAGTTTGTCAACAGAAAATTTAGCAACCAATACAAGGCTACTATTGGTGCTGACTTCCTCACCAAAGAAGTTATGGTTGATGACAGACTAGTGACAATGCAGGTATGTCTTTGAAATATTTAAATGATATTAATTTTATGTATAACACTTTTTGTTCTGAATTCAAGAAATTTGTTATTCTCTAGATTTTGTTTGAAATGCAAAATATGGATACTACTTATTTAATAATTGTTAAAAATCAACGCCTTCAATTGGCACTGAGATTGTCTCAAATTTTATGATGACAAAAAGCTATTTAATTTATTGTCTTTGAAATATTTAAATGATGTTGATTTTAGATACAACACATTTTGTTCTGAATTAATGAGATTTGTTACTCTCTAGATTTCGTTTGAAATACAAAGTATGGTTACTACTTATTTAATAATACGTACCTAGTTAAAATTTAAATAACTCAAGAGCTTTGATGAGACTAACAGAACAAGTTTCTATTAAGAACAGACAGTAAATGACCATTTGACTGTTGCAGATATGGGACACAGCAGGTCAGGAACGCTTCCAGTCCCTGGGAGTTGCATTTTACCGTGGAGCTGACTGTTGTGTGCTGGTCTATGACGTCACATCTCCTGACTCCTTTAAAGCTCTCGACTCCTGGCGGGATGAGTTCCTCATACAGGCATCTCCAAGAGATGCTGATAACTTCCCATTTGTTGTCCTTGGAAATAAGGTTAATTCTTGCTTCAATACAAATGAAGTTTATCTCCCTATAAAAAATTTTCTGCAATTTTGCTGCCCTTCAAGGTTTCATTATTTATTGGTAACATTGATGTTAACAACATAGTATGAATAATTTCATAATGCTATTGATTCATATTATTTCTGATTTTTTATATATTCTCACCTAATTGTGGCTCTTAATGGGACATTTATTATCTTGTTGGAGCAAAGAGAACCTGTATTGAGCTCTGTCATTAATTTGTATCCAAATTGTGAAAAGGTTTCGTTTGAGTCCTGTTCTGATCAGCAATGACTGAAAATCTTGTAAAATAATCTAAGTTTTACAAGTGCAATGCCCAATAATAACTCTGATTTAGACAATTTGGTTTAAAAGCATTCTAGGTGAAATTTGTAACTTTTTTGTAATTAAAAATGAATACGCAGAGCAAATTTAAATTTTGAAATCTTGATTCTACATTTATTTAAATTTATTATTTTTTTTTTTTTTTTGGCAAATGTAGATTTTGCTTCTGTGGCATGCGTTAACCTCAAATAATGCAGACTATCTCTGGAAAATTTTCAACAGAAAAATTGAGAACATATACAAATGCAGTTCCATTAAATAAGTTTTTGTTGCAGGTTGACCTAGAGAACCGGACAGTTTCAAGCAAGCGGGCGCAGCAGTGGTGCCAGAACAAGTCAGATGTTCCGTACTTTGAGACGAGCGCCAAGGAGGCCATCAACATCGAGCTCGCCTTCCAGACCATCGCTCGTAACGCCCTCGCTCAGGACCAGGACCTGGACCTTGTGAACGAATTCCCTGACCAAATCAAGCTCACCGATGATAAACAGAACAAACAGGACTCTTGTGCATGTTAATGATGGTGAGTGTCAAGCTCACCGATGATAAACAGAACAAACAGGACTCTTGTGCATGTTAATGATGGTGAGTATCAAGCTCAGTGATGATAAACAGAACAAACAGGACTCTTGTGCATGTTAATGATGGTGAGCATCAAGCTCACCGATGATAAACAGAACAAACAGGACTCTTGTGCATGTTAATGATGGTGAGTGTCAAGCTCAGTGATGATAAACAGAACAAACAGGACTCTTGTGCATGTTAATGATGGTGAGTGTCAAGTTCACCAATGATAAACAGATTTGAGATCAATTATGCTAATTCAATTTAATTGATTTTAAATTAAAATAATTCTCAAATAATAAATGTTACATACTGATGTATATGCATTATGCATGTCTTATTTTTTTGTTGGGCAAAAAATGACTTTTAAGAAACATTTATATGAAATTATTTAACATGCATTGGATTTTTAACCCAATATTTGAATGTCAATACGAATTTGAATTATGGAATCGCCTCCATTATTCTCTGGATTTGAACAGTGATAGTATTATCAGAAAGAACAAACCTTGTGAACCCACCAGTAGTAATATGGTCCCAGAGCTACCATATGGTATAGGATCATTTAATGCTAGTTTATAGAAGCAGTTAATTAAACTTGCATATAGGTAATAATTTTGTTGTTTTTCAGATAAGCGTAATTGTGGAGCATCATGTGATATGTGAGCGGACGTGGGAGAGACGACGTGGAGGCCGCTGGTCTGTCCTGCATTGTTTGTAATCTGTTTAACACGTTGAGTGCGGCAACGACCCATAGCGCTGGCAGCTGGCCTAAAAACGGCCAAGTCCGCTGCTAAAAAGGCCTATAATTCAAAATATATTACTAAAATTGTAGGTTCAGGTGCAAAAATTAAATTTCCATTTTTTCGTACATTTCATATTTTAACGAAGCAGTACTGCCATCATAAATTTTTGTCGAAAAACGCAATGGAAAAAAAACTAAATCGCGGAATTTATCCGGAAAAAAGACCCTGCCACCCACCCGTGGGTCGTCCCGCACTTAACGTGCTAAAGTGTGCAAGCGCACCCTGTTTCCTCCTCACACTTGATCTCGCACTCTTGTATTTCTGCTGTGAGAATGTGTAATTGATTCAAGTTAACCAGTATGACAAGCTACGAAAGTCTCTTCAATTGATAATATTTCAAAATTACTTACATTGAGAATGTTTCCAGGAGTGATTCAAGTTAACCAGTACGACCTGCAATGAAAGTCTTTTCAATTGATACTATTTCAAAATTACTTACTTTGCAAATGTTTCCGGGAGTGATGCAAGTTAACCAGTACGACATGCTATGAAAGTCGCTTCAATTGATAATATTTCAAAATTACTTACATATTTCCTGGGATCAATAATCACCAAAAGGCAGCATTTGTCTTGAGCAGATACTTGTTCTTCTTATCAAAATTATTGTTCAGGGGCCATACTTTCAAAATTTGCTAAGTGAACGTAAGTACTTACGCTCTATTTTCTTGTCTATGATTGGTGGATTTTGCTTAAAAGGCCGTCAATGATTGGCTGATGAACTTACGATCTCTTAACTATTTTTGAAAGTATAGGCCCAGATGTTCAGTTTGTTATGAACCGTTGAGGACATAAGCGTTGAGTGCGCAGCAATCAGAAGTGTTACAGAGAGGTGTACTTGCCAGCAGAATCTCGCGTTCCAGAGCTCCCCGCTGTAAATAAGTACCAGGACTTGTCTTACCTTCTATTGTATTATCGTATTATTATCCATGTGCTTCGCCCATAAATTTGTCATTATTTTTTCAAACTTTATGCATAGTTATTTGATTTCATTGCTGCCACTTGAGAGCAATTCTTCAATTCCATGCAGTCTTTTTCCACTGTAGCCTAGAATTAATGCAGAATTTTTTTGACGGAATTTAGATTCTATGTTAATTATTTTAGATTTGTTAATGATATTGAATTGTAGTTTATATTTTCTCTCGCAGTGTCTACCAACCTACTTTCTCTATAGTGTTGGATGCATCACTAAATTCATTGGCAAGTTCCCCCGTTCGCAATAGTAAATATTTCCTCGGTATCTGCTGCTCAACGATATACTTTTGTCATGTTGACATAATCTGATTTTGATTAACTCAGACGGGAGATGCGTCATGACAATTTTTAAATTTAACTATAGAATATATATTTAATCACATCACCTTTACAAAGTAGTATTTCTTTGGTATGATGTTTGAGTTATAAGATTCATTTGCTCGGATTCATTTATTAAGTGGTATTCATGACTGAAGTTGTACGTATGGTCTAACCACACGTATGCCGCAGCACCGGGACTAGCGAGTCTAAAAACGTGGAAATTTTCGGTTAAGTAAAGTTTCTGAAATCAATCAATCATACACTGAACTCATGTTCAGTGTACGTCAAGAGTCGGCCAATCTGGTCATGGTCTTTCTTTGTATTAGCAAAACTCATTGGGAAATGTAGACCAGAAAGTGCGATAATTGTAGAGCTTGAGCGACCGTGACATAGTCTTGAAGATGTGACAAGGCAAGAACTTTGGTCAAATTCGCGACATAGTTTGTATTAATTACTGCTTGTAAACGCCATCGGATTAACGTGTGGTAAATAGAATTATTTTTTCACATGTGCTCCCGGCTGCCCTATTTCTTTTCTGCTGTTCTGGTCGCGCGTTCGGGCAACGTTGCCCCACAAGGAGGATTTTCAAATGTTGGTTATGCTGTACGGTTATTCTTGTGGACATTTGCCACATCTCTAACTCAATATTATTCTTACTCCCACTTTATGTAGGGTAATTTCAATAGAAGCGGTTACATTACGAGTTTGACTGAACAAAAGAGTATGCGACGTGTCGTGTATACCCCAGAAAAAGTTTATGAAGGGCTCCATAATTTGCCAGAATGTGGATTATTTGTTAGTGAGATTGTCGGTGCATTCTATGGTATTATTCTTGCCTATTCCCCCGGTATTGCACATACGTGTCAAGGTCTCTTGGACGTGCTACGTATCCGCGGTAATCACCAACTGATGATACTTGCGTTACTCTCATGATGAAAATGTAATGTGAATGATGTCTGACTGTTATTCGTTACGTTGATAAGTAGTACATATATCTCACATCTTGTACCGCTATGAATATTGTAGTAAGCATCAATCGCATAATCTCCCCGTGTTTCGTGCAGTCATTTATAACATTTTGGGTTTTGTTATGTTCCCGCTGATATTTAGTGAAAGACCAGCAGCAGGCCTTCTCTTTTTCTATTTTCTTCTTTGCTTTTTATCAGACTCTTGATCCATCTTCTCTATGTATTTCCCAGACCATCGCGTAATCCTATTTTTGTAGATCTATTGCAAATATTTAGTGAAAGACCAGCAGCAGGCCTTCTCTTTTTCTATTTTCTCCTCTGCTTCTCATCAGACTCTTGTTCCATCACTTCAATGTGTTACCCAGGCCATCGTTTAATCCTATTTTTGTAGATCTATTTGAATTTTTGGTTCGTATTACATCCAGAATTTTTGATCCCTGGAAGTGAATTTCAACAGTTGCACCGGCCACGATATTGACTGCAGAAATGGTCATGGTGTCGGAGTGGTCGATTGATGCCGAGCTACCTTATCTCCTCTATAATTAAATAACAATTATATATTAATCATCTAGTTAGACTTTGTTACCTGAGCTATAATGCATTTTGTGTCCCAGTCACTTCCGAACTTGGCATCTCAGGACGCGGTGTTTCTATAAACACCAATTGTTTGCTTGCTATTTCTTTCCTGACTGTGGAGAAGTGCACGAAAAACTAAACACGCGTGGAATCCTTCAATATTCGGCACGAATTTGATCAATTTGGAAAACTTCGAGTATCCTCCAAGTATCTCCTGAGATAGTGTCCTCCAAGTATCTCCTGAGAGAGTATCCCCCAAGTATCTCCTGGGAGAGTATCCTCCAAGTATCTCCTGAGAGAGTATCCCCCAAGTATCTCCTGGGAGAGTATCCTCCAAGTATCTCCTGGGAGAGTATCCTCCAAGTATCTCCTGAGAGAGTATCCTCCAAGTATCTCCTGGGAGAGTATCCTCCAAGTATTTCCTGAGAGAGTATCCTCTGCCATCTGTTAACTCGGCTCTGCTGCTTGCCGCTCATCTTGTTTGTTCTCTAATGCGCTCTCAACATTAAGTAAAAATGTCTTTATACTTATAAATCTATTATTTGTTTAATTATGTAATCAAGTGTATGAATTCAAACTATTTACACGGATTTTTATGTGTTTAGCCTATTATTTAGTCTAATTTGTGACCCCTCAACTATACTTGTGTATTTTTGAACAATTATATATTGCCACAACCTTATTCCGTTCGTCCTATAAGATACTCTATAATAGGGGTCATTTTATTTGTACAGTTGAACGACCAAGAAAAGACGCTTTTTTTCATGCTGAATTTCGGTTCCTGAATTGCTCCTGAATTCAGGAACCGCCTCTACGGTTCCTGAATCGTTCCTAATGCCTGGGTGGTCCAGTGAAGGATTTCACATAGTTTTGACAGATGAAAACAATTTTGATTTCATTGCAAGTTCTCATGCTCATGTACCTTGATTGCTTGAAAATTTGTATCGCCAATTAAACAGGCTTGACGTGATAACTAACGGATTTCAAAATTCAGTCTCAAACTTGTCTTCTCCCGCTCATATTTTCCACGCGACTTTCAGTAGTAAAATTACTGTTCACAGGTTCTTCGCCTATATACTTCACGTTTCGTTTATACTTTCTTCGACAGGAAAATTTTTTATGTTGAAAAAATACGACCTACATTTTGCAACACCAGCCAGAATTCTTTACCTTGGTACCTATGGATGCTGTTAAGTAACTACGACATCGTCTAAATATTCGGGTTGTAGAATTTCCGAAATGCGAGAAATTTGAGTACGCAGATCCGTTGAATTTTAATTACTATTCCTACTTCATTTTGCCGAGCATGTACATGATTTTGGTTGACTTGTATTTCACGGCATTCATGCTAAGAGGTCTGGCAGGGAAATATAGGCTTTATTATTTCTATCTGTATGGATTAATTTTGATGCCACATCCGATACTTTGATGCACCAGACGACACGCCAGTTTCTGAGGAATTTCACTTTGACTTAACGAGAGGAACTTTTTGTTAATTAATGAGCTGCGACCACAGTCTGTAGCAGGGATTATCAACATATAAAATTGTAATATGTACACATTCTATGTTGGCCTATAAAAATCAATAAGATGCGACCACAGTCGGTAGCAGGAATAATCGGCTTGTAAATTGTAATATGTAATACATAAATTATAGACCGACATGTATGTCGGTCTATAAAATATTAGAATTGAGCGTACGATTTCATCGTAGCATGGACGACTGCGTCGTGCTGTAAACTTGAAGTTGCAATGCAAATAATAGAAGAATGTTGATTTCTTGTCTCGCGCAACCGTGAAGATAACATTATTTAGGAATAAGATGAATTAATGACTGCTTCATTAACTTCGGACGAGAAATTTATTATACGGATAATTCTTATTTCCCCATGTGAGCACCCCTCAGTCATGGTTGAACTATATAAGGTTGACCCACGAGAAGTTCCGTCTTTACGTCACTGAGATAGAGAAACGTAAACAAACCCGTCATTCCCATGACGGATTGGTTTGATCGCATTTCGGTGATTGGTTAATGCCCGTGACGTCACTGAGATCAGTGACGTCACGGGCGAACAACGAACTACATCCGCAAAAATGAGCTTCTCATGGGTCAACCTTATACTAGTTCAACCATGCCCCTCAGTAGCGTAATAGGTATACATTTTGATTACGAAACCCCTCTTTGTATTCTTTTGATTATCAGTCCCGCTCTTTCTCGTCGTTCTGATTATTGTGCAGTCTTGTGAGCTGATCAGAGATTGCCTGGTAAGACCTTAGCTCCTGAAGTCATTGTCTGTGTCGATTTTTTTTCGTGTATTTGTAGCAAGCAACTGATGGCCGTTGTCTCTATTAAATATTTTAATCTTATTTACATGAAGTTTTGCTCATTTCCGTTCACATCCACCAAGAAAATGTAAATTTTATGATTAATTGAAGCAATTAATGTGCAATGACGCAGATATTTTCGAATGCCCATATGGTTTTCACGGTTGCATTTTTTGAAATCTCTTTCTTGCTAACTGCTCGTAATTCTCTTTAAAAATGTTGTCAATTTGAAACCGTGACAGAGCTATCAAGTTTCTATAGATGGACGTAAAATAGATTATGGTCTTTTTGCAAATCATTTATTAACACGAGTACCAATACTTCCACGAAATAAAGCTATCATTACAATGAATATCATTACAATTATGATACTAGAGAAAGGTGCCCGGTGAACGTGCCCATGCCACGTTTGGTAATTTCTAAAGCAAGATAGTTGAATTAATGCGAACATAATTGCACAACATTGTCATGACTCGCAACATAACATCATTACTAGAAGACTATTCGAGTGAGGTTACCTAGTAACTAGAGCCACAAAAACTAGCAGTTCGTGTGAGGTTAACTAAGAGCTAGAAACGTCATGCAGTATCAGAGATTTGTCTCCACATCAAAAGCTTGAGTGAATGTGAAGAGTGAATCGAAACTGAGAAGAACATTTATCGGTATTAATGTGAAATTATGATAAATAAATACGTGAATTATGATTACAATAATGAAATAATTGTCCAAAGGGAAGGACAGTACACGAGATTCTAATGGAATATCTGAGATTCAGGGTTACGTCAATGCTGTTGGTCACACCAACTTTGAAATTCACTTTTCAATATCCTCGTTTATTGTTAAAAGTCAAACTAAAGAAACTCGATCTCCTTCTGATCAGTTTACATGAAGTTTCACTTTTCCTGTTCACACTCGCCAAGAAAACGTAAATTTCATGACAAATTTCTTAGTTCTTGCTTCAATTAATGTGCACTAACACAGATATTTTCAAATACCCATGAGTTTTCAAGGTTGCATTGTTTGAAATCACTATTAACACTTAATTGCAAATCGAAGAATATTTAGACCTAATTGAGAGACTTACGTAATTATATAACCAATCCAGGATAATGTAGGCAACCCGCCTCTTAAGAATGACATACATATCCTAGCAACGCCTGAACACATACCGCAAATATAATATAAAAATACGCTAAATTAAACACGGGCTTCTGCCTCCTAGCAACTAATGTTTAGCAAGGAAAATATAGAAACTTCATAAATTGTAAATACTAAAGATAAATGATGACGAGAAAGGATTAGTAGCTGCAAAATGTCTTTGGTTAAGAAGTGCATTACTTAAGTGAAGCAATGCACTGAAGAACAGCCGTATTATTAATTAAACCGATTATTAATTAAACCAAAGCTACGTGAGGACTTAGTGCTACACCAGATGCCTCGGGCCCCACCTTAAAAAATCTATATAAATATACGTTAAAAGATTCCAACACTGTAGTAGTTAATCGCTTTGGAAAAAACCCACGAATAATATGCAGAAAGATTTACAAATCTTGGTTCCATCGCGCTGAAAACCTGTCTCGGTTTCAAGAGTTGACAAGTATCACACTTATACAATTGGCAAATATTGAGAAAAAAGACAATTATATATTATTATTAATAATAAATAATTAGCAGTCCCGCCGGTGTGATAGAAGATTCGGAAAGCTGTTAATGACAATAGGATGCGTTATGTAAAATAGAAGGATCACAATTCCACCATAAATGTTAACGGAGTGATATGAAAATGATTTTGAGATAAGTATTTGCTTCCGATATTCATCGCATGTTACCTACAGCGAATAATAAACGTAGCGAACAAGATTTAATGGAACATTCCAATATTAAACTGTGTATGATATAAATATGTAAAATAATAGAATTAACGCTTAAATACAGTGAGACCTAAGGCATCGTGACCCTTGATTTGGTATCGTCTTGCATCAATATCTACTATAGACAATCTGAATCTATGTACATTTAACCTAAAAGAGTACCATCACTACGACTCAGCTGCAGACACTGAAGAAAACGTCACAAACGAGAGCACAAGACATACCAATAACACTAACACAGTAAACATCAAAACGTTCAAATTACGTCACTTCTCGTAAGTGGTCTCAATCCGTCACTTATTACTGACCTGTTTGTGTCAATAATATAATAATGTTTGTGTCACTCACTCCCAATTAGACTACTCAAAGGCGCTGAAATCACTAACAAGAACTTGACGCAACGAAATTATTCAAGCAGTGAAGAAAATCATGGGCTGAAGTCTTTTAGTGAAGAAAATTATGGGCTCAGCGTCAGAAGATAGGTTCTTCATGTCGAATTATTGCTTAAATTTAGACCGAACAATTTGTGCCGAGCAGATGCAATATAAATGAATAGCACAATAACAAATGGTTTCGAACCCACCAACAAAAATGCTAATTCTACTAGCATTTAAGATTCAAGGCAGATAAATATCTTATACGAGGAACTAAAATGCAAAGCAGGTGACATAGAGCTACCTAACACATCGAGGCCATGACTGCCAACGAACCCTGACCTTAGAAGAGAATAATTCATATTCGTACGAGCTTTATAACTAAATAAAGTACAGAGGACATGTAAAATATTTCTGAGAGTGTTATGTTACAATTCTTAATATATAAGTGATTGAATGATATTTGTTTCAAGGTCATTATCTTATAAGTGGCGGTGTTTACCGGTGCCCTCGAACCACGGTCTCAATGTGAACCACCCTTACGTCCCTCTCTCTCAACTTGCATAGAGAAATTGACAGATGAAATAATTGAAAACTTCAAAATAATTGTATCTCGCTTGAATTTAAAATAAATCCAACGGTTGACGAGTAATTTCTAGACAATAAAGTTTGACTGGATTGAGGGGATCAAAACGGACGGCTAAGCGGACTAGCTTCTTTTGAGAAGCTCGGCAAGAAATTATCAGAAAAATAAATAACTCCACTTGCATTTATCGAGTATTAGATCAATAGAGGTTGTGATTAAACCCGAGAAAAAGTAATTTCGATACAAATAAAGTTTTCCGCGACAAGGTTGATACAACGAGGCAACAAGAGGAGCAACATGAGACATAACAGACAATCAGACACCAATTAGAGACATGCCACCTCGGTACACATCACTAGTAATGATGATATTGCATCACGATTTACAAGTACTAAAAATGCAAGGCTCATTCATTGTATGCGAAGACACTCGAGACACATTCACGTTCACGTGAATGTGTCTCATTCACGTTCACTCGAGACACATTCACAAAGTCACGTTCCCAATATTATAGATGAAACTGAGCGTACCAGAGTAACATACAAGGAAAAGGTTCAGTGAGCGAACCAATATCGATACGCGCAATAGGCAATACATGGACGGCTGTGATCATAAGACACTATTGCATAGGCACCATCAGTCTAAATAGATATGCGACACTAATAGTCATGCAACTAGTAGTGATAAGTGGGGGCTAACTAGACATCTGTGCACGCATTCCCCGTCTATGCTCATAAGATAAGAAAATTATTTACAGAAGCGAGGACCTACGATGCAACGTACCGAAATAGGCCATAATTATTCTGGTTTATCATCAACACTGAACAAGCCTATATAATTTATCTCATTACTGCCTAATTAGAGATAATAAATTAGAGATAGTTGACCGTTACATTATTGATTATCTTCAGTTTATCATTTATTCTGATATGCAATAAGAATTCATCAATTCTACGAGCACAACGATGATGTATACTTGCTACGCCTGGCAGTGCAAGTCGTTCTAAAGAGCGAGCTCAGCCAAAACTCTGCTGTCCCTTCTAGTCCAGCATCAGGATCCTCTAGAATAGTAAGATTAACTAGCAGGATAGAAGTTAGTTTAGTGGCCAAATGTTTACCAACGCTTCAGCTATTTAGCTATCTCCTATAGAAAGTGAAGAACGTGCTAACGCTTTGGTGAGAGCAAACAGAATGTCGTAGTGTTTCTTCCTGGACATCTTCGAACATTTAAATAGGAGTGATTTCCCAACATCGACAATATAGATTTCGAAATCAGTGAAAATGTAGTTCGTGGCGCCTTAAAATTGCTACAAAAATGCATGAAACTCGTGAGCAGGCAATAGAAATTTTTCAATTCTCATTATTAAATAAAATGTCGGAGTGTGAGCAAAAATAAATGGCTTTTGGACAGCAAAAGCAAAGCAAGATGTATTGTCTTGCATTTACGAAGATGTTCACTGCTAACTGTTTATGAGCACCACAGCTTATAGTGAAAAGACAATGCATACAATTGCATTTAACGGCTCCTATGAATATACTAAATTTAAGCAACAATCAGATAAACTTTTTATCTAATATCGGGATCATTAACCTTTGAGATTTCGTGATCACTTTGAAGAGATTCTAAGCTAATCTCACACACAATAAATTTCACTAAAATAATAGATTAAGCGACATGGTAACTAATACTAGTTCCTACATACCACTAATGTACTAATAATATAACTATCACTAGAACACGAGGGCCAGTACCTACTAGACGACCAATATAAATACATACAAGTGTCTCCAACAATGCTATTCAGTAGACGACCTCAAATCTTGTATAGGTTTCGAGCTGCCATAATAGATGCATTAGAAAGTAAGCTGTCCAGATGTACGGTAGTATAGGTGCCACCCCTTAATGGTAGCGATATTCACCTCTCACGACAGATGGAAAGGATCACAGATAATGGTAATTGCAATTAATAATCGGACTTTCTTGCAAAAGTAAGAAAGTTGAATTAATGCGAACATAATTGCACAACATTGTCATGACTCGCAACATAACATCATTACTAAAAGACTGAATTCGAGTGAGGTTACCTAATTACTAGAGCCACAATAACTAGCAGTTCGTGAATGCACATTCATACATGCATGAAAAAGTCAGCCCATGGAATAAAGTTTGAACTAAAAGTATGATGGTTGATTGGTTTAGTGGCCAAAGGTTTACTAGCGCTTCAGCTATTTAGCTAGCTCGCACCGAAAGTCAAGATGAACAAAAGCAAAGAGGTGGAAGGTCTCAGTCATAGTAAGTTTCTGAAATAAAAAAATCATTCATCACCCACAAGGAGCGGAAGGTCTCAGATAGAACCGTCAATTATTCAAGTTTCCGCAAATCTTGTAAATGGATCTTGGACGTTAATAAATCTTACGCGAACGAAGAGGTAACCTTATCAGGAAGTTAAATGACGAGGCTGCAGGCAAATTATAGCCTCTGTCATAAGTTGCACCATAGAAGTGGAGGCAATTTAAATAAAGACCACAAATGGAAACATAACAAATTACATAAAATACAATACAACAACCATTTACATAACAATTGAAATGGACGAGCAAACTGTTCGTCGTACAAAACAAGACCTACAATGTAACCACGATCGACAGCCAGAAAATTTATGAAGTATGAAGTTCAACACCGAATTATAACTTATCAGGAACAACAGAGCTAATTATTATAGGACCATTCCCACAGAAAATTATTAGTGTTAATGAAATTCAAACAATTAATAAACTTATCAGGATGAGCACAGGAAAGAAAATTTTTTCACCTCTCCCACCTCAAAGAAGACAAAGCATACCCGAGGATTGAAGCCACGTTGTATTAACGAAGTTTCCATCATTGCAGAACATCACGTTCATGTAGAACAGTCCCCATGCATAATAATTATCCCAGACATTTACCCAGGCTATATAAATACAATTAAACATAACAGGCAAGTTTCACCAAAAACACCTTTTAAAATGTACCTTAACTAACTTTGAAACATAAAATGTCATGACAATCATCAAGAGATTCAAATAGCGGATTGATTTAAAATATAAATATTACAAATGCACTTAGACTTAAACAATGAACATTCTTTTCAAATTTTAACGAAGAAAACTTCGCTACGATTGGAGTGAGACCCCACACATGCTTCGTATTTGCTACTGCCAATATTTAGAATTTTCATTTTACTAAAATGATTTTTTTTTCACTAAAATGAATTTTATTGTAATTCTAGGTAATGAATTTTTGCGTTGGTACGTAATAATATTCTAATTCTACGTAACTGACGGCTAAGTCAAAAAGGAAACTAAAAGATTAAAGTTGACGCTAAAGCAGGTCAAATACGTACAAGAAATTATGATGACCACACAATAATTTAGCAACATTCAACAAGACAGCAAGAAAGAATACTAATATTATTGAAGGAACACTAACAAGAAAATAATTTCAGCACAAACTCATAGCAACTGGCAAGGAGTTGTACTAATGTGTACACGATTGATTGAGTGGAATGTCAGTAAATAAGTACACACGTTACAGACAAATCACTACGTTCGTTTTCACGCCCTCCCTCAGTAAATATATTATTTCCACACAAAAGTTTCACGCTGAAGTTTCACTGTTATTGTAAACTAAGTGCGCACTAAAACACATATAATAAACGTCTACATGCTAAAATGACCATAATATAAAACTATATGAATCGGTGCATGAATCTACATGAATAAGATGAAGCTACTTCAAAAACTAAAAGAATATTTTGTGAAACTTCCTAAAGAGAAATAGTATTTAGAGTACCACTAAGTTGCTGCAACTACAGCTGAACTTGTCGAAGGCTTGCAGCTACAAGGATCACCTTCAACAATGTCACCATCCTCAGAAATCCTGTCATCATTTTCATTATTTGCTGCGTCATCATTTTCTTCATTTTGCACACGATCTATGTCCCCAAACTCAGATAATGAACAATTTGATTGTTCCGGAAGTTTTGGACTTGCAGAGCGATCGTTACGAGACTTGAGTTCTGGGCCGAGTGGTCTTAAGTTATGACTGACGTCACACTCAGAAATATCGACGTCACGCTCAGATATATCGACGTCACGCTCAAGAATACCAACGTCACGCTCAGAAATACCGACATCCCGAGAGTCCTGACCTAATTTCGAGCCACCTCCGTTTTCTGACTGCAAAATCGAGCGCTTTTCTGAATCTTGATCAATTACGGGTTCGGTTTCAGCAAGGGAATGTCTTTCGGAGTCTAGGAACACAGGGCCACTGTTCTCGTTGCTTCCTAGTGTAGGAATATCCAGTTTAAGCTGCTCTTTGAGGTGCCTTAACTCCCCAACACTGGCTGCACTTTTGGTTTCATCCACGGTTGATTGGTTATCTAATCCACTAACATCCATCACGGTGCAACTTTCCATCTTTGCCTCATGCACGTTGCTGGCAGCTGGTGGAGGTTTCCCGAGGTTGTTCCGAGGATGAACTAAGGAAGATGACTCAACACTAGAAGTGGTTGGTGGGAATTGATGACAATATAGCATGTTTTGAAGCTGTTCGTGGGTAGGTGGCAACTGCGGGTCCATATCATTGCCAGATGTCGCCATATCGTTGCCAGATGCCGCCATATTGTTGCCAGATGTCGCCATATACTGGGACTGGAGGCTGGTGATGTTTGAAGCTTCGTTGGCATGGAAATTTGTAAGGTTGGGGTTAGGGTTGTCGTTGGGGTAGAACTCGGCGGGGGTGAAGGAAGACTGGCTGAAGTTGTAGTGTATATCAGGGTTGTAAAATTCACCGTCATCGAGCAAGAAACCTGCACGAGCAAAGTATTGTTGAGGCATACATTCATCACTAAGCCTAACAAGCGGAAAAAGTGGAACAGTTTAAAGAATATCTCGAATGAAATACTTAGTTTACATTCTTTATGCAAATGGAACGTCAGACTGCATTGTACCTTGCATATACTCCTTATATCACATCCTTAAGTTCGGACTCTTCTTCGCACCCAAAAAAAGCTGAAAATAAGTTTATTTTCCACAACATATTTGTTTATTTTCCCATCAAAAGTTACAGCAAAATATAAATTCAATACTTACCATCTTGCTGCAAAAAACCCCCCTGCATGTATGACCGGATAGGGGGAGGGGGATATGCATCCCCCTGCGCATACTCCATCCCCCACTGGTGATGTGAGGGGGAGAAGGGGGTCATGGGGGGGTCCCAGAGAGGTCTGTGAGAGGGAGGGGGAGGGAAGGTGGGGAGTGGAGGTTCAGGAGGGTATTCGTAGACGCGGTGATGGCGCTGCCGCTTCCAGTGCACCGACCTGTCGTGGGACTGCGCCTGGGACTGCAAGGGGGAGTGGGGTAGTGAGTGTGTAACTTCAAGGACACAAGGAATTTAAAAGCAAAGAAAACGCCAAGAAAATTCACCATATCGATATTGAAAACGAACTAAACTAAAAATGAATAAAATCACTTTAAAAGTCAAAATTCAAAGACAGACATAAAACCTAAACAAGACCTAACATTATATCGAAATAAACAGGACTAGTTATGAACAACTTAGTCCTAGGGGTACGAAGTGTTGTCTTTAAAAATTACCTTTTAAAGACAACACGTCCAAAGAGGCAGTGCCTCCGATGTTACACATGTACAGTGAATTGATTTTTTTTTCATTTATAAATACACAAAAAATTATTTACCATTTTTTATGGTATAGGTATAAGAAAAAAAATTCTAAATTTTCAAAATTAGTTATTCTGTCAATTGATTCATGCACTGTCTCCGACTTTACGCAAAATTTCAGATTGATTATACAGTTAGAAATAATTATTATCAATAAATCCCAAAAACTTCTCCATAATTAGAGAAAATAAGTTTGCTCTCTCGTCAAGGCTCGGTGTTGGGATGATCAACCATTGATATTCAAACCCTATAACAGGTTAATGAGTTAATGTTAACGCGAACAAATAAGTGAAGGCATAACCGTAAGAAGCGATAAAGAATAAACGCTTATTGAACATGCAACATACAAGTATGGGATGAATATAATAGTCAATATAGGTAGTAAGAAGAATAGATAACATGGCGAATTATAGATAAACAGGGAGGATTACTGATAGCTAGAAAGAATATATAGCTATAGAGAATAGATACCTATAAAGAACATATAGCTATAGAGAATAGATACCTATAAAGAATATATAGCTATAGAGAATAGATACCTAGAAAGAACATACCAGCTATAGAGAATAGATAACTAGGTGGGAAGTTGTGTCACCTTGAGTAGGGAGCGCGTGGGGGTGCGGGAGGCGTCCCAGAAGGATGGGGTGAACTCCTCCTCCCCACTCTCGCTGTCCTCATCACACGAGGCCTCCTGGTCCTCCCCAGCCTCCTGGTCCTCCCCAGCCTCCTCAGGGATGCTCGTGGGGAGGGCGGGGCGAGCGAGGGGGGCGTCCCCAGACTGCACATCAGCCCAAGAAGTCAGTATATGATAACACATGATATCAATAAATGATAACCCATGAAGTCAATAAATGATAACACATGATATCAATAAATGATAACACATGATATCAATAAATGATAACCCATGATATCAATAAGTGATAACCCATAATATCAATAAATCATAACCCATCATATCAATAAATGATGACCCATCCAGTCAATAAATGATAACACATGATATAAATAAATGATAATTACACAAGTAGTGGGAACTATTGTAAATAAATAAAACTGCTCTGAGTGACGCAGGCAGTAACGGACTAGCGTGAACTAGAGACTCTCAGGCAAAGTTTTAACAAAAGCAGCACCTTAGCTAAAAGTCGTAAGCAAGCGCTGGTGACCAGAAGTTGTTTTGAAATTTTCATATTGAGCCATCAGTGACAGGAGTTACGAACTCTTAACTATTTTCGATAGTACGACCGAGATTTCTCTAGTAGTTCATACTCTCAATAAAGTAATGTCAGCTCTCAATAAAGTTATGTCAGCTCTCAATAAAGTTATGTCAGCCTCGCCCTCTCTTACCTGCCACACAAACTCGCCGCTGCTGCTGGAGTCGTCCTCTGAAGCGTCGGACTCAGAGGGCGCCTCTTCGTCATCCCCGCTGTCAATGCTCACGTCAGGAACACCCATCTTGCTGGGGCTGCCTTCACCCCCATCATCTTCTTCCCAGTCGGGGGAGTAAACATCATCCCGAGCTCCCACATTGTCAGCAATGAGGTTGTCATTGTTGCTGACGCCGACAACACTGATATTGTTATCATTAATTGTAGGAAAACGGCTGCTGTTGTCGTTATTACCAGGAGGAAAATATTCATTTCTATATCCAGGATGCAATGAAGTGTTGTTCTCATCCTTTATGGCAGTAGTAATATCGACAGAGTCATTAATGTTGTCATTATTGTCATTTTGTTGAGAACTCGCATGATAATTTTCATTTCCCGCGTCATGGTGGTCAGATCGAGTCGCACATAAAGGAGATTCAACGGGAATACCCGAATCGATTCTATACCGAACGCTTGCAAGCATCCCAGGAGTTACTACAGGACTCGGAAAGAGAGACTTTGTTTCTCCGATGCTAAGATCTTCAATTAAATCTTCTGCAGACTCAGTGTCTTCCGTGTTCACCAAGGAGCTCGAGTGGAAAGCCCGGTAGTGTTTAGATTCGTTACCTGTGCCCGACATGTCTGAGTCCGAACCTGCATGGGTGTCAAATTTAGCTCCAGGCCCTGCAATTAAAATTGACCTAACGGGCGTGCGAACCTCACTTGAAGCAGTACTCAAGTTCAATTCTTCATCTGCAGTCGGAACCCCGGCAGAACAATCGATACTCATGGAGGGCGAAGGAGTGCATGGGATGTCGCTGAGCTCAGCAGGCTCCGGGTTCATGGGCCTGGGGATGAGGTCGTTGGACTTGGCCACGTCATCATCGCCCCGCAGAGCGTCGTACACGCGGCGCTCGTTAGACCCCGTGTAGTCCGTCTCAGCGCTGTAGTCGTCAGAGTCGTAGTGCACGATACTGCCGTGGTCATTAGATTGCACGACATTGTCGACGCCGTTACAATCGTGAGGAGAACCTCGTTCTTCGTCATCTGAAAGACGCAATGAGCCCTCAGCAGAATCCCCGTTGTTGCAGCCATTGCAAGCCTGCGTCAGCAAACCCAAACTGAAAGAAGTGAGTTCCTCATCAGAACTTTCTTCGTCTCCACTCTGTGCGCGTTTCTCTTTTCTATAAGACTTCACGCACTCAATTTGCTTCCCCAACTCCCGAACCATCTTGTCTTTCAAGTCGATCTCTTCTGATCTGATGAACGTGTCTTCGGCGATTGGCCGGCGCCTATCATTTTTGGAGCTCACCGCAGAATCAAGTGACTTGAAGTTGGACGCGTTGGTTGATTGTGGTTCAGTTCCTCTACTCGGACCATCGGGCGACTGCAAGTTGACGGTGTAAGGAAGGGAGACATGATCCTCCCCGTAGAGGACGCAGCTGTCGAGCTGTGACAAAGAATTGAGGGAGGTGCTGAAATAAGGCTGATATCGCGACACTCCTTCTTCTGGTGCATCCTTGTCCTCAACCCCCAGGCGGAACATGAGGCCAGAAGAATGACTCGTGCCTTCACTGGCTGTGTTAGGAGAGTTGGTCGTCAAACATCCATTATGCTCGAGAAGCTCGCCATCTCTACTAGGGTCATTTGAGTTGTCGTTCTCAGGCGCTGGATGATACTCACCAAGCTTTAAATTGTCTAAACTGCGTTGCTGCCAAGCAAAGTCCAGATTCATGTCGCAAAGCGGGTCACTTAGATGCACGCAATCCATGCTTCTCGGTCCTGAGCTCGGAATTTCTTTGGCCAATCGCAACCTTCCGGCATCAAGGTTGTTATCCGATGAATTCTCCCGAAACTTTAAATACAAAAGCTTGTCGCTAGAAGAGTTTACTTCATACGGCAATGAATCCTGATCTACATCATCTTGATAATCCTGGTGCAACCGCTCCAAAGCCTCCGTTTCGGTGACAAAAGATTTTTCACCAAGAGATGATGTTGGGGGAACATCGCGAACATGGGGCGACATCGGCGGTGAATGGACGAATGCCAACAACGACCTGGGCTTAGGGGTCTCGACGAGGCTTGCTTGGTTCGAGTCAAGATCTACCACCAGCAGGTCTTCCGAGTCCAGGGTCTGGGGCTTCTCCGGATCGTCACGAGGAGTGAAAACCAAGACCAAACGTTCATCTTCTTCAGTTTCCAGGTCTTCAAGAATCAAACTCGTCCGGTCCATGGGAATAATTTCGTTGTTCGCCGTCATTATTACACTCGATGAAGAAATTGGAGGTTGAGAAACGCTTCGCTCTTCCGAAACCTTATTTCTGTCAACAAGCTTTTCCGAGGCTATTTTCAACTGGAAACTTTGATCATCATCAGGTTCTTTCAAGTCATCGGAATTAAATATTTTATTGTTAAACTGAACTGAGGAAATCACGGCTGAGTCCTCAATTTTAACAAGACCAGAAGCAGAAGTCGAAGGATTATCGACGCCGTTCTCAACGAGTTCAATGCTACTGTTGTACGTGGACACTGAATTATCATCGATGTTCATAGAGTCCCATCCGACGGACCCACTGGGTTCTTCTTTGATGGGGGACAGAGTTGTTGGAGGACGGTAATTGATAATCACATGATCTCGGGTGTGGTCGATTACTTCTACATCCTCCCCACAACTGGAGTAGTCGTAGCCAGGGGAGCCCTCTTCGTCGAAATCCTTGGCCTCACTTTGGGCACCACCGATGAAAGCTTCTGAAGCGTCTTTTTCCCGGGGAGAAGGCGGAAGCTTAAGTGAGAGCTCAGCCCTCAAAGCATTGAGATCCTCAGAACAATAGCCAAGTAAATCTGCGCCTTCAGAGTCATGGAAAGCCTCGTCAGCGTATGACACGTAGCTGCTGTGAACCCCTGAAGGAGACTCGCTGCCGCAACTGGACGAGGGGGAAGCAGGAATGGACGGCCTCTTAAAAGGTGACGGGAAAGAACTTCGCTCGTTCTTTGCAAGCCCAGGATCTGCAGACAACATGCGGGACCTCGCGGTGCTACAGACTGGTGATGTGTCGGAGCTGCTGTCGGCAGACCTCAATCCAAGATGAGCGTGGGCAGGAGTAACAGGGTATTTCTTTCTACAGGGCGAACTCTCAAAGCTGCAGTCGTTATCCCGGTCGTTAATAGAATACGCTGAGGAGCTTGTCATCGAGAGCGTGTCAATGTCAGCATCTGTCAACTTGCTGGGTGTGGGGAAATCGTCACCGGCCTGGTGACCGGATCTCAGGACATCATCATGCTTCGTAATCGGGGAAGAAGTCGCCGCTTGCAAGAGCAGCATTCGAGTTTCCTGGGCAGCATTTTTCCAGGCTGACATTTGCTGCTGCCAGAAATCGCCTTCGTTGGCATCAGCCTCAGGGGTGTCAATGATAGCGATGTCGGAGTTGATGCTCGTGGATGAGGCGGTCATGGCATCACTTTCGGTTTTGTCTGCACTCAGAAGCCCGCATCTTTGATCCGTCATCGAAGTTGCATTGCTATCTGACTCTGGAGAAATCGATTTATTGTCTTCAGCTGCGGCATCATATTTCAATGAGTCTAGGTTGCATTCCTCATCGAGAGGAGCGGTCTTATCTTCATTTCCAGAGCTGGAATGAGCATTGACAATGTCTTTGTCAAAACCACGACTTGACATCAACTTGAGAGGCAATAAATTGTTAACAGAAGGTGAGACGCCGTTTTCGAGTTCATTCTTCATATCGGCACCGGATAAGTCGTGATGAATAATATGAACTTCCTTGGAATCCACACTGAACAGATCATTTATTGCGTCCATGGTAAATCCAGGCTTATTTTCCGGAGTAGAAAATGCCTCAGCGTTACATACATCGCTTGGAACACTGAATGTTGACAAGATATTTTCAGAACCAGCATCTCCATCCGATGAAGATACAATTTCTCTAGCGTCATCCTTATCATTTTCAAACGTCTTAGATCCAACATCCATAAATTTTGTCAAGTCATCATGATCCGACACATCGTTGCAATTATCTATTTCTGATTTTTTCACAACTGCGATAGTTTCGTCATTCAGTCTAGAATCATTAGAGCTTCCTTGTGAATCTATAGGAATAATTGGAGAAAGAACTGCACCATCATCACCTATCTCTGTAACAACTCCCGTCTCTGTCACTCCAGTTATGATATTTTCCTCGGTCACGGCGGGACATTCTGTCTTCGATGGACTTAAGACAGCGCTGTTCACAGAGCGACGTCCACCGGCATGGCGGTCGAGGATGCTGTTGGGAGGCAGGCTATCAACGCTCCAATCTAAAACATTCAAGGGGAATAACTTAGCCATCGAGAAGGAGCATCCCTCGGTAACAGAGCCATCACGAGCATGTATCTCATGGACGACGTCAGAGGAAAAATTCACGGCAAAGTCAGAATTTTCTAAGGTAGAAAAAGATTCCCGATGAACATCAAAAAGGCTCGATTCAGAGCCTCCAGTTTTTGGGACCAGCAAGTCGGTACTTGGAGTTATCGGAACAAACTTATCCGCAGTTACAGTCATCGGGACTGGGACGTCATTATCTTCAGCGGTCAGGACTAGAACATTTTCATCTTCAGCTATGAGGACTGGGGCGTCTTTTCGTTCAGACTTCGTTACAAGGACGTCTTTTCCTCTAACCGTTGGGACAGACGCGTCTTTTCCTTTAACCGTTGGGACAGGGACGTCTTTTCCTTTAACCGTTGGGACAGGGACGTCTTTTCCTTCAGCCATCGTTACAGGGACGTCTTTTCCTTCAGCCACCGTTACAGGGACGTCTTTTCCTTTAACCGTTGGGACAGAGATATCTTTATCTAAAGCCGTTGGAACATGGAAGTCTTCATCTCCAGCCGTTAGGACAGAGACATCCTTATCTCCAGCCGTTGGAACATGGAAGTCTTCATCTCCAGCCGTTGGGACAGAGACATCCTTATCTCCAGCCGTTGGAACATGGAAGTCTTCATCTCCAGCCGTTGGGACAGAGACATCCTTATCTGCAGCCGTTGGAACATGGAAGTCTTCATCTCCAGCCGTTGGGACAGAGACATCCTTATCTCCAGCCGTTGGGACAGATACATCCTCATCTCCAGCCGTTGGAACATGGAAGTCTTCATCTCCAGCCGTTGGGACAGATACATCCTTATCTCCAGCCGTCGGGACATGGAAGTCTTCATCTCCAGCCGTTGGAACATGGAAGTCTTCATCTCCAGCCGTCGAGACAGAGACATCCTTATCTCCAGCCGTTGGGACATGGAAGTCTTCATCTCCAGCCGTAGTAACAGGGACATTTTTTCCTTTGGCCTTCTTGACGTTGAAGTCTTCACAATCACTCATGGCAACAATAACGTCTTCACTGTCAGCAATGGGAACAATCACGTTTTTACTATCAGATAGTGAGGCACTGACGTTTCCACTATCTGTTATAGGTACAGTCACGTCCTTATTTTCAGTTAAATGGACAGTGACGTCTTTATTTTCAGTTACGGGGACAGTGACGTCCTTATTTTCAGTTCCTGTGACAGAGACGTCTTCACATTCCGTCCTTATTGGAGTTGAAATAGCCCCGTCACAAGCAAGCACTGCGCAGGCGTATTCAGGCGCGGTTGCCAGCTGCAGCTCGAGGCTGCTAGCTTGGTCTCGAGTCGAGTCCTCGCGCACAATGTCAAAAGTGCCGTCCAGAAAGACGCTGTCCGACGAGAACCTCTCAGAGGCGAAAATGCTGCTGCAGTTCGGGCTGTCTTCATCAAACGCTGTGGCTGCGCCTGTCCCAATACCTGATGTTTCACTGTCTCTGCTCTGATTATCTTTACTCAACAATATAGTGAACGTTGAGTTCAGCTCAGAGTCAAACTTTAGGGAACTGTTCATCTCACTGGTCGACTCAAGTGACGCATTAAAGTCAAATTTGATCATTTCAAGATCAGATTCTGGTGAATTTCCGGGAGTGCTCTCTCCATTACCAGTATTGTCGAACACAGTACTAATTTTCCTTAGAGAATGAGACAATTCATTGCAATTCAGATCTTCGTAGTCTGTAGAATTTCCTAGCCTGTCATTCGAAAGCCGAAGAGAATCCGTTTCGGTTTCGACGGAAACCGAACAGGAATCTTTATTATTGACTTTAGCCTCATTGTTCACTCTTGTGTTGTGAGTGACTTGATCATGTACAACGATATCAGGTAGAGGGGCCAGACAGCCGTCGTAGGCAGCACGATCCTGTTGTTGTACTTCACTGCCGCACCCGAGGCTGTGACAAGCGTCTAGCGTTACGTCGGGTGTTGCGAAAATGTGAGCTTCAGTAGTGATTATATTCTTTGAGTTGGAAGAAAAAACTGAATTTTCGGATGTCCATGGACTGTCACTGGAACTATTCTTTACATGACTTACTCCGTCGCTTTGGTAGCGCGGAATTTCCAGATCTGACTGCACTAAATTAGTTTCCATAACTTGCCGGTCTTTTTCGTCCTGGCTACTCGCATCATCCAAGCCTATGTTGAAGCCACCAGCCAGCGAGTCGACTGAGCCGGTCACAATGTCTTTTTCGTAGAGGGCGTGAGCATCTAAAGTGGATTTTTTGCGCCCAGTTTCTTGTAGCAAATTAGATTCACTGCCGTCGCCCGTCAGTGACGAAGAAGCGCGTTCTGACAACTCCTCCTGAAGCAGCAGCTCAGAGGAGTTAGCTGCCACTAAAAAATGATCCCGAACAGACGACGAGCAAGTTGGAGTGGAATTTTCATTACTTAATGCCGAGGACAAGAGGCTGCTATTGCTGCCTATTAATGCCAGCGGCTGTTTCTCATCAGTACTGCCAGGCATTTCAATTTCGGAAGTTGTCTGATACATATTTTTGTGGCCAAGACTAAACTTGCACGAGGAGTCGCTTTCTCCCGAGTCATCATCAAAGTTGACGACCGTTAGTCTCATGAGGTTCTGCACACTCATGCTCTTCTGCTTAACAAGCTCAGCGAACTCGCCTTTTTCAAGCCGCAAGCTAAGACCATCGTCCTCAAGACCCATCTGCGACATGAACCCTGCGCTGGAACTCAGGTGCACAAACTTATTGATGGACTCAAGAGGCCCCGCCTCAGCAGGCGTCGCGGCCTCGGCCCCGATGCTGGTGAGGTTGGAGGTGCTGGCACTGAGGCTAGCAAGGCTCCTGGGAGCTCGAGTCACCAGCGAGTCTTTGCCGATGACGAAGGCAGGAACAAGTTGGTCGTCACACTCGGCGTCGGGCGGCGCTGAATTCACGAGCTCAGCATCCAGCTGAGCGGGGAGGGCCAGTGCGTCGTCCAGACGCTGGATGGCTGAGCTGATCTCCCTGGTGAGGCTGTCCATGGGCTGGTCAGGGTCTAGTCCCAGCCACGACGGGGCGCTCGTCCCAAACGTGGCCGCCACTCTGGCCTCCAGATCTTCGTCCACGGACGTTACGAAGTCATTTTCAAACCTGTGCCAGAAGAAAAAATTTACTCCCACTCTCCCATGGAATAAATATTTCACCCACCAAGGTTCACCAGATAATTTATCAAACATTAATGTGAATCCATTAACACTGGTCAGTGTTTGAGTCTACGTTGTCATGCCTGTGGCAATCAGCGATTATCTGACATACCTTCCATACGCATCTCATCCTATCATAACAGAAAATAGCAATAAGAGCATTTAAATGAATGATTCGTCTCGGAAAATGGAATTGACGCTCTATCCGCAATTTTTTTAAAGACGGATAAATACATTAATATCATGCAAATCGATTGAATACAATTTTGTATTATAAATTTATAAAAAACATAAATATATATAATGAATTAAATTTGAATTATTACTCTTTACACTTTCATAAACTAAATTTGAATTATAATGAAGAAAACTGGCGAAGTGATCGCATTCAATAAATTCTTCGAGTACGATTTACTCCTGCAATATGCAAAACTTTTAAAAATAAATACAAGTAAATATATCATATAATACTGGCTTCAGAAATTTCAGTTATTGTTTATTTTTAAGCTTGCACGCGAAAGGAATAAAACGAATGGGATAGCGAAAATTTAAAGGCGTGTAACTCAAATTTTTTCGCACCTGTCATCAATGACCAACAAAACCGCATTAATGTAGAACCCGTGAGTGAAGATACGAAGTAAACAACATTGAAGATCATCACATACCTTAGCTGCTCTCGAGGAGACGCGACAGCAGAGACACTGTGATCTTTAGCTCCTCGCTCCAGCCGCTCCAGTTTGTTCCACTTCTCCTCCAGGTCATCTTCGTGTGAGCGAGGGCAGGAGGGGAGATGGAGGGATGAAGGCAGGCTGTCGGGGTCACTAGAGGGATGCTGGAAGCCATATAGCTGCAGCAACAGCTGGCACAGGCCGCTGTGTAAGGCTGTCATGCTGATACGGCTGCTCTCCGGCACCCAGCATTGCTGGATCAAACAACGCCTGCAATACGTCGATTATTTATCTCAGGTACAAACACAACGATACTTGGCTACTTACTTTGTAGTAGTATGGAGGGCAAGTTACTATTTACTCAGCAATATTATTCAAGTGAACACTTGAACAATAGTGTTCACTTCCAGGAAAGTAAACGCTATTATTGAACACTATTGAACACTTTCAAATAGTGTTCAATAGTGTTCAAGATATTGAACAAAATAAGCGCAACAATAACATCACCCAAGCCAAATGGCAATAATAATTTTCATGATCCAGACTTTACTTTTAATTGCGAAAAATGAAAAAAAAAAACTAAGCATCCAAGGATGTTAACGAACACATCCCGGGGTCAACAGCCACACACATCCCGGGGTCAACAGCCACACACATCCCGGGGTCAACAGCCACGCACATCCCGGGGTCAACAGCCACACACATCCCGGGGTCAACAGCCACGCACATCCCGGGGTCAACAGCCACACACAACCCACGCATGGCAGGCCAAAGATCCTGCGCATGGCAGGCCAAAGATCCTGCGCATGGCAGGACAAAGATCCTGCGCATGGCAGGCCAAAGATCCTACACATGGCAGGCCAAGGAACTGACACTTGAGTGTGCAGGTCGGCAGGCAGGTCGGGCGTGAGTGTCTGCTGCACGACGACCTGCTGGAGGACCTCCTCGTCAGACAGGTGCGGGTAGGGCAAGTGCGCTGCCAGCACGTAGACCTCGTGGCACAGCACGCCGTAACTCCACACGTTGCCCCACGTGTTCACCTGCACGAATGACGCGTTCATCAGCAAGTGGAATAAGTGGGAGTGGTGGAATAAGTGGGAGTGGTGGAATAAGTGGATGTGGTGGAATAAGTGGAAGTGGTGGAATAAGTGGAATAAGTGAAATGAGTAGAATAAGTGGGAGTGGTGGAATAAGTGAAACTGGTGGAATAAGTGGATGTGGTGGAATAAGTGGAAGTGGTGGAATGAGTGGAAGTGGTGGAATAAGTGGAAGTGGTGGAATAAGAGCAAGTGGTGAAATAAGAGTACCGGTATGTGGTGGAATAAGAGCGACTGGAACCTTACCGAGGCTTATTTCTGAAGATTTCTCATAAAAAGAAGACTAGAGTTATTGATCATAAACAAGGTGAAAGGTCTCAATCATCACAGAATTTTCGATGCGGCGAAAAAATGGCAAAGAACGCGTGGCAGAAAGTTCCTGAGAGGCGAGAAAGAGGCAGCGTTATCATCTCGTATCAAAGAGGCGTTCACCAAGAGGTGAGAAAGAGGCGTTATCATCTCGAGGAGGCTAAGAAAGGACAAGTGGACAGCAATCAAAACACTCGTTAAGTTTTAAGTTCAATTAAATACTCACCGCTTTATAAAAAACAAGGCATTTGAAACGATCGTAACGCAAAACATGAGCTCATTGTAAATGACTTACCCAATCTGTGAAACTTTAATTTGGATGATGGCAGAAGAGTAACAAGGAGAAAACGGGAGCCCGTTTGTTTAGGCCTCATGCCTTTTCTCATAACGATGGAAAATTTTATTTCCCCTAAACATCAAGGTGGGTGCGGAAACTAATCATAAACGTATCTACTAGGAATGTTAGTATCTGAGAGCCTTACAAGTACACGTCACATTCTTCATTCTTCCTCGTTGTTCATTTTGTAATGTTCCATCTCGAGAAGATCGAGCTTTAATTTCATTTTATTTTCGATATCACACCCTTCATGATAAATAATATCGTAACGTGTGAAAATAAACCACGGAAAACAAATGGTTCAAAATCGTTGAAATTAAAGTTCTAAAGCCGTAGAAAATAAAGGTTCGAAACCATTAGACTTGAAGCAGCGATCTATGAAGGATATGAGCTGACGTTCCTAAAAGCCTGGAAGAACATCATTAGAGAGAAATCTTACAAGATTTCAAATAAGGAAAAATTAAAGAAACTAAATAACAAATACAGAAAACAAAAGTGAAAATACTTTTTTTCAGTTCATGATATAAACTTGCAAATGTTAGACGACGAGCAGAAGGTTTGAGCTATGAAACTGGTATGTGCAAATATACCAGTTATGTAAATATACCAGTTATGCAAATATACCAGTTATATGCAAATACTTCGTTCGATCGCATTCATCCAACGGGTTAGTGGAGAGCTGTGAATAGGCACTGGTTTATACTTCTCTCATTTTTTATACTTCTCATTTTTTCCCTATTGCACATATTGATTTACATACATGTTATATTCTGAAATAGATAATAGTAAAATTGAAAAAGATAATAAATGTAAATGAACTGACCCGGCTGGTGTGAATGGTGGTGGGGGTGCAGACAAGACTCTCAGGGGGGCACCAGCGCAGAGGAAGAGCGATGTCCCCAGCCAGGTAATATTCAGCCTCAAGGGGAGAAAAAAATATCCGTTAAACAATGCATACAATTTACGATGATAACATGTTGTTCAGTACCTAGGAATGCCATGGTAATATTGCGTTAAATACGACCAGAGAATAAAAGTTGACCTGAGGAGAAACGTGTTATATCAGAAGGTTCTGTAGGCTAGAATTAAACGCCAACAAACTGAAGTTACGGCAATTTACCTATCAAGTTGGGTACCATACGCAAATGAAGTGGTTGAGCACACGCAAATTCCATACCACTTCGGTGCTCAAGGTAACGACATGCCAGTCGAAGGCCACCACTGATACGACTACCACTGATACTACGTGTACGGCAAGGCATGAACATCTTACCACCAGGGCCGGGACGGCAAAAATGAAAACTTAGGTGATAAATATGCGTGAGGTGCGGCAGACATGCTTTTCCACTAGAGTGACCATGGATTCCTTACTTTTTCCGCTTAACTTTGGGGCTTTTGTTACAATGGCTTGAAGGACTAAAATAGAAAGGCACTATGGGTGATGATTTATCGCTAATGTTGCTCGCTGCCAAGCAAATAAGTTCAGCCATACTTGTGAGATGAGTAATAGCCTAAAAAAGTTCAAACACAACATATAAACAGCAGACAACATTGAAGTATCACCTTGTATTTATCCAAACTGCAGCCATAGTCTCCAACTTTGACGACATTGTCAGCGTCAACGAGACAGTTACGAGCGGCGAGGTCTGCATGACAGAAGTTGTGCTGGTGCATGTGAGCCAAGCCTGCCGCCACGTCCGTCACTATCGTCAGCAGTTGTCGCTGTGTAAGGGCACTACCCTCCTGCTGCAGGTAGCGCTTCAGGCTGCCCTTCTGACAGAACTGTAACAGTACCAGCAGCGGCGCACTCTCCAGACACACCGCTAGCACCCGAAGAACGTTCCGGTGATCAAGAACTCTGTATGGTGCCATTTCCTGGTGAAGAATAAAAACATTTGAAAAGGTTTAGTAATAGAGTAGAAAATATTATATATGGATATATGTTAAGATTGCAAGTTAAACGTATATCAAGGTTCAGTTTGCAATGAAAGCCCCTGACTACAGACCTGGAGGAACGCAGCCTGCAGTTGCTGGTCAGCCTCCTCTCTGAGAGTCTTAACCACCACAGGGATGTGCTGGGATGAAGGACTGGGCAGCGATCTCGGGGATGAGGTACAAGAGTCTGGGGTGCTGGTGTGGTCAGTGAAGAGACCAACAGCGCGACCTTCCAGCACAAAACCATACCGCCCCATGCCGATCTGTCGGACATACTGGAGCTGGCGGCGGGGGAAGTTCTGGTGTGGGGAACCAAACCAGTGTACGATTGATGCGGAATCTTCAGAGAAATCTTCGTCAAATGTTTGAGAAAATCTAGCAGCAGTTGGGCTGGGGAAGTGAGATGGCTTCCAAACATGGCTGAGATCTGGCAGAGGTTCGAACTGAACTTGGTCTTGTAGAGGAGCTTGGTGGGTGGGGGGCAGGCCATGCAGCTGGACGTCCTGGGAGACTTGGGAGCTGATGTTCCTCACCTCCTGCATTAACAATACTTCATTAACATAATAATTTCAATACCAATAGCATATACTTCTCACAATACATCAGTATAATTCTAACATCCTGCATTAAAAATACTTCACTAACACAATGATTTCAGAGCCAATCATGGTAGGTAAACTTCTTACAATACATCAATATAATTCTCACCTCTTACATTAACACAATGATTTCAATAGTACCAATTATATCATATACTTACAATACCGTACATCAATATAATTCTCACCTCCTGCATTAACGATGCTTCATTAACACAATAATTTCAATAAAAATCATTGTACACTTCTTACAATACATCAATATAATTTCACAGAAAAGTATGAAACAAACAAATAATTTACATTCAATTGAGTTAATTGTAAGCAAGAACCACGCAAATTATTAGCTAAATGTGCCGAGTACAACGTACCATTTCTACAAGAAAGAGAGAATGGCAAATAGGATTCCGTCAGAATTAAATATTCAAACAACAATTTTGTATTATAAGAAAAACATATACGTAAATAAATTTAAGCTTGTCATAGAAATTATTCCCAGTGAAGAGAAGGATATAAAACTTGAAATGCACAGAGTATATGAACTTTCATGAATTCAAGAACCTTTCCTTATTACCAAGCCAGTTAGTAATTCGAGACTCATAATTCAAGCATTCTTGCAGTTAAAATTATAAATCTATGCACAAAAATTCATTTGTTTTGGCAAAACAAATTTATTGCAAACTTACTCAATAAATTCTTAAAAAACAGAAAATTTAAGCAATATGATTTAAAAAAAAAACAGATAAATTTTGGCAATTAATTCACAAAATTAGATGAATTTAAGTAATTATAAACTTACAGGTATTTGGGATGTAGATTCTGTAAACCTTGTAGACTGGAAGACAAGAAGTCATATTAGAAGACAAGAAACCAAGAGAACCATGTGAAACGTGTAGATGAGAACCATGTGAAACGTGTAGATGACAACCATGTGAAACGTGTAGATGACAACCATGTGAAACGTGTAGATGACAACTATATGAAACGTGTAGATGACAACCATGTGAAACGTGTAGATGACAAACAGGTAGAGGATATAGGAACAGGCAGGTAAAAGGGAAGTGGCAGTGTGGGCAATAGGTACAGAATGGCAGTTGGTAGGCATGGAAGGACCCTTATTTTTAAAACAATTTACTTTAAATGTTAAAAATCCATTAGATTATAGAAATGTGAATATAAAGAGAAAAATTTAGTTAGAAAATAAAATGGATGAAAATGTTGTTAGGAGTGACCCATTATTATTGACATAATTTTACATGAACACGTATAAGTAAATTTATTAAAATCAATTAGATCATAAATATTAGGATATTTTGGAAAAAGAAAGCTTTCCTAATTTAATGGATTCCTACTTCATGTCTCTTGAATGTTAAATAATTTATGCTATACGGTACATATATATAACTCCCTCTCAATGTATTTAAGCCTCAATTTATTAAGCAGGAGAATTCAATATCAATGTCTAAAATAAGAACAAGCATAGAATAGGAATAGGAAAGACTAAAATTGTGCTGAAATAACTTTTGCCATATCAATTTCAATAAAAATGATTACATTTTCAGGGAGAGTCTTCTATCAGAAAATTGGGGGATCAGGCAGACACTGATAACACCAAAGGACGAGAAACCTAGGAGCCCTTTGGTCTGAGATCTATGAAAAAATTAAAGTTTTGGGTCATTGGTCATCATAATTGGGAGAACCTCATGTATATAATTAGCGCATTTTCTCATTTATGGAAAAAATGCACTATTGTGCTGGCCATGTCCGTCTGTCTGTCCATCCGTCCGTGACCTCAAGTTTTCGTTGGCAAGAAAATGCGCTCTGTCACTCACTGCAGTGAGTACTGAGTTATATATTTTTGTTTTTGTTTGTCCTGCAAGAACAAACCTTGAAAACTGATTTGCCGCAACAAAGGCACATGGTGAGCACCAGCACAGGGCAGACAATGCACACCAGCGCCAAGACCACCACTTGCCAGCTGGCAACTACACTCGAGCCTGACAAGTAAGACTCGATCCCAGCATCATCTGAAATCATAATAAAATTATCAACACTGGCAGAACAAAATATTTTGTGACAGCATTTATACTCTTATTTTGCTCATTAATTATTTGAATGCTTGCTAGCATTATTTTCTGCTTGCTGTATGTTCCATTACACAGTTATCATATTTTATAAAATATTAAAGCAAAGTTGTATTCATGGAAGAATATTTTGGAATGATATAAACAAAAAATTTCTAATATTCATAATAAAGTCAATGTCAAGCAAGTTTCTAAAATCTCATTATGCACATGCCACATGACGGTCATAATTAATGACAATTTGCCTTTAAATGTACCATAATACTTTAAGTAAAATTGATATAGAATATTTGATGCTAACATTGCACTTGGTCAACATTATAAGTGAAGACTCACCATGAAGGGGCAGAGTAGGAGCCGATAAAGCAGTAGGCATGAGTGCTGTAATCCCCACAAGGAGAAGCATCACAGATGCTCTACAACTGCAGGGATGACATTCATTTCCCTGACACACCATTGGAATTTTCAAACTTGAATAAATAATGCTGAACATAGATCATATAAATAATGAGTGGATAATCTTCATTTTATGTTTTTATCAAAACATCAGCAGATAATTTCAGAGATCATTAAATTCATTAAAAATTAAGGACCATATTTCCACTCCAACAGATAGATGCAGCATATTGATTCAAATTTAGATAGAAGGTACTTATGTTATGATAGAAAGCTTTTCTCTAGAAATTCACACTCTTTCCACAAATCCATATGTTCCATAACTGTTGAATATGGCTGTAAACATAAATATTATTGAGGTTAAATGGCAGTATTGAAGCAAGAGATTTAAAAAAATTAGCAAATTCTTAAACAGACTAAGTTGTATTTTCATCACTTACTATTTACACTATTTGAATAAGGACTGGAGTGAAAAGGCATACCTATATTATATTGACACAAACAAGGTTACCTGACCCCAAAAGAAAAATGTCCTCATTTGCTACCAGGCTTGGCATACATTTACCTTTCAAGCAGCAACCAGAGCTTTCCAACAACATTTGGAAGCTCGAGATTCTTGCTAGATAAATTACCTTCTAATTGTTAATAAATGTGCAAAATCTGGATGCAAAATTTCAACTGTATTAAAAAATTTGTCAGTTTTAAGCCAGGAGATATCCAAATAAGTAGGAAAATTTGAATCCTGTTTGCATAGTAGCAAAGCAGCAACTTTTTAGACTCTTTTTCAAGTTTATTCCTGAGTTCTACAAGTCCCTTTTGAAAAATTTCATGCATCAGGTAGAAGTTTCCTAAAATAGCAGGCAAAAACAATTGTTTTAGGAGTAATTTTATAAAATTGCAGATAAAAATAAGTTGTTTCTCTTTTTTTACAGAAGAAATTGGGAAAATTCCATATGCTATTCATAAGGTACCAGGAGCAAAATAAAAGCCTCCTGAATTACCCCTGGGAACGGAGTAATAAGGGACACTTGAAATAAAACAATTTTAAAACATTTCAAGCATGCAGAGTGTACTCATCCATTACTAACAGTACTATGAAGTCCTCCTCTTCCTTTGTAGATGTAGAATAAATGACATTTTCTGTTATATTTGTTTTTTTTCTTTATTGATATGACATTACCATATCCATACATTACCATATTATTGATGTGATATTACTGTATCCATGGACATGCCATTGAGCATTGACAACAACCTTGTCCCCTGCAAGCTTCATTTCAGCAGCCATATAGCATTTCTTCTGTAACTGTGAGCTTACAGCCTACAGGATGGCTTGTAATTTTGCACCATTTTAATTTTCAATTGAGTCAAATGAGTTCACTATAATAAAGAAATCATAGTTTAGGTGAATTACTTTTCATTCTATGTAATATGTTGACCAGTGCACAATTCTATCTATGACATTCTATGCACAATTTTGTGATGACAGTATGTGCATGAATTTTTTGTTAAGTAAAATTATTTGTTAAATAATTTAACATAGTAAATTGAATCAAAATTCTTTGTTGTTAATTGATTTTTTTGCTACTTGGCGTCTGGTGCCTTTGCAAACTGAGGTTCTGCTGTAAATGTGTTTTTAGGGTTGTCCTTTATTACCCCCGGGAAGGTGTCCCTATTACATCATCACACCAAAATTGCTGTCATTTTTTGGGGGCATGAGCTACCCAAATTCAGTCAATCACACTTACAAGCCCACATAGGTGTGCAACTTTTATGTGAGTAAAATTATTTAATATGGCAAAAAATTTTTTGCTAGCTACAGACCTTAGCAGAGCTACTTTTCCAAAATCTCACTTTTCACAATTTTTTCAGGGATTTTTTAGAGGCAGGCATGGAATATATCTACTTGGTGAGCCGCGACTGAATTTTTTGAGCCGTTGTTTTATGGATTTGCCAGCCATGATTCCATTTCTTTGAGCCGTGATTCCATTTAACCGAGCCGTGAATTCCATATCTAGGCCATGAAAAGCCATTTACAAGGCGCAAATTATTTACAAAGTCCATGCAAGTGTTACCCCAAATCTCTAATTTTACCCTAAAACAGTCAAATGGCAACAATAAAATTTGACTTTACTGTAAGTTGAGCATGTGTTAATGCAGTCTGACCGCTTTGACATGACCGCAACTATGCGCAATCTTCAACAAAACATTTAGTTGATTTGTTTACATTACAATGTTTATGTTTTTTCTGCAGGATATTTTGGCAGGAACGGTAAAGCAATGCGGATTGCGGAAGTTGAAAATTTTATGAAGTGACATGTTTGTGAAGTGCAAACCTCGATTTTCCAATCAAACAAAAAATTATGACATTCGAGCCGCGAGATTTCATACCTACTGAAATAATATGATATTAGAGCCGCGATATTTCAGACAAAAATAGGACTTTTCCAGCCCTGTTTAGAGGTAGTAAATGTATGATTTCTTAACTTGCTTTATGGCTTATGCTATATAGTAATATAGATAAGAAAAATGTTGATTTTTTAGGCGACTATTTTTAGTTTTAAATTTTTAAATTAGGCCTAGCCTAAATTAGCTGCTACGGTACTACATTTCTACAAAATGTTGGAGGGCTGTCCTTTATTACTCCGGCCGCTTGTCCCTTATTAGGGCTACCCCGTTTGAACGCATAGAACTAATAGAAGTATAATGTAACTTCAAGAAGGGTAAACGCAGTATATTCCGACACATCAAGGACGCATCGAGAAATGAAAAACTATAAAAAAATAACCCTATGCGTTACTTGCGTTCTGTTTGCTTTACGTGACTCTGAAAACACTCCACTACGCGCCAGCAACGATGAAACGTCACAAAGTGTTGCCATATTTATTTAAAAGCCTTTAGAATGCAAACCTACCAAATCCCTATATTTTGACGCTGTGTGTAACTAAATTTGGCACGTTGTGAGACGAATTCCAGCCGCGCTTCAAACTCTACTAATATGTAATTCCAACATCCTTGTGTTCGAATTCCGATTGCTGTGTGAGCTGTATTGGAATACAACACGGCTTTGAATTAGAACACTATTGAATATTGAACACTACTTAATTAGGCTTTTAATTAACAGCTATTAGGCTTTTAATTAAGAAAATTTTAATTTCTGCACACAGCTTGGAATGAGGTGTGTGTGTCCAATTCAAGTTGTGTCAGAGTTAGTTTCTATGTGTCTAAATCTGTTTCTTAACTTAATCATCTATTAATTTATTTACCACTTGAAATCTGCAAATAGGCCTACAAGTATACCATACCCAGGATGGTGCTGCGTGTACGCCGGAGGTCCGGAGCCTTCAATGCAGCATGTACGCCAAACAAAATAAAAAGTCAAGGTATTGAAGGTAAGTATGAAAGCCACAACAGAAATGTTATCTTCTTCTATAGTTTGTTGTTTTATGCCAACGGGATTATGGGAGCTTAGAAGACACATCCATGTAGCCCCAACGAAAATGTTACAAAACACCGAATCCACTAAATTGTGGTTTTGTGGGATGACAGGCAATGTCTACCACAACTTAACGTAGGGTGGAACGATTCTAACGATTATTTTTTTTTAATTATTTCTGATTATATTTATTTACATTGTTCTTTGTTTTATACGCTCATGAACATATCTCTTACGACTTATAATCATGTACATTTTCATGAAATATTTACAATTTATGAATTTCATTATTTATATTGCATCAAGACTTTGCCGCTCGATGATAAGTATATGCATGGATTTTCATATTTTTTCTGTACCACAGATTCAAGCGTTGTTCTTGAATTAGACAGCACAGCAGTAGAAGAAGGGGGGATTCATCAGCAACTAAAAATAAGGAAATAAACGAAGCAAAGAAGAATGAAGCTTTAGCAAGAAAACTGATAATTCATAGACTGGTGCTTGTGCAAAAATGAAGTGGTAGTATCCTTTCACAGGAAAACAAAGCACCGAAAAGAAACACAAATACAACTGGTCCAGGAAAATCAGTTGCAGCTTTCGACTATCATTACCCTTCTCATTAATTATTTTTACCTTCTATTTATTACATTTTGTATAATTCATGCATTATTAATTTATTCTTGATTAGCTTCAAACTTTTATGTATTACACGAAATTTTGAATAGAAGCGTCTGTTCTTATTTTTGTATCAACTACAGCTTTTCCTAGCATGTTGGAAAAAGTTTCATCGCACAATTTTATCAATCGAGAGCTTCCTCTTACTCGTCCACTTGCGCTCCAGCGTTTCAGCTAGGCCAACAAATGAACACTGAAGTAAGACGCCTACGTCGATGACTTTGCTCACGTCGCATCTAGTAGCTCGGACGTCAGTAAAAAAGGGCTGCGGTGGGAGCGAAGGCCATGTTTGCGAACACCTGCGTAGAAAAACCTTGCCTGCCGCGCTATCCAAGCAGTCGTTCCAGTGTCATACTACCGACAGGCAGTAGCATACATCGAACTTTTGCCCGCCATTGCAGAGTGTCGTGCTGTCCTCCCTCTTGCTTCTGATACCGCATCATTGAGTATAATGTTTCCGAGATCGCATCTGTAAGTTTAAATAGGGCAGTGCATTCCTGACAGGGTGACAGCAGGTGTCAGCCAATTATCCCTGCCAACACCAGATAAGAAAGACTCGTGAATAGCAGCAATGTACTTGAACTTGAACTGAACTGACGTTTGAGGCCCTCCTGGGCCATGTTCGTCGCTCGTTGTGCTGCTAGCTGCATGGTACTTGCATGTGCGTGTGGTGATACCAAGTCACTAGTGGTAGCAGGATGGGTCATAGAGAGAGGGGAGGGACTTCCAGTGATTATCCAGCCTGTTTTTGAAGGCGTTGACTGATGGGGCGTCGACAACACTTTGGGGCAGACTATTCCAGGTTGTTATTACGTTGTTATTATGTTGTAGGGTGCAATGTACTTTTGAGCGAGCTTTACGTTCAGAGATGATTCAAGATTCTCGTGTCTTGCTGCCAGGTTAACTAGCCAAATGGCTGCCAAGGTTTGAGTGTACTCTTCCAAGAACTCTTCAAGATTTTCTTCAGCGAGCTGGCGCACGATGGAAGGAGCGTCTAAAATAACAAAATCAGCACCTGCTTCACCGATGCACTTGGCGATGCGCAGATTGAAACTCCGATGAAGCGCACAGGCAAAACTCACCTCATTCGCCTCCATATCCTTCTGTTATTGCACTCGCCAAACAACTGGGCCTGATGGAGTCCCTTCTGAGACTCCACCAGCCATCCCTCTAGTAGAGGTACACCTTTGTACCTACCAATGATACCACCTGGATGCACGTTCTCATAGCTCTCTTTCAAACGTGGATAGTCATCGAGGCGAAATTCTTTAGCGCGCTGCGACAAGAAAGCGGAGACCTTGGGCCAAAGCACGGCAATCTTCCAGTGAAGAAGTTGCAAGTCTTGAGCAATTTCCATTAGCCACCGAATTGGCTCCATGAGCTCCAACAGGCAGCACAGGTCGAAAACGAAGTCGTTACCAAATAGGAAATAGCTGATATTGAAGCTCCTTGTTATCCACACGGAACGCGTTGTGTAGCTCCAGGTAGCTGGATGCAATTGTGTCCCATTACTTAATCGGCGAGCTGGCAAACCGTTGCACTGCAAATGCCGAAATTGCGCGAGCTCCTGTTTCAGAGGCAGCCTAGAGAGCAGCGTGCCCGCGTCCAAACAGGTGAGCGAAAAGGTTGGCGCGCTTAATGAACCAGTGCAAATAGAGACCATGTACCTCGTCATCACGCAAGTCGGTAAATACCAAGTTAAGAAAATGTGCCGCGTCCCAACTTATGGGGAGTAATTCAGCATCGTCATCGGCAATGCCGAGCTTCTCACGTACGATTTAAAAGTCTTATTACCGCATGACACATAGAAATTGCAAAGCTGCTGTCTAGATCTTACTAGTCTAGCTTATTTTTGTTCATAAAATAGATCGTTTCTGTTAAAGTCACAACCAAGTAACTACTGTGAGTGAGACGATTGAAGTTTAATATTGCTTCGGCTTAGAAGCTTCAGCAATATAATTAATTAATTATGCAGTACGACGTTTGCCATTACGTCCATTATATTATCATCCAAATCTTGAAATTAGAGTTTATATTGATTGAAAAAGAAATACTTACATTTGGGCCTGTTTGTTTCTGGATTAAGGAAAACACCAGGAAGTTTGAAGCCGTGAACTCTGTTGTCGATGCTCGAGGTTAAAGTTTTGTGATAAATAACCAAAGCGAATGTTGCCTAAAGCGTCAGAGAGAACTTTTCTGAGACGCTCTGACAGAACTTTTCAATTTCAGAAGTGAAAAAATTAAATCAATTATAGATTTTGATACATTATAAAATAAACTGGTCCTCACTTGCAGATTATTTGCATAGAAGTAACATGTCCATTACGCTAAAAAAAATTCTTCCAAATACTGTTTTGACAATTGACCAGTTTCTTCCTAACCAGTAAAATTTACTAATAGAGCAACCCTAGGTATAAGTTTTGTCCCAAAAGGGTCCAGACGGTATTAAAGCTGAGGTTAGTAACCTGTCGCGAGGTTACTAACCTGAGGTTATAGTAACGGGAGGTGAATAAAAAAATTTGTTACAGCGTAACTATCATTGAAAGTTGTTTCAAATTTATGTCAACAGTTAATTAGATAAATCGGAATCTGTTCAGTGGTCTGGAAAATATTTTAGGCTTGCTAAGAATCTGAAGACCGGCTGGTGAATTGTTCTACTGGTACAGAAAGTAATTGTCACTCAATTAACACTACAGTATATTGACACTCAATTGACACTACAATCACGGTATACTCAGAGGTGGTGACTCTACGCGCTACGTCGTTTTTGTTAATTCAAGATTGTTTAATGGAATCTGGATGGATGAGTTCAGCCTGCATGATAAAAAATGTAACCATTAAACAAGTGACCGTAACCAGATCAGTGTTTCTACGTAGTTGATTGATGCCCTTCCTCTCGAAGCTAGTGCTTATAACGTGTTATAAATTTTCGACAAACGTAACTATTTTTATTATCAAAATATTTTTTTAGCTCTTTGACAATTTAGCGCCCTTTTCGATCAAGACAAGGATTTGATGGATTGATCCATTACGGCTTGCGCACTTCGTAATGTATCATCTAGTTTTTTTATAAACTAAAAATTTGATTCTCACTAATTACGTGAAGGAAAGAGGAAATATCAACATAATTTCTTATAAATTTATTTAATCGAATGAACGATGGGAATATTTTCTGCAAAATGCAGCTGCTTGTAGTGGTTCGATAAAGGCGATGTGGAGAGCAGAGATTCTCCAATCGCAGCAGCGGATATCGGACTTCGTTTTGTTCCCAGCCGACATTAGTGTGTCGGCATCTATAATTGGCCACAGAATCTGAAACGAAAAAAAGTATCAAAACATTTAAAATCTTATATACCAGTACCGTAAGTGTATCTATATTTTTTTAAAATAAATTTGTGTGTTAGCTAACAATTTCTATTTGTACTACCATGCCCTGCGCTCACAGCCCTAGAAATGTATGCGTGTATTGTATGAGGTACCATAGTGGCGGTACTGCGATACGCCGCAGGGCCGACATTTTTCCTGATGTACGTTGGGTGTCTGCGCTGCCGCCAAGTGCACAAATTTTCCCTGATGTACGCCGGGGGTGTACCTCAAGTACACAAATTATTTCTGATGTACGCCAAGGCGTACGCCGGGGCAAGTTCTCAGAACCTTCTATACGCTGGATTAATCCGCGGAAAACAGCACCATCCTGGGTATGGCAAGTATACTTAAAGGATTCCTAATATATTCACAGACATATTATTTAAGAGTCTCAAACCATAATATTCTTTCTACACAAACAGTTTATCACTATTTGGTAGAGCAAGGTCAACTATCAACTTTGACACATTTTTCAATGATCTCACTCACTGGGTCTGGGTGGCAGAGTGGAAATCTAAGATTAGAGGTTCACTTAAAAAAAAGCGTTCCGCCTTGAAAAAAAAACGTTCCAGGCAAGTGGCAACTAGAAACAGGTTTGCAGGTCGTCAGAAATCGGCCTCGGCATGAACGTTACGTCAGGCAACACAGAGAAAATCCCAATATTGTTAATTGTGCGCGTCACTCACGGATAAGCAAGAGGAATCTACTGAAAGACACGTTGTGCTCAGTAGAAAACATTGTGCTCAGTAGAAGTTACAAGGTCGCTACTGACACCAGTAGAAAAGGTACGACGAATTCAGTACAGCCTTACATGTAATGAATTTTTTCTGGCGATGTGCTGTTTAAGGGCTTTTGGCCATTACTGTTGAAATTGTAGCTCTACGGGCGCGGTTAAATTTATCCATGGCCACGGGTGAAGAAAACCATGGCCATTGGCTACGGGTGAAATCATAGTGGCAAACCAGAGATTTTTTAGAATCAGTTCATTTTTAAATTCCTCATTTACTCAAGATTTTAACAGATTTCTTATGTATGATAATTCTGGTATCCAAGATACTTTACTGGTCTACTTATAGGACTCAAAAATGAACTTGAGGAAGAGTCTAAAAAACTCTCTGCTTTGCCACTATGGGTGAAATTATACATGGCCACGGGTAAAATTGACCCTCGTTGACGGGTGGTTTTTGCTCTTGTACGGGTGACTCCTGCCCATTATTCCAGTCTGGCGCATAAGTACTCACAATAATTCCCTGCCACCATGCTACTGCGTTTACAGTTTACCCTACTTGAAAAACAATGTGGCATCTCTGAAAAAGACTCTGAGTCTCTGATCAACCATATTATTTTGATTCAAGATTGATGATTGACAAATCAATTTATAACATGATTAACAATTATCATGGGAGTGAACGAACTCACGTAGTGACTTGGTTAATGGTGCAATAGCATGAATAGACAGATTCTACAGCCAAACTGGCCCAACCAAACGACTCACAGACTGTGAGTCGTTTGGACACTGTGAGTCACAGTGTGACTGTCACACACATCAGTGGCATCACTGTAACACAAAGAATTCGATCAATTAATCGAACCTTGACAACAAATATATGTTGTTTCATCTATTTTTAATACATTTAGATGTATTTAAAAACATAAAAAAAATATTTCATCATTAATGGAATTGCACGAAGGAAGCAAGTTCACGGATCATTTTAACCATCATGCTTGAATTGAATTAACGTGAACAGAAATCGATGAGAAACGGTATTGAGCTTGCAACCGTTATGACGAGGTTGAGTGATTCCTAAACCGCGGATAACTTGAATATGCTTGTCTTATGTTTAGTTTTATAGCGATATCAGCGATGATTACCGGTAGGCCTTTACATGGTTGAGGACTTTATAATAATAATAGCGGTTTCAGCGTTTAGTAGGCCGTAGGCCTGTCGCCGATTCTTAACATCGCAGAACATTCACAGCATTTTGCGGGCTTGAACTCGCAACTCACTGCTACAATTCTGCTGTGCTTAACCGCCCGGCCTCCTTGCCGATTCTGACCAGAAACTGGCGCACAGAACTGGGATCGAACCCGCGCCTCTCTAGTGCGTCAATCTTGGTACTATGGACTTTAACCACTGGGCCACCCCTATACCCAGCTTTATAAATGTATATGTCATCAAGAAATTGCGGAACTGCCGATTCTATGGAATCGGCAGCCAGTTTGCCGAATTTGTTGAACCAGCATTTGTTGCTAATTCAGAAAATCGGACGTTAGACTTAGTACGTACACGGTTGAAGTAGTATGGACGTGAGGTTGAACGTGGTCAATATAACACAAGGTTGAACGTGGGTCAACCTCATAAATAATAGCGGTTTCAGCGTTAATTAGGCCGTAGGCCTGTCGCCGATTCCTAACATCGCAGAACATCCACAGCTTGTTGCGGTCTCAAACTCACAACTCACTGATTCAAATTCTACGGTGCTTAACCGCCCGGCCTCCTCGCCGATTCTGACCAGAAACTGGCGCACAGAGCTGGGATCGAAGCCGCGCCTCTCTGCGACAATCTTGGTACTTTGAACTGTAACCACTAGGCCACCCTGCCTCTCACTAGTTCCATGCCCCCTCATAAAGTTCAACTATGAAAACATAAATTGACAGAGTTCTAAAAGGATAGGTCAAGTTTGGTCAAGAACCTTTATACGTACATATTAAAAATAAACTTGGTTGGCTGACCTAACCTCAGATTCGTATAGTATAGAAATGTTGGTCGATTCTACATATTCAGCAAACTGGCTGCCGATTCCGCAATTTCGGCACGACATTTGTATTGCCGGTTTGAAGACTTGTGGTGACGAAGGACCACACCAGCCTGTTTTCTGTTAATGTGACTCATGGTTGAACATTTTTAAGTCAGTCACCGATTCAACATAACGAAGATATATGCACAGCTTATTGCGGACCCGAACACGCAACTCACTGTTCAAGTTTATTGTGCTCTAACTCCCGGTCCCATTATCGACGTGAACAGGATTATCGCAGGTAGCTGGGATCTGACCCGCAACACGGCGAACTCACTGCTACAACTTTGGCACTCTGAGCTGCAAAAAATGGACCACCCTGCCTGTCTTAAAACTGCGTCAGGATGACTCACTTAGGACCAAAAAATGCCAAGTCAGTTGTTATACAAAGTATTCAAGTAATGACTGCGGATTGAGTAGTTGAGTTGTAGTGTTACACATCTTACGAGACACCTTTTTCCATAACTAATTATCTATTTGCAAAGACCAACTTGTAATTAATATATCTGCAATAAATTCCTAGTTCCACTCTTTTTTCATTTCCAATATTACTATTAATGACTTGCCCTTAACCCTCACCCACAGAGCCACAACTGAAAAAATTGAATTCGGTAATCAATTTGAGAAAAAAATGGAAAGTTACAATCCATAAGCTGGCGTGCCAAATACTATTCTTAACAATTTATTTGCCTCACCCATGCATTCAACAGGCAACAATGTTAAAATTTATTGATTTGGCTAGACCACAATTTCATGCAAAAACGGAGGTTCGGTGGCGGGTATCAATTCCTTTTAGCAAAGCTCAATACCGCCACAGATGACATTTTAGCCCAAAGCCACATCCGAATGGAACCATCTTCCCGTGGACGCTGGCTCGGCGACATCGTGGGACGTCTTGGGAACAGTGTTGCCCCCCTTAATGGGAATAATTCAGGAAGAAATAGCAACTAAGTGTAGCAGATTCATCGGCTTGTTGATGTTGACAAGCTACAACAAAGAACTATAGTCAATAAACTCAACCTATTTTCAACTTTGTTTCACACGGCACTAGTCTTAATGCATATGCCTGCCTAATTCATGATGATTACGCCTAATTCATATGGCTGCCAAGAAACGCATAGGGAAGAGCCGAATCTATTCAAAACTTTGCGGTTCTCAATACCAGCCTTAAGGTGTTTGAATAATTTTGTGTCCAATAAATTGAGATACATTCATTCGAAAATATTAATTGTAGGAATAGAATGATGCGAGTCGAGTTGAGTGCATTTTATTTCAGTAAGGCAAAGTTAACATCGAAAGAATGCAAATTTACATAATGCTTTAAAATATATCTAAACAGGCTAACACGCAAATTAGTAACTAACATTCGTTTGTAAGATAAATAAACGTTTCATTGCACGTGATTAATACAAAATATAACAAAGAAATTTTTTTCAGAGAAATTAACTTACCTTCGAGATTTCATCCGATTTTCAAGAGTTCCAGTTAGCAGTACGGTTATCTGCGAAGACGCACAATAATTTCACACCAATAATACTGAAATCAAAACTTCACAGGTCTCGCACGAAATTAAATCCTGTCTATAAGGTAAACTTGAACCCTACTAAAATATGAGCCTACATTGAAGACGTAATACAACTCTAAGAAGTTTGAAGGTTTTCATGGCAGCTGAGCTCGCTGCCTGACTCCATAGCTTGAAACTGCGTTCATTCCTTACACATTTTTACTCGGCAAAATTTTACAACAAATTCACGATCGTTTCATTACATATTTCAAGAGCAAATCGAGATGGACGTTGAAAGAACAGCAGGGATTAATGCGTGGCAGTGGGCTGTTCCAACTGTCATATTTTTAAGAGCAGTTGTTAAGAGATAACACAAACTTAACCTCTACACACAATCAACGCTGCAAAAGCAGACAAAATTACACAATGAGGAATGTACGTCAGGCAGGGCCAACCATTTTTAATTGTCATTAAACTTTTCTTCAACAAGAAAACAGCAGGGAATTGAAATTCACGAGGGCACAGAAAATGAAATGGCAAAAATAAAAAAAACGTCAGACCTTCCAATGTACGCAAATAAACCAAAACCTTTGATGATGCAATACTCCGATGATCTCATGTTGACGTAACACGACTCGACCGCTGCACACAGCAACGCGTTAATAACCTGCAGATCAGACCAGGAAGGATTAGCCAACTTTGAAATTATCAGCTAACCATAAGAAAAGTTGCAAGATATCAGAAAAGTTTGTTTATAATCAGGAATTTCAGTCCACGTAGGTAAATCATCATTAGGTGTGAAATATGACCAGCAAATTGCAGTACAAAATCTAGCTAGCAAAATATGATAGTTCCTTTACCATTTCCATCGAAAAATTGTCATTAGATGTTTAACGAATCTCGATCCTTACGCCCTACGCACCAGAAAGGAAAGAAGAATCCGAAACCCCGAACTGCAAAGCAACGAGAATAAAGTGTAAATATCTTGTTCAAAATAAACGAGTGGTGAGAACTTAACAGAATGTTCAGTGGCAATAATTTGATATCATGGTGATCATCGGCCAACACTCTAATGGGAATCATCATAGAGAACCATATCAAGTTTAATCGAGAGATATAGACACCGGATTAGATGGGACTGGTCATCAAGACAAGAAATGGAATTGCATTCAACCTTGAAAAATGAAAATTATAAACCACATTTTAGTCTATATCATAGTTGATGAAGAGGTCTGTTCTTAATAATATTGGACGCATTTTGTAAAGAGTGACAACTTCCTCCGATCCGTCAATAGAGACGCAACAACAGCGGCCCTCACCTTGCAGTGGAGGCCGCACAACAGAGGACCAGCTTACAGTTCTGGGGAAGCAAAGTCACAAATTTTAGACGATGGTACAGAATTAAATTTACGGAAGGAATAGAGCAGAAGTCATAGAGCTGGGGGTAGTTTCATGAGGTTAGTCAATTAAAGAACTAATTGTAATCATGTGAGGATATGCCATCACCAGACAACAGGATTCATCATAATTATACGTATCTAGATGAAATGTCTTACCATCAATGAACGTTTACAGTTGATAAGAGCATAAAAGTTGCGCGAAAATTTCGCTGAGGCTCTTCTCTTGTAAGTCAAATCCAAGTTGATAACTGAATATCTGCAACAAAAAATACTTGTTACTCATTGTTCAATCGATTGGTGCACAATATCCCTAGGCTCTCAAGGTAATAAGTAAATGTAGCTCTGGTACTACGGCGTCGCCTCAGGGCGCGCCGACTCTCTCGAGCGTTTGTTCTCTCATTGTCGTAGCTCGCGTGCAGCCTCGGCCGTTACGATACCTCGACAATGAGGGACGGTACCATGTGTGATAAGTCTTAAAAATATCATCAATAAGAGGCTAAACCAGCATGATACTGAATAAATGGAGTGATATTTGTTCTCTCATTGTCGTAGCTTGCGTGCAGCCTCGGCCGCAACGATACTTCGACAATGGAAGGCGCGTGAAGAACCAATTAAAACAAGCGACCATTTACAGCGACGTAATGCATCACAGCTCAAAATGAGGGGTGAGAATGTGGTAAAAGGAAAGGCAAAGCCGTTCTCTTGAGAGTAAGTGTTCAAGTTAAAATGCAGCAGTTAATTCTAGAAGATACATTTAATGTTGAACTCTAATCCATGAAAGAAGGTAAAATATGTCCTCACCTGGCCACTTTTCAGGATTGCTAGCCAGGCCACATCCTGCAAATCAGTAAGAAAATCATCAATATCAAACGTCTTGATGAGATATAAATGTGTTGAATTCCATAATCATCCAGGCAAGAGATTCTCAGCATCGTGGTAAGATTATAAGAACCCATTTGTTATAATCATGAACGCAATCACTGCTAGTGATTATTAGCACAACATAAATCAGAAATACTCGATTAATCTCGCGCACGTGAACTTGCACGTTTTTATTTAGGTAGCAAACTGAGACGCAGACAACAATACTGTTCATATTGAATTCAAGATTTGATTTTATTATTGTGCAAGTTTGTAACAGAAGGGAAGAAGACATTTCAAACTCACTACGAAGGGAGATCAGGAGCGTCATTGTGAGGACCTGCGAGAATGAGGCAGCGTACACAACTGCGATGCAGAGCTTCCCGCAGGGCGTTGTGACGGCCGCCTTCCACCAGCTGCCCGGACGCTAACTATTAGACATGGACTCGCATTTGCTGATATCGATCTTAAAGCATTAAATCATCAGTGAACATGTTGGAATCATATGATTCATTCAAGAGGTATCAATGTGGTATTCATCATTAATACTTCAGTTTTTACAGTATGCATCGGAGCGAGGATGCGAAAATACTGGTTCAAATGAAAGAAGAATGAAATGCGTTGCTGAAGATCTGGAATTTGTTGTAATACGGAAAAAATTTTTTGAGAATAGTCTATATGCACAAACTTCATCATTCTCAATTGTTTTTGCCATCCATCAGCTGCTTTAAGGAGAACAAAACCTCATTAATATATGACTTGGCCCGAGTGAACGTCATGCAATTTAATGGATCCAAGTTTGAGGTTCTGAGATAAATAGGTAGCTGAGGAGCTGTTATGCAGCACCGCTACCTGGCACAAAACGGCACGGAAATTATTGAGAAGCAACTCGCAATAAAATCCATTACACGCAGCTGATATCGTCGCAACACCAGCCGCCTGAATTGAAAAAAAACACGCAAGCTCACGATGACCGCTATAAGTTAAAGTTTTACCAATAAGCAATTTGTAGCTGGTCCATCGTAGCTGCTTGAACATCTTGCATCCTCAAGCAGCGTTGGCTGGTTACATAACTTCGTCGTACCCTCCACCTTATCAGGACCACCACAGTAGCCATTCAGACGTCGGTCTCCGTCTGAACAGATTTACAGTATATAAGAATAAGCAATTCAACACTTCATTGAAGACAAACAAGAGAATAATACATATAAGCCCACAAGACAAGACACAGAAAATAGAACCAAAAAAGACTTATATCCATAGCACGTCAATTGTCACAGTCATCGAGCAACCTTCGGGACAAGCCGAGGCTCAACGATCAAGCAAGGACTGCAGTTAATCTCGGCATCTGGTGAGCTGCAAGCGACAGGCGCTACAGCATGGAAGTAATGCCGGGTTAGTTTAATGTCTTATGAGCCGTTGAGAACAAACAGCTTTACGGGCCGGATAGAAGAGGTAGGAGTGGAGGGAATGATTCGTAAATGCAAGTTTAGCAGGTAGTACAGAGAAAATTCATTGGTGGTAATTTAGGAAATGGTCCGTTGGACGAAAATCTTAATTAATTCATAAATTGTTCGAAGGAGACCAATTAGAAAAAGCAAATAAACCCACATGGGCACAAATTCACTCGCATAAAAATTAGATAACGCGTGGGCATTTAAAGGAGAATTTGCCGAACAAAGCAATTGTTCATCATTAATAAGTGTCACGCGAGTCTATGTATTTGACGCCATTGCATTCACTAGCTAAGTAACAGCAACTCGTCCACATATTGATTCGAGACACACATTGAGTTTCTCAGTGAGTAACATTATACACACAAACTAACAGGGTTTAGCTAGTGCGTAACAACACAAGTCTTGTCGTCAGCTTAGGAAGGCCCAGAGGGCTGTCCAAACTGTCTGTTGTTCTTGGCGCCATTGGATCACTCGAGCGAATACCAAGCGAAGGGTTTAGCGCCTCAGTATAAAACAGCTTATGTCAAGCAATGGGCTTAGCGCCACTGCATCCAGCCGCAATACTCGTCTACAATACCTACTCACGAGAACATCGCTATAAGCACATTAAATTTAGAGTAAACAAAAGTTGCAAGACAAATGTAGTCAGCGCGGACAACCCTGAGGCTACCGACGCCGTCAGTTACTCTGGGCGCGTGTGGAGCACTCGTACCGACAGCAGGTGCAGGGTTAGCGCCCTTGTATATATTCTCAGTACATTATAAATACAAATACATTACACATGATAGGTTTGGCATGGAACTGAGCTTCGAGTAACAGTTGCAGTGTTGACAGGTTAGTATGAATGTCGTCTATTGTAGTGTCTTGTATACTGTCGACAGAGCGAACACTCATATCTAACCCATTCATTCTAAGGGAAATATGTTTATTCTGTGGCAGATGCGACATAATTGTTATAATCATATGATGTCGAGGAGAGGCAACCATGTGCTGCTCGCAGCCAATGGTTCTTGTCTCCATCTTTGATCTGGCAACCAACTGAACTACAGACCTAGAGAAGGCTGAGTATGAGGAACAGTTGCCGACAACGAACCAACCAACTGAACTACAGACCTAGAGAAGGCTGAGTATGAGGAACAGTTGCCAACGACGAACTGGATGATTTATTGATGCTATTCTTAATCAGTGAACATTTGACCTCAAACAAAATATGGAGGTAGATCAATAGCACGCAAGGCTCATCGCCTTTCAGCCTAATCTCCGTTTAAATGTACACCGGGGTTCCCAAACCACTCAAGCTGAGCGATCTTATCCCTCAGTACGAGACGCTGCCAGAGCGCCGCGCTTCTCCAGCACGGAGGGCGCGACACAAAGGGCGTCTCGTTGCTCTGCCGTCACCGTAACACGACCAGCACCGCGGTGCAGGCGCTGACTAGACGAGGGCTCAAAATGTTCAACTTCAATGTCCGTGCAAAGTTTATAACAGAAGCAACAGAATTCGAATAAATAAAACTGACAAACTTCAAAATATTTGGAAGAACAGAATGCCGAGTAATCGCAATAAAATTCAGTGTCTCAAAAGATCTTTATACAATGACAATTGACACATATAACGTAAAAAATGTAGGCTTCCTCGCAACACATGGACGTTAGTCCCGCGAGCTCGGCTGCCCGGGACCGCGCGGTCCCTCGCTCTGCCACCGCGTGAACACGCGAGACCGTTAATGCCGGACTGCGATGCCTGCACGGTGAACACCCAACACGATAGTTTGTGAAATAGAAGTATAACTAAAACAACAATAGCAAACCCATGCAATGTTTTTTCTTTTCAATACTCACCATAGACTGGCATCACTCCATGCAGCCAAAGTTGCGACGCTGTCCAATCCTTCCCTCTGCCTTCCGACCCACTGCCTGCCAACGAGAATACAAGTTAGGTACAAATAATGTGCGCATCGCCTATAAAATTGAGGCATATAATCAGATACATCTTTTCCTCACTCACTGTCAGTACAGGTCTGTGATGTATTGCGTTCATCATGCATGATTGCACGTCGTATGAAGAAATGCGACCTACAGAATCTACCACAGATGTTCCGTCATACTACGACCGCTTGGTTAGCATCCAAGTTTAAAACGCTTTTAAATTCAAGCCTTTTCTTGTGTGCTTCAAATAATTAATTGATAGATCTTCGAACTTTCCACGTACCAACAAAAGCTGGCACGCCCGAAGAGCTTGGGCTGAAGTCGAGGCCCAAAATGAGCTTGGATCTGCAAAAGAATCGCACATTAGAAAGGAGCTACAACCATTGGGCAGATTTCTCGTCAATGTCAGTTTCAGAAGTTGTTTTCCACACGATCATTGAGACAGGGATAACTAGAATTCATCATAGTCAATTATTTTCAAACAAATACACAGCATTTCATTAAAAGAAATAAATAGTTAAACTCGGTATGCAATAGTTTAAAGATACGTATACAACTGAATGACTAACCACATATAAAAATCTTAGGTAGACGTAAGATGGCGATGGCCCTGAAAAGAAGATGGCTCCAAGACTGCAGCAGCAACGGCCAAAGTTCTGTATAAATGAAGACTGATGACCGGATTGCAATAAATAAAATGCACGGACAAATGAATATTATACTTCAGTTTATATGATAGAATCATTCAATTTCATTAGAGGTATCAGAAAAAATCATCATATGTGGGAAACAATTATTATTCTGCAATCTTCGTTTTTAAAAACTAATCCAAACTACCTTTCGGATCATGTTCGAGGTCGGTTACCACATTGAATAATTGGAAAGTTTGTCTCAATTTTTTCTTAATATTTGAAAGATATATTGCCAGTAAGTAACAAGAAACAGCAAAGAAAGGCATAAACACAGAGAAGTCTCGTGATTACGTTGAACATATACATGATATAGGATCTGTAATATAAAAATGGTTGCCTTACTGGAATGGCTCTTGCTAGACATCACAAGCTAACAGTACCAGCTCATGTTTGGCCCCTATTTAAAAGCCTCACCATGCAGCACTTCATAGCTTGCTGATCCTTGGAGAGGAAATTTTGTCCACTTGTGTTGCCGCAGCAGGAATATGTTGAGCCAGCACGTCTGCTGCCTACGCGCCAACACAACGGACACTCGCACGAGGATCGCCATCTGAACACAAGAGATAGCGGAATGTTGAGTATTTATAATCCAGGACAAGACGACCTCACATGACGATAAATACCATGCACAGCATACAATGAACATGATCAAATGAAAATAGAAGTGTAAGGCAAGTAATAGAGCCTGACATGTGAAGCATGGCAAGTAATAAAACCTGACTCTTAGCTGCTTTCGATATACGTCACTAAAAAATAGATAAAATATGAGCAATTACGCACTACACTAACAATTCAACTAACACATTAAAGGATCGAACTGGATTCCTAGGACAATTTCCATATTTCATTGTAGCAGTCATCATTAGAAGCTGGGCTTGACCAGAGGCTTCGTTATTACCAACAATAATAAGAACTGCTTTTATTATTGGCATCTGATGGGCTGCGAGCGACAAGCGCCACAGCATGGAAGAGATGCCGGGTAAGCCTAGTAGCTTATGAAGTAGAAAACGGCAGCAGTGGAGCTTATAATTCATAACGACATCAAAAGAATCATTCATTTAACGTTAAGATAAGTGACTAATGGTATCAATGTGTCATGAATATAGAGCGGTTATATTCAGAGAAGCAATAAGCGACACACGACAGCACATGAATCACTCTACTTTGAGGAGACCCAGGCAAAAGCTGTTGCTGTCGCATCAATTCCGTTCAGTTGCAACAGTCGATATAAATAAAATACCAAATGAAGTGTTGAGGAAAATACATCTTCAACATTTAATCGCGGAATAATTTCGAATTAGAATGATGAACTTCAAACTAGCGTAAAATTCAGAAAATATAAATCTTTACTTACAACTCAAAACCGTTCACAAGATCCATACATGGAGGAGCAGCAAGGTGAAAAATCTAGCTTATAAGTGGAGGTTCAATTTCATAATGCCCACAACCACCACCATGCAATCCTCAACGGCAAATGCCACAACGAAACATACCTTCAATAAAATAAAACTTCCAACGCAACAAAGACAAGAAAAAAAGGCAATTACGCATTGAAAGCAACTGACACCAGACAATTTGAAGAGAACGCAGAGTAGAACACAGAATGGTTTTAAAAATCGCACTGAACACCGACGATTGATGAAAAGGTAATTGAAATTTCGAGTTGTTCCAATCATCAATAACCACGAATATATCAGCGACATGAGAAAAAAATTGATCAATAACAAAAACACTTACAAGCTGCAATCGTTTTGTTAAATCATTAAGCAGGCAATTTGATTTTGAAAAAGATGTGATTTACTAACTTGCTAAAGCATTAGATGATGCAACACTTCGACGCTCTGACGTCGCATTGACGCGACGCGCCCGGCGCACAATCTGCAGGTCACAGGAAGCATTAGACAATTTAGAAATTATTAACTGACCAAAAATAAAGTATCATGATATCAGAAATGTTTGCTTCAATCAAGGATTTCAGTCCACGTAGGTAAATCATCATTGGGTGAAAGATTCAAGACCAAATCTAAGAACAAATGCACGCTTCTTGATTGCAAATAACAGGTGACAATTTGCTTCTCAGGTTTCAATGGTCAACGAATGCAAGCCGAGACAAACGCCGTTGATCACTCACTTTTGTTGCTGGTAAAATACTACTATACAAATATGACTTTTCGATTAATAATCAAAATTAAAAAGGATATTAATTGAACTTAATTCGATTCATACGCAATAGAAAAGGAAAGAATAGCCCGAAACACCGAACTGCCAAACAACGAGAATGAAGTTTAAACGTCATGTTCAAAATGAACGAGTGGTGAAAACTAACTGAATTTTCAGATGCAAGAATTTAATATCGTGGTGATCATCGGTCAACATTCCAATGCAAATCATCATAGAGAAGCATATCAGTTTTATTGAGAGGTTGGACACAATATGAGATGGGGCCAAACTATCGTACTCGAGCAGCGTCACACCGACAATTTGCGACAAATATTCTGAGACGAAGTCTAACCGTAAAAAGGACTGGTTAAATGGACCTGAGATGAATATGCATGCAACCTTGATAAACGACTTAATTACGGAGCACATTTGAGTCGAAACTATAGTTGAGAGAAGGAAAAATATTTGTTTGTTCCAGGAAACTTACGCTAAGAGTAGCAGCTTTTTCGAAACCGTCAATAGTGACAACAGCGGCCCTCTCTCACCTGGCAGTGGAGACAGCACAGCAGAGGACAGCAAGTTCAGTTCTGGGGAAACAAAGTCACAAATTTTAGACGACGGTCATGAATTAAATTTACGGAAGGAATAGAGCAGAAGTCATAGAGCTGGGGGTAGTTTCATGAGGTTAATCAATTAAAGAACTGATTGTAATCATGTGAGGATATGCCATTGCCAGACAACAGGATTCATCATAATTATACGTATCTACTTGAAATGTCTTACCATCGATGAACGTTGCCACTTGGTGTGACCAAGGAAAACTGGTAAGATTCTCGTGAAGGCCAGTAGAGGAGAAATGAAAGTAGGTATGTGAAGACCTGCAACAAAAAATAGTAGTTACTCATTGTTCAGACGATTGCTGCCAATACTTAGTTATGCAATTCGAAAAATGTCATCAATACGAGGCTAAACCAGTATGATACTGCAGCAGCATGTGGTAAAATACAAGTTAAGGCTCTGCTGACAATAATGACTCTCCTGAATTAAAAATTTGTTTTCGTGGGAATAAGTGACGAGGTTAAACGAAGGAGATAATTATAATGACACCATAGATGATAGGTCCTGATTATGAAATAAAATCAAAGTTGTTCTCACCTGGCCACTTCTCAGAAGCAATCTTCATGCCAGATTCTGTAAACAAACAAATAAATTGTCAATATCAAACTTTAAGATAAGATGATAATTATTGAATTTCAAAAATCATCCAGGCAAGAGATTCTCAGCATCGTGGTAAGATTTTCAAGAACCCATTTGTTATAATCATGAATACAAACACCGCAAGATACCAATAAGAGAACAGAAATCAGAAATTGACGACTTATCTCTAGCAAGTGAGCTGTACAATAGTCTTCCAAGGTAGCAAACTTCGTCACATACAACGATACTGTTAACAATGAATGTTAGATGGACTTTTATGTGCGTCCAAGTTAGCAACAGAAGAAAAAAAGATGGTACAATCTAACCTCGGAAAACATTCTGGGAGTTCTTTATGAGGGAGCAGCTGTATTGCTTGGCATTGCGTCGGTGAGGCAGCAGACGGGATGAGGCAGCGGATGGTATGAGGCAACGGATGGGATGAGGCAGCAGACGGAATGAGGCAGCAGACGGTATGAGGCAACGGACGAGAAGAGGGATGAGACGGGATGGTCATGCCACGCTTTCCTCAGACAATTCTGACGTCCATCTTCCACCAACTGCCCAGACGATATATTTAGACATGGACTCGTGTGAAGCTGTTGAGCTCGAAATGATAAGTCATCAGTGAACATGTCAGAATCATTCTATTCATTCAAGAGGTATCAATGTAGTATTCATCATTAATACCTACTCAAGTTTTCACATAATGAAAAATTGATCAGAGAGAGGATGTGGAAAATCACAAGTACTCCAATAGGAAGGACAGAATGCGTTTCTGGAACACTGTAAGATTAAAAAATCTCAGAAAAATTAAAAGGAAATTATATACCCACCAAATCGATGATGTGCAGCTGTTGTTCCCAAGCAGATTATCAGCAGCTGTAGAGAGAAAGAGATGTCAGCACGAACGGAGATTACATAATCTCTAAATCTATACTAATGATATCAGTAAACAAAAATTCGAATCACAACCGTGGTTCATAAGAGGTATCAAAAGTACATCATGCACAGTAATAGTAATAGCATGGTCATTTGATATGAACAGAATGTCAATCTAGCAACACGAACTATCGCACACCACATCACGAAATAGCTGCCTCTAGTACATAATATAGAATCTCGACCCTAGGCCTTTCTTAACACGTTGACTACGATTGCTTCATCTTGTACTATTATTTCATTTTTGTACCGTTTTTAAACAGGGTTGCCAGACGGTCATTTTTTCCGGACAAATTCCGAGATTTAGTTTTTCTCAATTGCGCTGGCCGGCTAAAATTTATGATAGGGGTACTTCCTAATTAAATTTTAAATACTGAAAAAAAAAAAATAAATGGAATTTTTATAGCGGAACCTACAAATAAACTAGTATATATAGTCATTTGACTTTTTTTGTTCTCGGATTTGGCCGATTTTAGGCAACCTGAATTATGTATCACTACGTCCTGGAGAAATACATTTCGTGGTACGCATATGTACCACTTCGGAGTCAACGTGTTAATGTACATCTCCATACAGCAACACAAGCGTTTCAAGGAATTCATTGAAGCGAAAATGAAGAGCGCGGCAGAACCGCTAACAGCAGCCTGTGCGTGAACCACCAAAAGCGAGACGTGCAAACGCTTCAAGACAAGCTCATCACAACAAACATTTACTCACTCTTTTGAACACACTCTATGAGCATAAAAATTCAAACTCATAAGCATCACACGTTCGCTATTGCAATCGCGTTCCAAAACTGGGCAAGGCCAACTAAGACTCGAAACAGAAGTTTGAGTGCTTGAAAAAATCATCAAGAGCCGTTGTGCCGGGCAAGATGTGGGGCACTTGGTGAATGTGGGCTGCAAGTGCGTAGGAGCAAGTGATGACAAACCAAGCTAATCATATCAAAATACTTCACACGAATTTCTACGAGCAGTCTTGGGCCGATGTAACTGACACAGCAAAGTGCGGGACAATACAAGAGGATATAGACATGTGCTTTTGCACATGTCTAAAAGTTTTGGCATATTTTAGACATAAACAACAGAAATATGCTTTCGCTTGTGCCCATTATCTTCTTCAGTTCAAAGTCAATCTTATCTTGTTGGTTTTAATCAAAGGTAGTGATCGGGTGATAAAAGCACCATTGCGTCAGAATGAAGCCAACAAAGAAAAGCTAATATTGGCCTCAACCCTGAATGCCTCACCACAAAGCTCCATGTAGTTGGTTCATCCTTGGTGCTTCATCATTAGTATCGTCAAGTCAATCAACTTGTGTTGATTCTGCGTAACTTTGTTGAAGCTCCAGACGGTAACCTGGGCGACAGAAGTTGACATTGAGACGTCGACCTCCACCTGAATAGAATGGAAAAGTTAATAACGAGGCTAAGCATTGTAATTCAGCATGACGATCTCACTCGACCAACAAAATCGTAAATTGCACAGCATAAGGCAAAGGAGCTCCAGGAGAATTGCATGCACAGCACTTCAATAATCTGAATTATGCAAATAACCAGATGGTTGATAGACAAAAGAAAAATGAAAGCGAACAAGAAACAATCAATGTGATCAACAAATATAAAGAAAATCGTGATAGGACGTTTAAGTACTCAAGTGTCCCAGTCATGAGTAACATATCGCGACAAGCCGCGGCTCAACGATCATCAAACAAAGACTGCAGTTAATTTCGGCATCTTGTGAGCTGCAAGCGACGGGCGCTACAGAATGGAAGTAATGCCGGGTTAGTTTAATGTCTTAGGAATAGGAGCTGCTAAAAACCAACAGCTTCACGAAGATGAGGTGGGAGTGGAGGGAATGATTCATAACTGCGTGTTTAGCAGGTACAGAGAAAAATCCGTTTAAGGTAATTGAGGAAATGGACCGTCGGACAAATATCTTGATTCATAAATTATTTGAATGAGAGCAATTAGAGAAAGCAAATGATCCCACATGGTCACAGGTTCACTCGCATAAAAATTAGAAAAGGCATGGGCATTTAACGGAGAATTGTCTGAATACAGCAATTATTCATCATGAATAAGTATCAGGCGACTCATATTTGAAGCCATTGCAGTCACTCGCTAAGTAACCAACTCGTCCACATATTGATTTCGTTTCAAAATGAGGTAAGTGACTAACATTATTAGCAATAATTAGCACACATAACAAAGTGTAGCTAGTGCGTAACAACACACGTCTTGTCGTCAGCTTGAGGTGGCCCAGAGGGCAGCCCAAACTGTCTGTTGTTCTTGGCGCTATTGGATCACTTGAGCAAATACCAAGCGAAGGGTTTAGCGCCTCAGAATAAACCAGTTTATACCAGGCAATGGGCTTAGCGCCACTGCATCCCGCATCAAAACACGCTTACAATACTCACGAGAACATCGCTATAAGCACATTAAATTTAAAGTAAAGAAAAATTACAAGACAAATGTAGTCAGCGCGGACAACCCTGAGGCTACCAACGCCGTCAGTTACTCTGGGCGCGTGTGGAGCACTCGTACCGACAGCAGGTGCAGGGTTAGCGCCCTTGTATACATTCTCAGTACATTATGAATACAAATACATTACACACGATAGGTTTGGCATGGAACTGAGCTTCGAGTAACAGTTGCAGTGTTGACAGGTTAGTATGAATGTCGTCTATTGTAGCGTCTTGTATACTGTCGACAGAGCGAACACTCATATCTAACCCATTCATTCTAAGGGAAATATGTTTATTCTGTGGCCGATGCGACATAATTGTTATAATCATATGATGTCGAGGAGAGGCAACCATGTGCTGCTCGCAGCCAATGGTTCTTGTCTCCATCTTTGATCTGGCAACAACTGAACTACAGACCTAGAGAAGGCTGAGTATGAGGAACAGTTGCCAACAACGAACTGGATGATTTATTAATGCTATTCTTAATCAGTGAACATTTGACCTCAAACAAAATATGGAGGTAGATCAATAGCACGCAAGGCTCATCGCCTTTCAGTCTAATCTCCGTTCAAATGTACACCGGGGTTCCCAAACCACTCAAGCTGAGCGATCTTATCCCCCAGTACGAGACGCTGCCAGAGCACCGCGCTTCTCCAGCACGGAGGGCGCAACACAAAGGGCGTCTCGTTGCTCTGCCGTCGCCGTAACACGACCAGCACCGCGGTGCAGGCGCTGACTAGACGAGGGCTCAAAATATTCAACTTCAATGTCCGTGCAAAGTTTATAACAGAAGCAACAGAATTCGAACAAATAAAACTGACAAACTTCAACCTATTTGGAAGAACAGAATGCCGAGTAATCGTAATAAAATTTAGTGTCTCAAAAGATCTTTATACAATGACAATTGACAAATATAACGTCAAAAAATGTAAGCTTCCTCGCAACACATGGACGTTAGTCCCGCGAGCTCGGCAGCCCGGAACCGCGCGGTCCCTCGCTCTGCCACCGCGTGAACACGCGAGACCGTTAATGCCGGACTGCGATGCCAGCACGGTGAACACCCAACACGATAGTTTGTGAAATAGAAGTATAACTAAAACAACAATAGCAAACCCATGCAATGTTTTTTCTTTTCAATACTCACCATAGACTGGCATCACTCCATGCAGCCAAAGTTGCGACGCTGTCCAATCCTTTCCTCCGCCTTCCGACCCACTGCCTGCCAACGAGAATACAAGTTAGGTACAAATAATGTGCGCACCGCCTACAAAATTGTAGCATATATTCAGATACATCTTTTCCTCACTCACTGTCAGTACAGGTCTGTGATGTATTGCGTTCATCATGCAAGATTGCACGTCGTATGAAGAAATGCGAACTGCCGAATCTACCACAGATGTTCAATCATACTACGACCGCTTGGTTAGCATCCTAGTTTAAAACGATTTTAAATTTAGCCTTTCCTTCTGTGGTTAAAAGAATTCATCGAAAATTTTTTCAACTTTAGACATACCAACAAAAGCTGGCACGCCCGCAGAGCTTAAGCTGAAGTCGACGCCCAAAATAAGCTTGGATCTGCAAAAGAATCGCACCTTCTTAGAAAGAAGCTACAACCATTGGGCAGATTTCTCGTTAATGTCAGCATCAGAAGTTGTTTTCCACACGATCATTGAGACAGGGATAACTAGAATTCATCATAGAAAATTATTTCTAAGCAAATACACAGCATTTCTTCAAAAGTACCAATATAATCTCAACTCGGTTTGCACTAGTTCTATGGTATACAATTAGTGACTCACAGCATAAATATTTCAGGTCGACAGCAGATTGCAATGGCCCTGTAAAGATAAAGAAAAAGATAGTTAATGGAACCATACATAATTCGCTTCTCGACAGATACATGGAGCTGGGTTTAGTTTCAGTTAGGTCAACAATAAGATAATTCATTCATACTTATCTGCAATAGCTAAATCGAAATTTGAAAATTCGAACCCGTGAATCTAAAGGCTATTCATTCTATTATCAATCCCCACAATCACGACCAACATTGCATTAAAACAAAAAAGCTTGTGGCAACAGAAGTTCCAGTAAATGTAGCTCTGGTACTACGGCGTCGCCTCAGGGCGCGCCAACTCTCTCGAGCGTTTGTTCTCTCATTGTCGTAGCTCGCGTGCAGCCTCGGCCGTTACGATACCTCGACAATGAGGGACGGTACCATGTGTGATAAGTCTTAAAAATGTCATCAATAAGAGGCTAACCCAGCATGATACTGGATAGATAGTTATTTTGAATGGTAAGGTGGAAGGTAAACAGCTATCCTTTCAAATCATGTTAACCTCCTTGATAACAAATCATGCACGATCATGTTTAGGAGAAATTGAATGCAATACTTTGCATATTAATTTGTATGTAGGGCATGTACAATATAGAAGTTAAAACTTTCATCTCACCGTATCAAAATCCTCCAAGATTGTAGCAGCAACGACCCAAGTTCTGTATAAATAAAGACCAATTACCGCATTGCAATAACTAAATCTAACTGGTAGATGGATACTACTTTCAGTGGTTATATGATGGAATCATTCGATATCATTAGAGGTATCAGAGAAATCATCATTTGTTCAAACCATTAGCAGTACTGTATCTCTAAAAACCAATGTGAACAACCTTTCAATTCAGCACGTATCGCTGAGCATTTCCATTCTAATAATTTTTTTAATAAATTTGTATTAACTACGGGTTATTACTCGTGTCGGTCGACCCTATCACAGTGATGACGTTCACTCTTGGAAACTTCGCTACGAAACAAGACTATTTTCGCAAATGATATACTAGCTCACGACATAAAAGTTATAATTTTCAGAAGTTTCATATGCATCCCGAATCATGATCTATGGCAAGTTCGCACTAAGAGTTTCTTCCACGCAACTCACCAGAACGCTACTCGATGTCGATGCTGACCTCCTCTGCAGAAGTCGACACGGGAGCTCTAGTCGAGCTGCGTTAAAGCCACTAGTTAAAAACGCGTAATATATTCATTGAAAACCGTTCAAACGTTTCAAGATTCAGATATCTACAAGATCGGTCATGGGAATCGTACCTACGAATTTTGTCATCAGTAATTATTCACTTTAATAATAGTCGCTCGATGCTATAGGTGAATTTGCTCTATATTCATCGCTCAGCTCACCATATATATTCCACGTTAACTGTTCCGCCACCTCCGAACTAGCGCCGCTCCTGTCTTAAGATATTTTCACATGGGTGGCGCAAGGGCAGGACTACGGCTTCGTGCCACAGCTTCTCCAGTGGGGAGCTGCGTTAGAGCAATGACTTATAAAAATCGATCCACAAATTAAAAAGTACTGATCGAAGTAGAGCATTCAGATATCTACAAAGTTATTCATTAGGATCATACGTAGGTAAGTGTTCATCATTAATGCAGTTACAAGTAGACGAAAAATGAAACCTATCCTTTTCAATTAGTCCATTTCGCTTAGGTACTCACCGTTGACTAACGTCAGGGATCATCTTGCAGGAACCATTTGATTGATGCGACTTTCTCGACGCGTGTTAACCAAAAGGGTATAATTTCAACAGAGTTACGAGATTTCAAAACCAACTCTTGTGCAAATAACATAAGACCAACACTCATACTGTAGGAACTCAACACAAAGTATGAACAGCTGGCAACTAACAGGAGCGCAAGCACACCTGCTGTACGTTACCAACTGCAAGTGCAATGTAGCCCAGAGCATGGGCGGGATGAAAGCATATGAACAGCAACCAATATGATCATTACAACAAAGCTATGACGGCACTAGATGTTTAATATGATATCGGTGTATTAATATACAAAATTTCAATTCAGAGAAATCACCAGACAGATGCACAACCAAATGAATATCTGGAAAATAAATGGAGATCAAGTAGTGAGAGGAGCAAATCTGAATCATGTCGCTAAATAAGCAGGAAGTTGACAACCATTCATGATACCACATGCTTACAAAAAGGATAAATGAAAGACGCAGCTCATCGTCCGGCATTTATTGCAAAGTTACTGCTTGCCGCCTTCCTTCTTGGGAGCTTTTTCGGTTTTCTTCTTTGGGGCTGCCTTATCAGCAGGCTTCTTCTTCTTCTGCACCTTACCGTCCTTGGTCCTGGGGGTGGTAGCCTTCTTGCCAGCAGGCTTCGTCTGAGCGCCCTTCTTCTTAGGCTTACCAGCCACAGCAACTGACGTATCTCCCTTCTGAGCTGCAGCTGCAAGGGCGGCAGCAGCCTTACGCTTCTTAGCAGAATACGTGGTCTTGTGTGTCTTGACCTTTTTGGGCTTCCACGAGGTTGACAGACGCTTCCTCTTCTGTGACGCCAGCCTGAGCTTCTTCTTCAGTCCAGGTTTCTCGACGTGTTCAGGCTTCTCCTCGGCGATGATCTCGACGTGGCAAGGCGAGCTCATGTAGGGGTTGATGCGACCGTGGGCACGGTAAGTGCGACGCCTCATCTGGCAGGCGCGTTGCACAACGATGTGGCGGATGTATAAATTCTCGGCGTCAAGACCCTGAAAATAAAATTAGGTCCATTAGGAGTTAGCAGATGAACTTTATACAGCTAGAAGCTTGCAGTCAAATTATGTTCTACAATTTCTTAACCGTGACGCCGGCGGGAGTTAATCCTTTATTAACATGCTAAGCTACGGCACCAAACTTAGGTTAGCGAGTCCCTAGATTGGATTACTGGCTTACTGAATGGTGTGAATAGTGTATAGAAAAAACCCTATGACTCAGATCTATGAAATTAAGTGATATTTAGAGTTAATACATCAATCGAACAGAAGTTAAAAGCAAGGATTCATCGAGGCAACTTAGAAAACGGCCCTGGCAAAATGAGACCTTGAAACCCACCTTGAATTGAGCGTTGCTCTCAAGATTCTTCAGGAGATCGAGAAGGTAATGGACGCTTTTTGTGGGCCAGCGACCCTGAGTCATTTTCCATTGCTTTGCCTGTGGACAGAAAAATTCATCATATTACTATATAAATAGATAATATGAAAATCATAAGCTTACAACACTTGGAAGATTACTTAGTTTATATTATAATTGTATTTACCACAATAATCTTAGAAGCGCACAAATGCAATCACATTCGCAACTTCTTGAATCAATACCTACTTGAAGAATTCAAGTTTTAAAAGCTTGAGAACTGAAGCTTTATCAGAAGTAGTCGCACTATTAACCAAAAAGAGAAAAATAAAGCTATTACAATATGGAGAACACCTCAGCAGTTTAAATTTAATATGAATCCTACATTACCATGGATATCTGCTATAATTTATGATCAAGAAAACGATGGTTGTTCAGATGAGTAGTTAGATCACAGTCGGCAACTCGACCTTTATTATTATTACACAAAGCATTTATCGTGGCATCTGGTTCAAACAAACTTCGAGGGCAAACAAGATTAATAACCAGCAAAAAATATATAGACACAAGGCCTAACCCTCATACATCAAAATTCCACACCAAGTCTAACGTATGGGGGGAATAACAGTACAAATATATAGGCTCAATGGTAATAATATCCAGATGCAGTGCAACAAACCTGAGCACATCGCCCAATGCCTCCGTTGAAGCGTCTGAAGGGAACGCACTCCTTGTGTTTCAGGACATTGTTGAGGAAGGCCTTAGCCCGCGTCAGTGACATGCGCCTCAGCACAGCCGCTGTCTCGAACGTGTTCTGTAAATAATTGTATTATTTCATTACGAGTGTTAACAGAACATATGGGTGAATATGCATTTTACATTGTTGATTCAACTAATAGAAAATAACCTCCTGTTGTTACTCAGAGAGTCAAGCAAGTTGATAAAAATCAATGAGAAAGTTAGAAGAGCTGTCACTTACAAGAAAAAAAAAATTCTTGAACATAACCTCAACTATCAATTCAAAGCTGGAAATTTTGAAAAAAAATTGATCATCTGTTATCTTCAGCCTAAATTTCACTGAAGTGAGAAAATATATTTACGTGTATGAAAATCATGTATAATAAATACGGATACCGTAAAATGGGGTAACTTAGACCGGCGGGGTAACTTAGACCACTTTTCGTTTTTTTAACAAAAACCCATGTTTTTGTTAAATTTTTTTGTTAAATTAATTTTTAAACAAAAACCAAAAACACAACTCAAAAACTATTTGACATAGAAAAATTTTGTCAATGGGCATTAAAGGCCTAATACTGAGGCTACATAACACAATAGAAAGATTTGAAAAGTTTGCATATCTAATAGGTTAAAAAATTAAAAATGTGACCCACGAAAAAAAGCTATTATTTAAAACCTGTCAGAGTACCCCCTCCAATTTTTTCATTTTTTGGTTAAATAACTCCAGGTTTTGATGCATTGTAGTAGAACTCTTCTAGTTACATGTGCAAATGACAAATTTTAGGAAAGTGTCCTAGTTTGCAAATGGGGGGTGCCGCCTCCAAATGGGGTAACTTAGACCACCTAATGTCAGCCCTGACGGGGTAACATAGACCGGCTTGGAAGTTAATATAAAATTACCATATATAACAAATATGTAACTAGAAGAGTTCTACTACAATGCACCAAAACCTGGAGTTATTTGGAGTTATTTTACCAAAAAATATAATTGATTTTTCCACCCGGTCTAAGTTACCCCAAGAGCTGGGGTAACAAAGACCATCACTTTTTTTTAAATTACATAAAGACTATGAGAGACAGGAGCCAGCAATTTATTGCGAGTGAAGCTCGAGTATAGACCTGTATTTTACATGTTTCAATTCAAGTTTAATTTAGTTAGTAAAAAAATGGCATCATTTATAAAAAAAAAGTGGTCTAAGTTACCCCATTTTACGGTACAGCATAAAAAGTGAAATTCCATAAGCTTACTGAACATAAAATATTTGGGCAATTTATGTTGTAGATGACCTTATAGTTTCCTTAACTAGGCAGATAAATTTATTTCATATACCTATAAAACATCCTTTTTGCTTACCTTAAAGCTAACCCTGAGGTCAGCCCCCTTTGCCTTGCAGGACTTGGTGGGGTTCTGCGGTTGAGCCGTGTACTTCACCATCGTGCCTGAAAAAAATAGTAATGAGTATGATAAGGCCTAAAATTTATCCCTTGAGATATTGTAATGCTTGTAACATTCATCACTCAAGCACAAAGCCTGAAAGAAAAGCATTGCCATTAAACAAACCTGCACTGCTGCCAGTAATTTTTGACAACAACCAATCCAAACATCTAATTGCTAACAATTTCAATTTACACAAGATTGAGATAACTGATTTTTACTGAAGTATTACAGTCTGAACAAACAATATTGAAATTTTACTGAATTTATAATGTATCTTTATATTGCCTTGTTGAATCAAAATCTTGCAAAAAATGTTCATAAAAGAAAATGAGGAATTCTCTTCAGTAACATGATGCTGTTGTATCACAGGCCCAACACATTTTCATTGAAGTTTTTCATAGTTAGAGAAGCAAGAGAGCTTGTATCCAGTTACTAAGATACATGCAATGTATCAAACAAAAACAAAATAAAAAAGTCAGATCCAAAATTGTCTACAAATTAAAGGAGAATATTTGTGTTGCAATTGGCAGGGTAAGTGTAAGATTTGATATAAAACCAATGGCCAGGCAACTTAGCTTGCACAAATAAATTTAAAAATAAAATTTACTCAGTGGATATTTTTCACACTTGACTGAAGAGCCAGCAAACCTAACCAGTCGCAGAATTCATACATACCGTAAAATGGGGTAACTTAGACCACTTTTTTTATTATAAATGCTGCCATTTTTTTACTAGCTAAATTAAACTTGAATTGAAACATGCAAAATACAGGTCTATACTCTAGCTTCACTCACCATAAATTGCTGGCTCCTGCCTCTCATAGTCTTTATGTAATTTCAAAAAAAGTGGTGGTCTTTGTTACCCCAACTCTTGGGGTAACTTAGACCGGGTGGTAAAATCAATTATATTTTTTGGTAAAATAACTCCAAATAACTCCAGGTTTTGGTGCATTGTAGTAGAACTCTTCTAGTTACATATGCAAATGACAAACTTGAGGAAAGTGTCATAGTTTGCAAATGGGGGGCACTGCCCCATAATGAGGGAAATGTGACTACCTAATGGCAGCCCTGATGGGGTAATATTGACTGGCTTGGAAATTAAGTTAAAATTACCATATATAAGACTCTGTAGAGTCTGAAACATAAAGAAAAAACATAAGTAGGCTGTCAAACATAAAATATGTTATATATAGTAATTTTATATTAACTTCCAAGCTGGTCTATGTTACTCTGTCAGGGCTGACATTAGGTGGTCTAAGTTACCCCATTTGGGGGCGGCGCCCCCCATTTGCAAACTATGACACTTTCCTAAAATTTGTCATTTGCATATGTAACTAGAAGAGTTCTACTACAATGCATCAAAACCTGGAGTTATTTATTCAAAAAATAAAAAAATTGGAGGGGGTACTCTGACAGGCTTTAAATAATAGCTTTTTTTCGTGGGTCACATTTTTAATTTTTTAACCTATTAGATATGCAAACTTTTCAAATCTTTCTATTGTGTTATGTAGCCCCAGTATTAGGACTATTGTGTTATGTAGCCTCAGTATTAGGCCTTCAATGCCCATTGACAAAATTTTTCTATGTCAAATAGTTTTTGAGTTGTGGGGGTTTTTGTTAAAAAAACGAAAAGTGGTCTAAGTTACCCCGCCGGTCTAAGTTACCCCATTTTACGGTAATTATTTTGTGAAACTTCTATTGGAATATCTTGTATACATGCACTACAATACAGGAGTAAAACACTGCCACTCATTACTGAAATATCATTGCAACAAAGTACAATATAATGTAAATTTAGAATCTCATTGCTCAACCATCAGTTCTTTTTGTCCTATTTAAAATCTCATAGCTCAACCATCAGTTCCTTTTGTCCTATCTAAAATCTCATGGCTCAACCATCAGTTCCTTTTGTCCTATCTAAATACTCAAGGCTCAAGTCTACACATGTCAGCTGAACTAACTGAAACTTTCACTCTGGAAATGACAAGAGTTTGCACTGATGGCATATATAAAGTATAAAATCAGTCATGACTCATAGTTGCAGTTGAAAATGAAGACAATACATATTCTGTTATCAAAGTTTGATTTTAAAATCAGAATTAAAAAATTAGTTTTAGGTGACAAATTACCTAGTAACCATGAAGCTAGAAGATTTATATAATTAGAAAGAATTTTCCAGTCTTTGAAGTGAGCTAAAATGGAAAGTATCTTCTCTCCAAGCAACAAATAAGGTTTTTTTTTGAAGCTATAAATTTATAGATTTTTGAGCGGCAACTCCATATTTTTGATTCATGAATCCTTTTTCAAACTGTGGGAAGCAATTTCAGAGCTGCCAACTCAATTACCAAGATATTAGGCATATATCATGCCTAATTTCTTATTTTAGGCATTAAAACGCATTTTTCCTTCAATTCAGAGAAAATTAGTTGAATGATACTCCAATTCAGATTTTTTAAAAGAAGCAACAGTTTTAATGCAGTCTGATATAACTGCAACTATCACTGGATAACTGCAATCATCGCAGATGCAATCACCGGATATTATGGTAGGAGTGTGGTACTGATCAGTGGCATAGTGTTGAAGTAGAGATTTTGTAGAATTAGTTTATTCCTTACTTATATAATTATCTACTTTAAGATTTTTTAATCACTTTTGTTTGCCATATGAACTAAAGAAGTCAAAAATTTCATAGAATGACTGTCTGAACAAGGTTGAATTCAAGATGGTAAATGTAGGTACATGATAGGTAAACAATTCACATTTGATCTTAAAATGTGCAAATTGACCATTATTTAAAAATTTGGGTAATATTTAGGATATAAACCAGTGGCACATAAAAATCTGAAATATCTGGCTGAATTTTCCAAAAAATTTTGGCAAACGCCATTTCATTAGTAATTTTTGAAAATTGTAGGTAAATGTTTTTTCTCCATATCTCACCCAGTTTGCATGTGTTGTAAATACTATTTTAATTTTTTTGTGATTACTATTTTTTATTTTTGGCATTGGCAACTGGAATGAGGTAGCCGTATATCAGGTAATTGTGCGAGTGCTTCCATGTATTTCCATTTACATGATTCTGCTCGCTCAAAGCTCAAACAGCCTCTGCAGCCTAGTGGCAAGCCAGAGATTTTTTATAATGTTCATTTTTAATATCCTCATATAATCAAGATTTAAACCAATATCTTATGTATGATGATACTGGTGTGTGGTGCCCCAGGTTGGGAAAAGTCATACTTTATTCTGAAATATCGTGGCTAGGGTAAGTGCGGTATATTCCGACATCATGGGTAATTCCAACACTTCTCAACTTTTTTCCTTCATATTAAGCTTTGTCTTAGTTCCACGCATTCATTGATGGTAGAAATAGTGACATCATAATAATGCATGCCATACTATTGCCAAAACACTAGGTCTGAGCCATCTGGCGGGAAAATGTCAAGATCCAAAGAGAGACAGTGCAAGTCACCCGGCGAAACATCAAAAAACGTGACAAAGTTGATAGTTGACCTTGCTCTACCAAATAGTGATAAACTGTTTGTGTAGAAAGACTATTATGGTTTGAGACTTTTAAATAAGTCTGTGAATATATTAGGAATCCTTTAAGTATACTTGTATTTGCTGATTTCAAGTGGTAAATAAATTAATAGATGATTAAGTTAAGAGACAGTTTTAGACAAATAAAAAGTTAAAAACTAATTCCAACACAGCTTGGAATTAGACACACACAGCTCATTCCGAGCTGTGTGCAAAAATTAAAATTTTCTTAATTAAAAGCTTAATAGCTCGTAATTAAAAGCCTAATTAAGTAGTGTTCAATATTCAATAGTGTTCTAATTCCGAGCTGTCATATTCCAATACAGCTCACACTCACACAGTGATCAGAATTCAAACACAAGAGGATCGGAATTAGGAATTAGTAGTTTGATGCGCGACCAGAATTAGTCTCACAAAATGCCGAATTTAGTCACACAGTGTCGGAATATATGGATTTGGTAGGATTGCATTCTAAAGGCTTTTAAATAAATACGGCAACAGTTTGTGAGGTTTCATTGTTGCTGGCGTGTAGTGCAGTGTGTTTTGCGAGTGACGTAAAGCAAACAGAACTCGAGTTGCGCATACAGTGATTTTTTTATAGCCATTCATTTTTTGCTATGCCCTTTATGTGTCGGAATATACCGCGTTAACCCTATTGTATAATTTTATTAGGTATAAAATCTCACAGTTCAAATGTCATGTATTTTTGTTTGATTGAAAAAAATCAACAGTTAGCACTTTGCATAACAAGTTTTATAAAATTTTAAACTTCCACAACATGCAGTACTTCAATTCCATGCTCCTCGCAAAAATATCCTTCAGAACATAATAACAAGTCAATCCAACACGTTTCTTTGAAGTTTGCGTAGCTGCGGTCACGTCAGAGTGGTTTGCATAGTAGGACTTTATAAGTAACTTAGTAAGTTTGCAGCTCGTGAATGGCTTTTCATGGCCAAGATATGGAATTCATGGCTCAAAAAAATGGGATCACGGCTCAAAGTCAAAGCCCATAAGAAATAGAATCACAGCTGGCAAACCCATAAAACCATGGCTCAAAGAATTTAGTTGCAGCTTGCCAAGTAGATATAGGTATTTCATGCCTGTGGTATCCATGACACCTACTTTGAGCTGGTCTACTATAACTATTCTATCTAAAAATTTTAAACCAAAAAACTGGCAGAGGTGGCTCAAAAGTAATATATTGACCATCATTTCTAGAATTTTATCCTGCCTGAGCCAGGTTTGATAACATTGGTGCAGTGGTACCAAATCAATTACACTTGCTTGCAATATATTCACTGCATTTCACAAGTTAACAGGCTCTTGTAAGCTTATTCTATGAAAAAACAAACAATACATATTTGACTGTAAATGGAGTGAAAAAAATTACCAAAGAACATTACCAGTAAGATGTTAGCAGCTTAGATTTCTTTACTATCACAGTACCACGCAGCACTCAAAGCAATTTCATGTGTTTATTTGGCAACTAGGTATCGACATGGCTGTTCATATTAGCTACCTAGTAGCCTACACACAAAACTGATGGAGGTGAAAACGTCGGCTAAAATAATTGTGAAATTATCACTATTCAAGTAGTATTCACTTTTGATGAAACAAAACAGCTACTTGCAAGAATGACGGAATACCTAATAAATTCAAGTACCTAGCCTACTCAATTTCATAGATTATACCTAGCTATTGACCAAAAAAGATACCTAACTCAGTACTAACTGAACGTAGAGACGGTAGAGCCTGAGCACGAGCAATAGTTAGGTTAGGTAATTGAGTAATAGCAAAGGGATTAATTTTTTGGATGGGTCAATTTTACGACCAGAAAATAAGAAGACAGACTGAAGACTTTCCTATCATAGAAATAAAAAACGCACAGCATATCTAATAAGTTGTACAGCTCACGAAAAAATCTAAATTCTGGCTAGGTACTCGCCGATGACAACGAACAGGCTCTGTGACGAATGGTCCGGAACGGACAAAACTAGGCAGTGAGATAGAATTGAAAATTACCTTATAGACAATGATAACGCCCAATTTATATAAAAATTTCAATTATAAGGAAACGACATGACTAGACAAATATTCGATACATAAAGATCACCCACCTCACTAACAACGGCAAACACGGTGTACATAAACTGAACTAGGAATGTTGCCACAACTGCAGCGTGAAGTAAACACAACTCCTACTCTCAGAAAGTAGCTCATTAAACTTTTCAACACACTTTTGGTGCACCCAATTTACAAATGTCGTAAACACTATTTTAATTTTCGAATGATGAACTAAGATGAAATTTTAATTATTGATCGCGATTCCATGAATTATATGTTTTGAGCATAATACATATGATAAATTTTTGCTTCGACCAAGTCATAGACATTAATTCCAATGCCCAAGGACTCGTAAAAAATGAATAGACGTTTAGATTATACATCTTCGCATTTATTTCTTGATATTTGCAGCAATTTGAGCGAAATAAATAAGATTCCGCTTAAACAGGTTATGTTTGGATTTGAAACGAAGCATGTTCAATTTCGAGTGCTCAAAATCAAAGTTCTCCTTGAAATATATGCAGTAAAAAATATTTATAAAGTAATTTATTGATATAAAGCAGATAAGCATGCATTTGAGAACTATAATTATTTCAGGTTGAAATTAAGCGATGAATTAGAAAACTTATATTGTATTTACACTTCAAACATGGATTTCCTCATTTCTCTATAGGTAGAATGCTAATTGTTCATGTCTATTCCTAGACATGCGTACTTAATACTTATTACCATTATTTAGATCCTATCTAATAATTACCTTGGACAGCTTCAGTAATTCAAATCAGCACTCTAACCTCAGAGCATCTAGTAAAAAAATGCTGGCAGCAGCAAAAGCAATCTAGCAGCAGAGATGTGGGCCCAAAGTTGACCAGCGTTTCAGCTATCAAGGCGCACCGCACCAAAAGCCAATTATTCACTGCGTCTAAACTATGTTTTTAATTTCCTAATTATTGGTCACGAACTGAGGGACAGGAGCGTGCCAAAGCTACTGCCAAAGCTACATCTTCAAAAACAGACTAGACGAAGCTATGCAGGAGCATATGTTCAGTCTTAAAATGCCTAGCAAATTACGGACCAGGCAATAAGACTAGACGAAGCTATGCAGGAGCATATGTTCAGTCTTAAAATGCCTAGCAAATTACGGACCAGGCAATAAGTCCAGCAGCTATCTCAATCAATCGTCAGCTATGGAAAGATCGGATTCCAAAGGCCGGATCCCTTGTGAATCAAGTCACGAAAAATTTAAGAATCGGCAACAGGCCATGGGCCTATTTCTTCAGCGCCGACAATTCTATTCTATTCTACTGAATCGACACGTTTTTCCGTGTTAATTGAGAACGCGAGGAGGTAAAAATAATAAAAAAATCCTCGCCATAGCCTAATGGGAATTGAAATGTGTTCATTCAATTTCATAATTATTGGTTACGAATTATATGAATGGGGCGTGTCGAAGAGGAATAGCCCAAGAGTAGTCGACGGTAATACCCACGCACTTTTGTCGAAATGGGAGTTATTCATTAATATTTCAATAAATTTTTAAGTGGCCACATTAGACGCTGGACCTCAGCTTACGGCTAGTCAGTGTGTAAATGAGTGTCAGCAAGAGACTAACAAGGCAAGGAGTTACACCAGCAAGGAGTCGAGGTGCTCTGACTGCATGTCAGTGGCAGCTGCATTTTCAGAGGTATTTCGGTCAACAACTGACCATAATACGTCCCATAACTTCCAGTGACGCCTACAACTATTTTAAGAGTTACCTGGTCACATTTTTGATGAGACGGTCAATTGCTGACGAAACCGCGTCGATTTTCGATAATGGATAGCACATAAAGGTTTTCTTTATTATACGTTTTAAATTATTATAAGTTGTTTGTGACTGATCGCTCCTATTACTATAGTCGGCAAGGTGCGCACAATAATACTAACGGGTAAAATGAGTTTTAAGCATATTGGGCGTCTTTAGAAACCATATATCTTTACCGCTCCAAGTACCTACCTATACAGCGATAATAATAGAGCGAAGTCCAGACGTAGCTGCAATAGAGGGGAAGAAGACGAAAATAAAATAAGTTTTAAGTGGCTTTTTTGTCGTTTTTGCTGCCGCTCGAAGCTGCAGCTTTGACGACTGCTCTGCGGTAGGCTTTCCATTCTACCACGCAGAAAGCCAAGGTGCCTGCTGCGCAGAGAATCACCAAGATGGCTGCAAAGTGAGAAGACATATTGAATGTGAGAGACGAATATTTTTCCCCATTCTAATATTCCTTACATTTAATATGGTGCTTTCAAGCGTGCCTTTTTTATGGAGCGTGCCTAATCATAAAAAATGAATGCAGGGCGAATTTTGGAGCACCTTCGGAATTTTGGACCACAAGAAACTTTGGATACCAAGATTCGTATAGTACCGAGATGCCAGTGCAGGCTGATGTATGTGGAATAGAAGAAGCCGCAGGCGGCACTGAAGCTCTGCACGAACTTGAATACGGCAAAAGCAGGGCCAGAGTTGTCAGAGTACACGGAGCCCAGCAGCGAGTAGACTTGAGTGTTGAAACATGCGTCGCCGAAACCCAGCAAGAAGCTGCATAGCAGCGCAATCCAAACTCTGCCACAAGCAACGTAGAGGTCAATTGAAATTAACAAATACGTTAACATACAGTTGAATACTGGTGAACGTTTTTCGTGAATCAATTGAAAATTTGCAATACGTCATAATTAGAGTTTTGCAAGTTGCCTCACATGGGCTGGCCGTCAGAAAATTTAGAAGGTCCATAAGTGTCGCCTAGGGGGGAGTCCTTGGGGAGGTTCAGGAAGATGAGGTAAAAGCAGACCATGTGGATCAGGAAACCCAGCAACACAATTGGGTCCCGCCCGAACTTGATTGTCTTGCTACCGAAGATCCCGAACGTAGCGCCGGCTGAGGAAGTGAAGTAGATCGTAGAGAATCAGGCTTTTTGTGGCACAAACAACAGTTAAAATCTTCAAGTCGTTTTGATTTTTTAGTGAACTTGTGCAGTCAGCCGTTATGGGGTGGATACAATCAATGCTCTGGGGAAGTGTCTACAAGTGTCACAATTGGAAGTGGAAGCTATCTGTTCCACATTGACTGGGTTAAAATCAGCCAGTTACAAATTACAAAAGAAGAAAGAAAAAACAAGCAGTAATGAAGGCAGGAAGACAGTTTGGATGGACAAGAAGCGTAAAAAAAGCTCATACCAAGGATCTCTCCAACTCCAATTGAGATGCCGGAGAGTCCGACCAACATCTTGGGGTCAGGGAAACGTTGCGTGAAACTCAGGCAAGCGCTGTACACCCCGCTGAAGAAACTCAGCTCCAGGCCTGCACAGTAACATTACTATTAGTACCTAAAATGTTGTATTTGTATATATTGTAAGATGTTGTATTTGAATATGAGAGTTTACAATTATCATAGGGCATAAATATTCATTATCAATCTTACAAAGGGCTAGATCGCTACATATATTTTGAGAAATTGCATGTAAAATAAAAAAAGTGTTTGGCTCTTATAAAAGAAAATAGGACAAACCCGTGTAAAAGAACGTGACGGACAACAGAAGCATGTCTTTGGTAACAAAAAGCTTAAAACTTTTCATAAGCTCTTTAGCAGGGGAACTCGTGGCATCAGATCTGCCTGATTGTGATCCCGGTTTGGGCAGTAGGAGCAGCACGAGAGTCCCTGCCACAGACACGGCCGTCAGGGAAATGAAGACCACGAAGCGGGTGTCGGCACTTATAACTTCCTGGCCTCGGAACTTCACGAACACGAAGATGTTGCCGAACACCATGCTGCGTGACATAGATTTGGTTAGAACACCATGCTGCGTGACACAGTTTTGGTTAGAACACCATGCTGCATTCGAATTTGCAAAATTTTACTGGCCATATTACTATAATCTCAGACTGAACACAAACGAAATCTGCTTGTGAACACGATCAAACGATAGGAGACTTAAATATATTATATCATACAATTTGCAAAATTTTACTGGGCATATTACTATAATCTTGAACTGAACACTTGCGAAATCAGCTTGTGGACACGACCAAATGATGGGAGACTCAAATATATTATACCTTGAAATTTGCAAAAAATTCACTGGGCATATTACTATAATCTCAGACTGAACACAAGCGATATCTGCTAGTGAACACGATCTAACGATTAGAGACTTGAATATATTATCCGCAAAAATTTACTGGGCATATTACTATAATCTTGAACTGAACACATGCGAAATCAGCTTGTGAACACGATCTAACGATAGAAGACTTGAATCTCTTATACCTTCGAACTTATAAAATTTTACTGGGCATATTACTATATACTCAGACTGAACACAAGCGATATATGCTTGTGAACACGATCAAACGATAGGAGGCTTAAATATATAATGCCATAGAATATACAAAAATATTCTGAGCATATATTACTTTAATCTCAATCTGAACACAAGCGATATCTACTTCTGCAAACGGTCAAGCGACGAGGGACAACCCGCAAATTAAAATGATATAGACATAATAAATAAAATTAAGATAAAAATAAATCAAATATGAGATAAACATAATTTTTTACTATTACGGCTCTGGTAATCGGGCTACATGCCTGCAGCACTCTCTGTATCATGTGTGATACATACCAAGTGACATTACATTTCAATTTACATCGGTGTTTTTTGGCGGTAAACATTAACTCCAATGACAGACAAGGCGTTCTCTCTATAAAAATGCGAACAATTGCCTTTCAAATAATTAAACAGCTTAAATTTTAACGTAATAAACTGAGCTATTAATATAGTTACAAATTGAATACAAGCGACATCTACGTCTGATGACGAACTAACGATGGGGACTTGAATAATATATCACATCTTTTGAAATTTAAAAAAATTTCCGAAATTAAAAATTACGTCTGTAGACGACCGAACGATGAGGACTTCAACATTATATTACACCATATAAAAGAGAAATATACTACTGATATTACTACCACACATAGAACACAACCGATGGCTACGCATGAAGTCGAACAAGCGACGACAGAATCAAGTAATAATCAAATCATTTATAAAACAATCAACAATTGAACAAAATATCGTCACAAAATAAACACGAGCACTGGCTATGTCTGTATAGGAAAGCAAACAATGGAATACTCAAGTAACATATCACAGCACACAAGAGGAAGAAAAATTAACATCATATCATCACGAACTGATGACAAAAAAAATAGCAACGCCCCAACAGACGATGAGGACTCGAGTATCATATCTATAAACACAGTGCAGATACTCTGCACATCTGCAGCAGCCCGGATAACACTACAAATTCTCACAGATGGCAACGTTACATCAGACCGCGAAAACAACGCAAATTTAAGCAATTTATATACATCGGCTAGGAATTATAACAATCTTTAATGAAACATAAGAATGCATATCAGCAGCAGCAGCAGCAAAAACATCAGCTGTGAAAATTAAATGTTATTACAATAAAAAAATTCTGCGCCTACAGAGTACAGAGTTTAATTTGAACATCGTATAACGATTGGCATTAACATTAAGGTTACAGCCACGACACTGCTATCTCATAAGGTTGGAAGCACGACACTTCTGTCTCATAAGGCTAAAGGCACGACACTTTTATCTCATAAGGTTGGAGGCACGACACTTCTGTCTCATAAGGCTAAAGGCACGACACNTAAGGTTAAAGGCACGACACTTCTGTCTCATAAGGTTGGAGGCACGACACTTCTGTCTCATAAGGTTAAAGGCACGACACTTCTGTCTCATAAGGTTAAAGGCACGACACTTCTGTCTCATAAGGTTAAAGGCACGACGTTTTGTCACATGAATGGCAAGACAGGTGGTCTTGTAATTGTGTGGGTGACAGATTGAACATTCTGAACAACCTGGCTCGCTTACAATGACCACTGTACTTCCTGATTATCAGGACCGAAAATATTGTTAGCTAGATTGATTAACAATAATTTCAAATGATAGTCCGCTGGAGATAGCGCAGCTATCCTGGCAAGACGGATCCATGTGTTTCGGGGCGACTGTAGCTCGATAAGATAAGGATAAAAGGTCAAATAGTAGCAGAGGTTGAGCGTAATAGAGAAAGGAGAAATAGGCAAAACAAAGGTCTAGCTGGACCTTAAAAATTTTTCTTCTGATAGGAAGACAGGATCGCTATAATTATAATATAAATTAATAGTAATAAACACTGATGGACTTACGGTGGCGCCTAAGTCTACCTGTGTTTGCCAGCAATGCAAGGAAAATTAATAGGACAGTCTCGGCAATATAGCTCAATTTAAAATACAGTGTACCCCAAACTGAACTCCACAGACTACTAATGAAGGCCCATGATGGATGAGGACCAAGAAGATACTGTGCAGTCAAGTCCAGTAATCGTAGAGACGAAACTTTTGTAGGCATTAGACAATCTTTGTAGGTATTAATCTAGCTTAGACCCAAGCAGCGAGAGACGATCACGCTATAGAGGACGCCGATACGGGCGTAGAGGCACGGTAGACATTTCGATCCGAGAGCGCTCGGGTACAAGTTTAGTAGCCGGATGTTGGCAGAGTGGCCCAGTGGTTACAGTTCAGCAGAGTACCAAGATTGGAGCAGAGAGGCGTGGGTTCGATCCCAGCTCTGTGCGCCAGTTTCTGGTCAGAAGCGGCCAGGAGGCCGGGCGGTTAAGCACAGCAGAATTGTAGCAGCGAGTTGCGAGTTCGAGACCACAAAATGCTGTAAATGTTCTGCGGTGTTAGTAATCGGCGGCAGGCCTACGGCCTACTAAACGCTGACACCGATATTATTTTTATTATATATAAATAAAAAGCTTATCTAAGACTATAACTAGGGCAAGGAATTGAGGTCGAGCGAAACCGTTTACAGGCCAAAAAAAGCGTGATGAAGCTCAAGTAGCAATGGTATAATGGTTTGCTAGCTCTTCAGCTATCAAGCTATTTCGCACCGAAGGTCAAAATATAACATCGCCAAAGAGGCAAAAGGTCTCAATTATTCAAAATCTAAAGTTAATCATCACCCACAATTAAGGGACGGAAAGTCTCAATTGTCCAGCCCGCTGAAGCTGGCTCGAAAGAAGCAGCGTTAGCATCTCAAAGAGACGAAGTGACAAGGAGGGACAGGTAAAAAGCAAAGGAACGAAGACACTCGAACAAGAGGTCGTTTACACGGGACGTCGGCCGCCCGCACGAGAGAGACAGAGAAGGGAAATGCAAGGAATCCTGCCTACATAATAGCTTAACCTCACAACTGAGATCTGCAGTCTGACAATGCGAGCTCAGCGGTGGGATGCTCAGGAACAATTCCCCTCAAAGATGAAGCTCAACTTAATAATTTTTTGTCGAGGACAAAGAAACGCGTACTCAAAAATATATTCAAGTACACCGGACTAGCTTCAAGTGGCTTAATAGTCGCTCGACACACGGGAGGCACGGAAGCACATCAACGGTCAATGATGGTCACTACCATACATGGCATGCAGCACTCGTTTGAACACATGCAAGTTATTCGAAGAGAAGGCTAGCTCCGGCACCCATGATTTTACAGATTAGATTGCTAATTCCGCCTAGGCTCCCGTGTCGTGGTGGTATAGTTGACCATTTACTTGAAACTGATTCACAGTTTCTAAATTTTTCGTGATTACATCATACCAGACGTGATGGAGACAAGTGTGTACAAGAATGAATGGGGCTACGTTTTGGTTCGTTAACCTTTCGGGCTTGATAGGTAAAACTCTGAAGGCTGGATAACAGTTGCACTGTGACAGTTCTGTTCAATGGTCAATTGCGCAATCAGGGCCTCAAGTGGTCTCGGAGAATAGATGGATGGGGACTCTGGTATTAGAACTATTGGCTGACGCTTCGGTTCAATAGTTTCTGCTAGACTATGAATGATAGGCTTTATCTTCCAAGTTGCCTATCACCTAAAACAATAAAAGGGATCGTGTCTCATTTAGTACACTGACCTTTACGCCGGTTGTTTGGAGATCTAAGTGCTATTCACGATCATGCAACGATGCCTTCCTCGACAGTCTCAATACTCGGTTAGGGCCAATCGGCCGAAGTTTACTCTTCTAAAGAGTCCCCAAAAACGTGGCCCCGAACAAGATTGCTGTTCTACATTCCACTACATTAAACTCCACAAAAACTGTTAATAATCCTTTACAACTTCCCATATACCATCTGTCTACATCACGACTTCACCTCACTTGCAGCTGAGGTCAGCAGTCAAATGCAGCGATTTACATATGGGTTATAAAGTAGCCGCCATGTAAAAGTAGCCGCCATGTGCATAAAGTAGCCGCCATGTGCACAACCTTCAACGTATATGACTACACGCCAACCTTCAACGTATCTGACCACACGCCAACCTTCAACGTATATGACCAAACGCCAACCTTCAACGTATCTGACCACACGCCAACCTTCAACGTATCTGACCACACGTCAGCCTTCAACGTATCTGACCACACGTCAACCTTCAACGTATCTGACCACACGTCAACCTTCAACGTATCTGACCAACAAAGGCCGGGTCCCTTGTGAATCAAGTCACGAAAAATTTAAGAATCGGCAACAGGCCATGGGCCTATTTCTTCAGCGCCGACAATTCTATTCTATTCTACTGAATCGACACGTTTTTCCGTGTTAATTGAGAACGCGAGGAGGTAAAAATAATAAAAAAATCCTCGCCATAGCCTAATGGGAATTGAAATGTGTTCATTCAATTTCATAATTATTGGTTACGAATTATATGAATGGGGCGTGTCGAAGAGGAATAGCCCAAGAGTAGTCGACGGTAATACCCACGCACTTTTGTCGAAATGGGAGTTATTCATTAATATTTCAATAAATTTTTAAGTGGCCACATTAGACGCTGGACCTCAGCTTACGGCTAGTCAGTGTGTAAATGAGTGTCAGCAAGAGACTAACAAGGCAAGGAGTTACACCAGCAAGGAGTCGAGGTGCTCTGACTGCATGTCAGTGGCAGCTGCATTTTCAGAGGTATTTCGGTCAACAACTGACCATAATACGTCCCATAACTTCCAGTGACGCCTACAACTATTTTAAGAGTTACCTGGTCACATTTTTGATGAGACGGTCAATTGCTGACGAAACCGCGTCGATTTTCGATAATGGATAGCACATAAAGGTTTTCTTTATTATACGTTTTAAATTATTATAAGTTGTTTGTGACTGATCGCTCCTATTACTATAGTCGGCAAGGTGCGCACAATAATACTAACGGGTAAAATGAGTTTTAAGCATATTGGGCGTCTTTAGAAACCATATATCTTTACCGCTCCAAGTACCTACCTATACAGCGATAATAATAGAGCGAAGTCCAGACGTAGCTGCAATAGAGGGGAAGAAGACGAAAATAAAATAAGTTTTAAGTGGCTTTTTTGTCGTTTTTGCTGCCGCTCGAAGCTGCAGCTTTGACGACTGCTCTGCGGTAGGCTTTCCATTCTACCACGCAGAAAGCCAAGGTGCCTGCTGCGCAGAGAATCACCAAGATGGCTGCAAAGTGAGAAGACATATTGAATGTGAGAGACGAATATTTTTCCCCATTCTAATATTCCTTACATTTAATATGGTGCTTTCAAGCGTGCCTTTTTTATGGAGCGTGCCTAATCATAAAAAATGAATGCAGGGCGAATTTTGGAGCACCTTCGGAATTTTGGACCACAAGAAACTTTGGATACCAAGATTCGTATAGTACCGAGATGCCAGTGCAGGCTGATGTATGTGGAATAGAAGAAGCCGCAGGCGGCACTGAAGCTCTGCACGAACTTGAATACGGCAAAAGCAGGGCCAGAGTTGTCAGAGTACACGGAGCCCAGCAGCGAGTAGACTTGAGTGTTGAAACATGCGTCGCCGAAACCCAGCAAGAAGCTGCATAGCAGCGCAATCCAAACTCTGCCACAAGCAACGTAGAGGTCAATTGAAATTAACAAATACGTTAACATACAGTTGAATACTGGTGAACGTTTTTCGTGAATCAATTGAAAATTTGCAATACGTCATAATTAGAGTTTTGCAAGTTGCCTCACATGGGCTGGCCGTCAGAAAATTTAGAAGGTCCATAAGTGTCGCCTAGGGGGGAGTCCTTGGGGAGGTTCAGGAAGATGAGGTAAAAGCAGACCATGTGGATCAGGAAACCCAGCAACACAATTGGGTCCCGCCCGAACTTGATTGTCTTGCTACCGAAGATCCCGAACGTAGCGCCGGCTGAGGAAGTGAAGTAGATCGTAGAGAATCAGGCTTTTTGTGGCACAAACAACAGTTAAAATCTTCAAGTCGTTTTGATTTTTTAGTGAACTTGTGCAGTCAGCCGTTATGGGGTGGATACAATCAATGCTCTGGGGAAGTGTCTACAAGTGTCACAATTGGAAGTGGAAGCTATCTGTTCCACATTGACTGGGTTAAAATCAGCCAGTTACAAATTACAAAAGAAGAAAGAAAAAACAAGCAGTAATGAAGGCAGGAAGACAGTTTGGATGGACAAGAAGCGTAAAAAAAGCTCATACCAAGGATCTCTCCAACTCCAATTGAGATGCCGGAGAGTCCGACCAACATCTTGGGGTCAGGGAAACGTTGCGTGAAACTCAGGCAAGCGCTGTACACCCCGCTGAAGAAACTCAGCTCCAGGCCTGCACAGTAACATTACTATTAGTACCTAAAATGTTGTATTTGTATATATTGTAAGATGTTGTATTTGAATATGAGAGTTTACAATTATCATAGGGCATAAATATTCATTATCAATCTTACAAAGGGCTAGATCGCTACATATATTTTGAGAAATTGCATGTAAAATAAAAAAAGTGTTTGGCTCTTATAAAAGAAAATAGGACAAACCCGTGTAAAAGAACGTGACGGACAACAGAAGCATGTCTTTGGTAACAAAAAGCTTAAAACTTTTCATAAGCTCTTTAGCAGGGGAACTCGTGGCATCAGATCTGCCTGATTGTGATCCCGGTTTGGGCAGTAGGAGCAGCACGAGAGTCCCTGCCACAGACACGGCCGTCAGGGAAATGAAGACCACGAAGCGGGTGTCGGCACTTATAACTTCCTGGCCTCGGAACTTCACGAACACGAAGATGTTGCCGAACACCATGCTGCGTGACATAGATTTGGTTAGAACACCATGCTGCGTGACACAGTTTTGGTTAGAACACCATGCTGCGTGACACAGTTTTGGTTAGAACACCATGCTGCGTGACACAGTTTTGGTTGGACACCATGCTGCGTGACACAGTTTTGGTTAGAACACCATGCTGCTTGGCACAGTTTTAGTTAGAACTCCATGCTGCGTGACAGTATTTGTACGAAGGCTATGCTGCACCATACGTTATTTTTTAGAACACCGTACTGTACTACATATTTTTGGTAGGAACATATGGGGGCTCGTGGCCCAAGCTGATTTGGAGTTTTAGATGGTGAGGTTGGTCGCGTCGCCAAGTCAATTAAGATTCTCAGCTCGGAGGCTGTGGGTAGATATAGGGTGGGGTTGGACTGCATTAGTAACAACTCTTGTCGACCTGCTTAGGCTAAACAATACACGCACTCGGTACGATTACAAAGTTGTACAAATCATACAGTCAAATAAGGGTTAAGAATTAAATTTGTGACCCAGGAAAAAGCTTCCTAATAAATAACTCCCGATGTGACTTCTGAAAATGAATAAATGATATATTAATTCTAATTCATAAGTACAAGTTATCGTGAACATGCCAATTAATACACTGAAATGTATTCTGTTTATGATTTATTTTATCTAATTTACTTTATAAAAAATCTGGCAAGGAAACGAAATGCTGTTGATCTGTCGCATGTCAAGAATTTCAGAGCAAACGAAGGCTCAAAAGTAATTTGCCGCAGCAACTTCTGAAGTTGCCGCAGCATCTGCTGGTGGGATTAATTTTTTTCTTTTCACTGCAGCACTTGCCTGCACTGCAGCATAGACCAAAATATGCCAGAGTTCCTGGTTATGGTGGCGTCGTCGGACATGAGGGTGAGGTAGTTGCCCTGGCCGGTCCAGATGAGGGCAGCTCCGAGACCCACGACCACCGACACCAGGTACAGCAGCCACGTGTGCGGCCACAGGAACGACGCGATGAACAAACTAGCCATGAACAAACCGAGCGTCATGACAAATAAAACTTTGGCATGGTCACTTATTTATGTCGGGGCTATAAGTCCCAACACAATACCCAAGAGCCGTGGTGTTGGGACTTGTCATCCCGGACAGGGTGGTCTTGGAGTTACAGTTCAGAGTTCCACTGTTCCAGAAAATGTATAACAGCTCAGAAAAATTCAGAAATTTGAACTACTTATTAGTAAGCTTGCGGAAGATTCCTGTATTCGAATGAAGATCGGTAGGAACAGTGATGGAGATAGCAAGCCATTTTATGCCATTTAGAGCAATGCACCACAATCTCATATGTAATCGGCATTGGAGCAAAATGAATTAAGACCAAATAAAAGAAAGAAATTTATTGGCGGTATTTGATCGGGTGGTATTCGAAACGATATGGTTAGTCCATGTTTAAGAGAATAGCAATTGAAGGGCTTGCCGTGACATCTTTTAATTTATACTCCTACGTATGGCACGTGTACCAACGGACCGATACGAGGTACCGCGGAGGAAGTAAACTTAAGGATTGGTTAAATGTGCGAGTATAAGAAGAGTTAACTCCTTATAGGATAGGTACACACGTGTAAGGGATGGCCCCGGCCACCATGGTAAGTTTAGGCCCCAGGATGGCAATGAAGGATGGAGCAAACCAGTTGGTGATGGCAACCACGGTGTAGATGATGGCCAGGGACACGTAGCCTGAGCCTGTGAAGCTCGGGTCCTCCTTCTGGATGCTGTCGATCACCACTTGCTGAAACGGACGACAGTTGCTAACGAGGCTCGTTGCTCAATCCCATCATTTTCATAACGTGTATCAATGCAAAAACAGTAAAATGTTTCAGAATCAATACTTGTTCATGTTGTTTTACGATTATAAAGTTAATTGCAATGAAGATTACAAAAATTGTGAGCATTGAAAACGCTTCAAAGGCCAGCTACTAGTTAAAATTTTCAAGCAAGATTTTAAAGAATTTTCTTCTCTGACAAGACAAATGACATAACCGATAAGAGCCACGTTCAACATCCTGAACGATGGATATCGTGACCAGTCAGGCCTGCAAACAACACACCACACTGACAATGGCCAAACACCCTGGATGACGGAAGCAATGACCAGTGAGGCCTGGAAACAACACACTACACTGACAATGGCCAAACACCCTGGATGACGGAAACAATGTCCAGAGAGGCCTGGAAACAACACGCCACACTGACAATGGCCAAACACCCTGGATGACGGAAACAATGCCCAGGGAGACCTGCAAAAACACAACACACTGACAATGGCCAAACACCCTGGATGACGGAAACAATGACCAGGGAGGCCTGGAAACAACACGCCACACAGACAATGGCCAAACACCCTGGATGACGGAAATAATGACCAGTGAGGCCTGGAAACAAAGGGCAGCTGCTGGACCTGCATATTTCCCTGCGTCTGGAAGGACGTGAAGATCAGCATGAAGGCGAAGCCGAGCACCACCACCCCCAGCGTGCGTCGCTCCAACGCCATGGCTGCGGCGTCGAGTACTCTGCTAACTCGAAATTTCTTTTATTTCTTATGTTGGGAGCATAGATTAGAAACCAAACTAGCAAGTAAAGAATTGATTGTAAATGTTCAATATTTAGCAAATGCTATAATAATGCATAGAAGGGGCCAATAAAATTTTACTCTAGCTGTACCAGAAGATTTAAAAATAAATAAGCAAGAATTAGATGGCGGAATAAGCTTATTTGAACACAGGCGGTAATGGCGAGAGGATTCATTGATTTAAGAATATTATTCGACCCTGAAAATGAAGAAATATACTTCTCTGTAAATTTAGAGTTGAACTGTATAACCTGAAATATTTATTGGGAAATTGAATCAACTCTTTGAAAAAACTATATAAAGTTTGAGTGGAAGTGAAAAATTCCGGTATTTCGAGGCATATCATGCCTCAACGATAAATAAGGCTGTAGTAAATGAATCACTATCGTGCAAAATATTATTCATTGATTAATTTATTGATTACTATTGATTCATTGATTGATTTGAACTGATTGATGTTACAATGCTCTTGTGTGGCAATGCACGTTACTTTAAAATCCTATTTATACATAAATTTAAATAAGTTGTATCTTTTAAACAAGTAAATTAATAATTCTCTATACATTACGAAGTATAGTACTGTCATCATCACATAACTCAGCGTCTGGAAATTTCCGGCTAGAAAGGCATTGCACGGTTGATGAATTCCGGCTAATAATCACCAATCATCATAGAAAGCCTCTCGTATTAATCCATATTCTCGATGCATTTCAGAACCCAGAGGACAAAGAGGACAGGATTTACTTTGAGAAATTTGACGTGTTGTGATTGGCACCGTTTGCCAACACTACGAATCTGTTGACTGCTCACCATCTCCTATCAGATTGTCAACATGGTTTTATTGCCGGTAGATCCTGCACCGGCCACTAACTTATTATCTACGTTGAACGAGTGGACTCGCCTGCTGGACGAAAGGGAACCAGTGGATGCATTGTACCTCGATTTTGCCAAGGCATTTGACAGTGTTACGCATGAGCGGCTGTTACGTAAAGTGAAGTTTTTGGGAATTGAGGGAAACGTACTCCAATGGATCAGAGAGTTTCTAGTAGGTAGACGAAAACGTGTCAGTATTAACGGAACTGTGTCAGACTGGGCATCAGTGCGCAGTGGCGTGCCACAAGGAAGCGTTATTGGGCCTATTTTGTTCGTTGCTTTTATAAACGATCTGCCAGAAGCAGTGTCCAGCGTGTGCTCCATGTATGCCTACGACACAAAAGTTTATAATTCAGTGAAGAATGCGTCAAATAAAGCGCAATTGCAAGATGATCTTGACAGCTTAGTTAACTGGGCTGATACGCGGCAGCTGTGGTTTAATGCTGACAAGTGTAAAGTACAGTGCTTCACCTCGGGAAGAACAATGAACAGCAAGGTTACAGTATGAGAAGACATGGTTGCAACGAGAGGGTAATAGTTGAACAGTCTAGTGTGGAAAAAGATCTCGGAGTTTATGTCGACAAGGAGCTAAAATTTTCTAAGCATGTTGAAACGCAAGCTAACACATCCAACAAACTTCTTGGATTAATCAGACGCTCATACGAGTTCCTAGATGCAGAAGCGATGAAGCAGTTGTTTGTTGCTGTTGTGCGCCCGAATCTAGAGTTTGGAAACGTTGTATGGTCACCGAGATTTGAAAAGGACAAAAATTTAATAGAGAATGTTCAAAGGCGCGTAACAAGGATAATTCCAGGCTTGAAGGGCAAGTCCTATGAAGAAAGATTGAAGATTATGAAGCTTCCAAGCCTCAGTTATCGACGTCTGCGTGGGGACCTCATTGAAGTATATAAGTATACTCATGGTTTATCCAAGGTCCCCGAAGGATTACTAGAATTTGAAACAAGAACCAACACCAAGAGCCACAGCTATATACTAAAAAAATTGCGCTGCAACTTCTCCACGCGACAAAATTTCTTCTCGCTTCGAATCACCGACATGTGGAACAGCCTCCCCGATGACATCGTTGGCGCTCCAGGTATGAACGCGTTCAAGAACAGACTAGATAAAGCTATGGAATAATATATGTTCAGATTTGAAATGCCTAGCACCATATCGAACCCGGTGGAAGTCGAGTAGCTACTTCAAACTATCGCCAGTCATGAAAAAATCCGGTCAAATGACACGATTTTAGATCTTCAGTGAACAAGGCACGAAGAGGAAAAGAATCGGCGACAAGCCACATCAGGCCTACACTGCAGCGCCGAGATCACTATGTTATGTCATGTTATGTTACCGAACGCAAGCGATTGCTACGTCTGAATACGAGCCAATGATGGGCACTATCTATTTAAAAGGAAAATTTCTGAGCATATTACTTTAGTCACCTACTGAAAACATGCGATATTTACGTCTGTAGAAATCTAAACTTTAGATGACTTGAGAAATATATCACACCTTAAGATTTAAAAAAAGATTACTGAGCATACTAATATAGTCAAAAACTAAATAAAGAGATATCTACGTCTGGAGACGAATAAACGATAAAGTAATTAAGTAAATATCTCACAATGGAATATTGACAAATTTACTGAGCATTCAGACATGATCACCTACTGATGTCTACGTCTGTAGACTAGCGATGTATAGGGACTCAAGATATAGACTAGTATATCACACCTTAGAATATAAAGTAAAAACTAAGCATACTATGATAATCATAAATTGAACACAAGCTATATTCAAGTCTGAAGACGAACATACGATGGAGACTCAAGTATTGTACATTTTTGAATATAGAAAGATTTGCGGCACATACAACTACAGTCGCAAACTGAAAGCAGGCGATGTCTGTCTGGAGACCACCAAACAATTGTGGACTTAGGTTATATGTCACACTATTTAGTACAGAAATATGTCTTAAGTGATACGCGTACTATAATCTTAAACTGAACACAAGCGATACGAAACCCAAATTTATCATAGATTAAATTATAGAGAAATTTACTGAGCTTATTAGTATAATTTTAAACTGGACACAAGCGAAATCTGCTTTGAACACGATCAAACGATAGGAGACTTAAATATATTATACCTTAGAATCTACAAAATTTACTGGGCATATTACTATAAACTCAGACTGTACACAAGCGATATCAGCTTTTGAACACGATCAGTCGATAGGAGACTTAAATATATTATTTCTTAGAACATATAACAATTTACTGAGCATATTACTATAATCTTAAACTGAACACAAACGACATCTGCTTGTGAACACGATCAAACGATAGGAGACTGAAACATATTATACCATAGAATTTGCAAAAATTTACTGGTCATAATACTATAATCTCGGACTGACACAAACGATATCTGCTTCTGAACACGATCTCACATTAAGAGACTTCAATATCTTATACCTTAGAATTTACAAATATTGACTGGGCATATTACTATAATCTTAAACTGAACACAAGCGAAATATGCTTTTGAACACGATCGAACGATAGGAGACTAAAATATATAATACCTTATTATTTGCAAAAATTTACTGGGCATAATACCATAATATCAGACTGAACACAAGCGATATGGGCTTGCGAACAGGATAAAACGTTAGGAGACTTCATTATATCTTACCTTAGACCTTGCAAAAATTTACTGGGCATATTACTATAAACTCAGACTGAACACAAGCGATATCTGCTTGTGAACACGACCTAACGATTAGAGACTTAAATATATTATACCGCGAAAATTTACTGAGCATATTACTATAATCTTGAACTGAACACATGCGAAATTAGCATGTGAACACGATCAAATGATAGGAGACTTAAATATATTTACCGCAAATATTGCTGGGCATATTACTATAATCTTGAACTGAACACATGCGATACCTGCTTGTGAACACGATCAAACGATAGGAGACTTAAATATATTATACCTTAAAATCTGCAAACAATTCACTGGGCATATTACTATAATCTCAGACTAAACACAAGCGATATCGGCTTGTGTACAGGAAAACACGTTAGGAGACTTCAATATATTATCTCTTAGAATTTACAAAGACATACTGGGCATATTACTATAAACTCAGACTGAACACAAACGATATCTGCTTGTGAACACGATCAAACGATAGGAGACTCAAATATATTATACCTTCGAATTTGCAAAATTTTACTGGTCATATTACTATAATCTCAGACTGAACACAAACGAAATCTGCTTGTGAACACGGTCAAACGATAGGAGACTTAAATATATTATACCATACAATTTGCAAAATTTTACTGGGCATATTACTATAAACTCAGACTGAACACAAGCGATATCTGCTTCTGAACACGATGTAACGATAGGAGACTTAAATATATTATACCGCAAAAATTTACTGGGCATATTACTATAATCTTGAACTGAACACATGCGAAATCAGCTTGTGAACACGATCAAATGATGGGAGACTCAAATATATTATACCTTAAAATGCGCAAAAAATTCACTGGGCATATTACTATAATCTCAGACTGAACACAAGCGATATCTGCTTGTGAACACGACCAAACGATAGGAGACTTAAATATATTATATCATACAATTTGCAAAATTGTACTGGGCATATTACTATAATCTTGAACTGAACACATGCGAAATCAGCTTGTGGACACGATCAAATGATGGGAGACTCAAATATATTATACCCTGAAATTTGCAAACAATTCACTGGGCATATTACTGTAATCTCAGACTGAACACAAGCGATATCTGCTTGTGAACACGATCAAACGATAGGAGACTCAAATATATTATACCTTCGAATTTGCAAAATTTTACTGGCCATATTACTATAATCTCAGACTGAACACAAACGAAATCTGCTTGTGAACACGATCAAACGATAGGAGACTTAAATATATTATATCATACAATTTGCAAAATTTTACTGGGCATATTACTATAAACTCAGACTGAACACAAGCGATATCTGCTTCTGAACACGATCTAACGATAGGAGACTTCAATATATTATACCTTCGAATTTGCAAAATTTTACTGGCCATATAACTATAATCTCAGACTGAACACAAACGATATCTACTTGTGAACACGATCAAACGATAGCAGACTTAAATATATTATACCTCAGAAAATACAAAAACTTACAGAGCATATAACTATAATCTTAAACTGAACACAAGCGATATCTGCTTCAGAACACGATCAAACGATAGAAGACTTCAATATCTTATACCTTAGAATTTGCAAAAATTTACTGGGCATATTACTATAATCTTGAACTGAACACATGCGACACCTGCTTGTGAACACGATCAAACGATAGGAGACTAAAATATATTATACCTTGAAATTTGCAAAAAATTCACTGGGCATATTACTATAATCTCATACTGAACACAAGCGATATCGGCTTGTGAACAGAATAAAACGTTAGAAGACTTATTAAACGTTAGGAAACTTGAATATATTATACCTTAGAATTTGCACAAAAATATTCAGGGCATATTACTATAAACTCAGACTGAACACAAGCGATATCTGCTTCTGAACACGATCAAACGATAGGAGACTTCAATATCTTATACCTTAGAATTTGCAAAAATTTACTGGGCATATTACTATAAACTCAGACTGAACACAAGCGAAATGTGTTCTGAACACAAGTTGGGTGTTCAGTCGGGTGACTGAAATCCCCGACAATCACCCGACAGATAATCGAATTTATAGAACGTAGTAATGAAGAATTACGATTAAACAGATGATTCATGGCTTTACAGAATTGAACGCTAACCTTGAAAGCCGTGGGAGGCACTTGCGTCTCTGACGCAGAGTCTGGCAAGAAGTCGAACATTTGCTCGACAAGTTGGGAATCGTCCACCGGCTCGTCTCGTCGTCTCTCGACATCGTGGACGAGCTGACGTTTCTTTTCTAGGAGCTCTCGCTCCTTCTGCGTCCTGAGAACTTCTTCTTGCTCCATTTGCACCATTCGCTCCTGCGAAAAAGCGGTAGTTTGAAGTTAAAAATGTGGCTTGCGACAAAAATTAAGGAACTAAAATGAAGAACGCTATTTTTGATCGTCAAGTGCGACGCCTTTTTCTTTCGTATTTTTCGTCCGAATCCGCACATAACGTAGTAGCATTGGGCTTAGTGAGCAACTCTTTAAAGAAACCGAACATAATTCATTCATTCTCAGAATTAATTCCTGATTGATCTAGCCTTATGACAGGCCTGGTCAACACAACTAGCAAAACATCAAATTCACTGTTTCCAGTAAAGTCGAAAATTATGCAAGAAAATTCATGTAAAACACTCACCCTGTACTGAATTTCAGCTATTTCTTTGGCTTTCTTTTTGTTCATTTGTTTCCTGAGCGCCTGTTCCTCCTCTTCCTTGAGTCTCGCGGCTTCTACGCGTTTCTTGAGTCGCCGGTACTGCCGGCGCGCGATCAGCCCGCGCACCTGCGCCTGTATTCTCGTCGCCGCCCACATGCGGTGCGCCACTTCACGACGTACCAGGAAGCCTCGACAGCGGGCCTGGGACGCAACATTTGCGTTACCAATTCGTATTAGTTTTTACTCGACAGTGCTACAGCTGAATTTCATTCCCCTTAAATACAATTTATCAAAATTTTAAACTTTCTCAATCACAAGGATAATTATAGCAGTTATATTTTTATGAATTGTTTATGTTCAGTGGCTTGTATTTTTTCTTTAATATATTCGCACAGCTGATTTGCACTTATTCTAGATGAATCACTTCTTCAATTTCCTGTCATATGTCCCCAGATAAATTCTCCTAACAAATCATGTTTTCTTCAATCGACTGTAAACGTCTCCCTAATAAAACAAGACATGGTCCAAAATATTATAGTGATGATAAATTGTGCTCGAAATTAGTGCAAGACCCTTAGAATTATTATTTTGTGTACATTATAATATAATAATTTTTCCTCGGACAATAAACTTGGTACTGGCAATAAATTACTTTCAAGTGACATCTGATCACAAAACGAACTAAAGTTCACTTTATGTTGTACACAGAAGCCACCATGCAATTGAAGCTACCTGCAGGGCGACGACGTGGCCGCGCAAGTGTCTGAAGCGATGAGACACAACCCGCGACCTGATGAGCGCCTGCAGGCGCATGTAGCCAACACGCATGTTCTTGTAGCGCCTCTTCTGCGCCCAGGCTCGCCAGTTCTTCTGGATTATTATGACACTCTCACGCATTTTCTTGTACCTGTCAAACATAAAAGTATTTATTTTAAAGATATTTGCATAAAATATGGTTACGAACAAAATGTATGAAACGGGAGCGGGAGAGATTGTGCACTAGGTTGAGGAAATATTTTAATAAATATAATTTTCCACCAAACAAGAATTTTGATACTGGGGATAAGTGGTTCTTACTAGAATTCAAAATCTGTCCAGAACATAAAGATGTGATGAGGCTGCAAGTTTGCATTATAACGAAATTTTCTGTTGGGGATCGAAAACAATGAAAATCCGTGATGTAACTTCATCTGTAAGGTAAATCGTATTATTTTCTCATGAATAAATTCTTTTGGCTATAACTTATTTATTAAGTTCAAAAGCGTTAAAAAATGAGGAATAGGTTCCTCTTAAAAACTGACCTCCTCCTGTAGTACCAGCCTCGAACACATCGCTGCAGGATGGTAATCTTCCTCGTCAGGACTCTGTCCCTCTCCTGCTCCAGGAACAGATCGTGGGCATCCTTCAGGAAAACTTTAGTGTGGCCCAACTGATAGTCCGACTTTCCCAGCACCTCCCGGCAAATTTTTGTGGTCGCAGCAAAACAGTCAACCTGATTATTGTATTAAAATAGATAAGCTTGAATACAAAGATCGTCACAAGTTTTGCAATATTAGGGGAAACGCAGTCAACCTGAGGGTTCAATAATAGCTAGCTCGATATATAATAGAATAGAAGTGTCGGCACTGAAAAATAGGCCCATGGCCTGTTGTAAAATAAATCCTTAATTATTGGCTCTAATGATCAAAATCTATGAATTAATACCATGAAATTAAAGGTCAACGCAAATTACTCTGTGAGCGGGCGGGCATCCGTGGATGAGGAACCTGTAGCGCTCGACGAACTCCCTGAAGGTGTGGCGGATGGGGTAGCCCGCCCTGCGGATCCTGATGGTCTCCATCATGCCGGAGTAACGCAGCTGGCGGCAGCACAGCTCGCGGTCGAACAACTGAGATGAAACAGCAAAGTTACGAATCTCATTGTGAGATTCGATGACTGATACGACAAAAATCGAAGTACGCAAGATTATTGAAGAGAATGTGGACGGCTAATTTTGGCAAGTAAAAGGATCGAAGGAATAGTATCATGATTGAAGAATTGCTACTTGAATGGAAGATACAGCGTAACTTAATGTGTTCTTAAACGACTTTGGCTGGTAAGAAACTGAAAAAATATAACTCAGTACTCACTGCAGTGAGTGACAGCTAGAGAGCGCATTTTCTCGTCGACGAAAACGTGAAGTTACGGATGGACAGACAGACGGACGGAAAGACAGACGGACGGACATTCGAGCACAATAGTGAATTTTTTCCATGAATGAGAAAATGCGCTAAAAATATATCTTTGCATTTATCGAGATTTACAAACAGATTTGGCGATATAAATCGTTGCGGGAAAACCGTAAAAGAAGTTATATTGCTAATTTAAAATTTTATAAGCATGGATTTTAGATAAATAGGACATGGCAGATTATACGAGAAAAACTAAACGGAAGAAAACGCACAGTAAACGGAAGTAAAAGTAATGCAGATCATGAGGAGTGTGCTCACCATGGGCTTCTTGTACTCGTTGGGCTTGATACAGCGGATGAAGAAGGGCTGGCAGTTGGACAAGGTCTTCATGAGGGCGTCTAGAGACTTTTTGAACTGAGCCGACAACGTAGGAGCTCGCTTCCTCGTCTCTGAACCCATGCCTGTTAAAGCAAACCCATTAAATGTATTCCAATTTCATCACCTAATAAAATTTTTCCGAGTCTAACTTAGTAATATCAAATAACTTGGTAAATGGTAGCTAAAAAACGCAAATGAAGCTCTTTTCATTCTCTACCAATTTCAACGAAATCGATGGACCTGCGGAAGATCAAAACGCAAGAATTATTCACTGTGAAAGACTCACTGATGTCATCGATGAATAAATGCTGGAGAAATTTGTTGCTCGTGTTGTGGATTAGCTGCAGCAAGTCGGCGCTGAACGTGTCACGGTTCTTCTCTAGGAAACCTTTTTTAAAAACAAACGGTAAAACAGAAGCATTCGATCTTCCAGAAAATATATCTAAATCACACTAAAGTAAATATCGTAAAATATTCTACTACTACTATTTTAATAGATAGAAATTTGATGGGCGGATTAGGAGATTAAGGGTACGGATTGCAGACGGTAGGGATTAAATCTCACCTCTGGTATCGTAGAACACAACCCCGGCAAAATGATTGATGCCGAAGGAGTGATTCAAGTCAGACTTTGGTTTCAGGTATTGCTTGTTCCAGCCTTGCTGCTTGTGCAGCTTCAGCAACATCGTGTGATCAGTTCCCTGTTCATGAGATACAATTTACATACCGTAATGAGTGTAGTAAAACACATTTCTGGAACCTCCTATATTTTCATATTTATAGCATAAATTTCAAAATATATCAACAATTTGAACCAAGAGAAAGATTGTTAAAGAATATAGAAAGAATAGAGAAAGAAAGATTGGTAAAGAATAGAGAAAGAAATATTGTTAAAGATCAAATAGCGAAAGAATAGAGAAAGAAAGATTGTAATAGATATTACATGTAATATTACCTTGGGGAACTTTGATTCTTCGTCTATGAGAGCCATGATATTGAGCTGCTTGATGGCGATCATGTCGAGAGTGTCTTGGTTGTCGACAAACTCGATGTGCTGCCAGTTGATGTTCTCCGCGTTGTACTCCTCCTGCTCCAGCTTGAAGATGTGCTGCACGAAGAACTGCTGCAAGTTCTCGTTTGCGTAGTTGATGCAGAACTGTTCAAAACTGAAAAACCAGGAATTATTATGATTATTTTTATAACATTCTATAAAAAGTCAATCAATCTGGCGTAAAACATTTTATGGACTTTAAAACTTTCACTGTTAAAACATTTAAAACTTTCAATCATAACGGAGGTATTCGCATTGTAAAAACCGAATCGGGGCTCGTTTCTGGTCACAGGAATTGTTCCAAACACACCTGTTTATTTTGAAGTTTTCAAAGCCAAAGATGTCGAGAATACCAATTGACGTCCTAGTCTGAGAATGAGGTTTATAAATTGCGGCGTTGACTTTAGTGACGATCCAAATGAAGAGTCGTCCGTAGATACCTTTGACGAACGCATCTCTTACGTCCATCGCATGGCGATGGCTCAGAGTGGAGACCTGACAGAAATGTAGGAAATACGCTGTTCTACAATTTACTTCCTAGCATTCATTTTCGTCACATTTGAGTGAGCATTGCGAATTATCCAATAAACGATTATATAAACAGAAAGGTTTAATCATAATTTATTTTTGAGAAAAGATCTATGAAACAGAGCATATACAAAAAATACACAAATGAAATATCAAACGTAATCTTAGTTAATTACCCAAGTAACAAACTTTTTTTAAAAGCTCAACCTCAGATCACTACCCATGCACCTGGCACAGACGAATGTGAAATATCTTATAATTAAAAATGTAAATGCAGCACAGAGCGTGAACTCACGACAGTCTCGCCCTGAGCGAAGATGGTCTTCAGTGTGAGGGCCTCCTTCAGGTTACGGGAGTCCAAACCGAGGAATTTGGCGACTCGGATCAGGGATGTCATGTCTGGCACTTCCGTCGCGTCCAGGTTGTCTGCGAAGAAACATTTTAAAAAATCAACCGTATTTCCATGGAACTAAAATAGTTTACTTTCATAGCGAATGTTCACATTTTGACCTTGACGATTTTATTTATTAAATTCGTTTGGCTTAGACGAAGAATTTAGGCGATTAGTATAATGAGGTAAACTGTAAAATTGTACATTTGTAATCAAAGAGCATGACAAATGCCTTTGCTATTTACAAATTGACTCCTATTTTTAACAAGCTTCATAATTATTACGACTAAGCAGACTAAAAAATGTCCAGGTGCATCTGTCTAACTGAAAACATAAAATATTTCCGATTTAAGGACTTGACATTAAACATCAATTAATATAAATGATAGTTTTTGCATTTCTCAAAGGTCCAAGACAAATTTGGACTTTTAATTTATTCTAAACAGAACTTCTGGCAGTTTAAATGAATAATTTGCAATGACAGCATTATTTGGATTAAAAGAACGCAAATGACTGACCACAAGCATAGAATTGCTCATTCAGATCCCGATCTGTCAAAACTCACCGACAACCTTGCCCCTGAATTTGATGTTGCCCATGTGGAGGATAGACGCGAGCAGCTTAAGGATCTCCCAGACTTCAGAGTCGCTGAACATGAGGACCTTCATGGCAGATCTGATGTCGGCGAACTCCCTGGCATCGTCACGGCCGTCGCACGTGATGCTTCCGCCCTGAATAGGCGCACATAGGCACATTATTCTCGGATTGCCTCGAACATTAACCGATAGTTTAATATGTTAAATTGTATAATAATTATTATGATTCAGAAATTATTATGAATCGATCGTTTTTGAATTAGCTGCGGTTATTTTGAATTGATATTCATGTATGTCCAAGTCGTGCTTGAGCAGAGCGCACCGCGCAATCCTTTCCAACGAAGAAATCATCACAAATTCAAGTTGGTGAATGGACAGCACGACTGCGTCCAGCCCGCACTCTCTTCATGCTGTCAAAATTAGCGTAGTGACTACAGACGACGAAATTTATTACACTGTTCGAGAAACATATCTAATTTCATGAAGTTTGTTTTTGTTTTCAAACTAAATATTGTTTTCTCACAGCTTTTGGGCAATGTTGGCATCAAGCACCCAACACACAACACCGTGGCAATAATTCAATTCCACAAAGTGTAAGGAAATTGCACTTCTTTCCCACATTAATACGGAGAGTGCATCCGAGAAGAAGTCTTAACATTCTTGGCAACACACAGATGAATCTAGAAGTCAGCTGCAAAAGATACGCCGTTTATCTCAAAACATTACCGCATACATCAAAATATTACATCATACGCACAAAATGGCCCAATTAACTAATTTTATGCTCACCCCAGTCAAGTAGCTGTAGTTGGAAGCATCTGAAAGTTCCAGTTTCTGTCTTTCCTCCCTCGTCATGCCGGCAAGCATGCAGTAGAAGATGTGATAGTTTCTTTCATCAGAACCTTGGGACACAAGTCGGGACTTCTCAAGAAGGTATTGTTCTATTCTAGCGCCTTCTATTACACCTTCTTTCGAGAAGTGGATGTCGACGTACTTGCCAAATCTTGAAGAGTTGTCGTTTCGGATGGTCTTGGCGTTACCAAAAGCTGAATAGAAGAAGAAATTCATTAATTAATAATTTTGTGTACAATTCGTTCATTTTTGCTCACCCTAGGTAATTTGAGCAATGCAGCATTATTCAAAACTTTCTGCGTCCATCATATCAAGAAATACATGAAATGTCAATAATATTCAAGTAATTATAAGATGAACCAAAATACTCGCCTTCCAGAATAGGATTCGCTTCTAAAATTTGTTGTTCAATCCAAGAGTGTTTGCCGGAAATGGCGGCGAGGTATTGTAGGATGAGCTTCGTGCTCTCAGTCTTGCCGGCTCCAGACTCACCACTGGAAAAGTTGCCAAAAAACTCAATTGTTAATGTAGCACAAGAATCGAATTTATTGCTACGGAATACTTAATGAGCTTTGGACTACAAGACACCAAATACAAAACAATTGGTTGCTGCCTAGAAGAAAAAATGTAACAAAAATCGAAGTCAGTCAAATGCAAAGATTTATCGTCTTCTAGATATCCGAAAGCGACATTCTGCAGGCATTCCCTGACTCTCATTCAAATTACTATTGGACTCGAAGAATGAGTAAACGGAATATTTTACCTGATAACGATGCATTGGTCTTGTCTGAATCTCTTCATGTTGTTGTAGCAGCTGTCGCCAATTGCAAAGATGTGTGGCGGGAGCTCTCCGATCTTCTTGCCCCTGTACAGCTTGATTTGCTCGACGGTGTAAATTGGCAGAATTTGGTATGGGTTGACTGCAACCAAAATCGAGCCCGTGTAGGTCTGGAAAAATTTACGCACGCCTTACGAGTCTGAAGTTATGCATGAAATGCATGATGATCATATTCGTAATATGACACGTGGATGAATTTTTTGTTGAATACGACAAGCAAGCTATGAAGGCTGCCCACCTGTAGCGGACATGATTCACGTATGTCAATTGTCCATGTGTCTAATGAGCAGGTTATGAAGGATGCTAGTCTCGTGCCGTTTCCACCATTCCAAAGAATAACTCACATATATGAGGTTTTCGTTGTATCTGATGAGCAGGTTGTGCAGGATGTACACCTCATAAGAACCCTTAACATGACTCACATATATGAGGTTTTCGTTGTATCTGATGAGTAAGTTATGCAGGATGTGCGCCTCATAAGAACCCTTAACATGACTCACATATATGAGGTTTTCGTTGTATCTGATGAGCAGGTTATGCAGGATGTACGCCTCATAAGAACCCTTAACATGACTCACATATATGAGGTTTTCGTTGTATCTGATGAGCAAGTTACGCAAGATGCCAGCCTCGTGCAGGTCGCCCAGGCTGATCATGTCCTCGACGCCCTGAACAGACGTCGGGTGCATCGCCTTGATGCGACGCTCCGGCGTAAGCCATAACTCCTGAAATAAAACACGAAGCGCAAAATTGTTGTTTTTTCTTAGTTCTAAAAATATTAATTACATATCTACTTATTAATGATGGATGCATATGGATTTTTTAATATAGCTTCGTCGAGCTATATCATAGCCGAGTATATATGTGCACACTTCGTTTCATTAAAATGGCTACAAAATATTCATCTAAACAAAGAATTTTTAAATTTATTAATTTTTATTTTATTTTAAAGTTTTGTGCAACTCAAGACTCACATTATCATCGTCATCCTTGACTTGTATTCTGCGTCCTTCGGCGCTGACGACGCGAGCTCCGATGGCCACGTCGAACTCCCGGCGAGAGGTGGGCTCGATCCAGATGTAGTCTCCCTGCGCACAAACGCATCAGTCATAACAAAGCTTGTGTGCGAAGATTTTATGTGTCCTCTTGATAAACATTTTCGAAAGAAATCCGACCTGCCTTACTGAGTACTCGTGTCATCTTAGTAAATCAGTACCCAGTTTAAAATCCCAGATCTTCGTATTCGTGTCATTCATGTCGCGTAACAATTCCCCGCCGTTCACGTAATCGCTTACATGCAAAAATTTGGTATGCAGCTACAAACCCGGCTTTTTTGAGCAATTTTTATGTGCATATTTGGGCTTCAAGGTGCGTTACTTCAATGAATTTTTCCTTGGCTGAAACCATTTTTCAGAGGCACAAACGCGAGTCGATTAAATTCTTAAGAAATACCACGAGCAATAAATTTATTTGGTGTGATCACCTCTTAATAGATAGTCGTAGAAAGTTTTTGATGCATCGGTCAATCTACATTTGATTGAATGGGGAAATAAGGTTTAAAGCGCGGACCAAATCAGCAATCGTTCGTACTGTAAATTATTTAATTTGAGGAATACAAAATTTTTTAAATGCTTCCAGAACAAAAAATGTATCAGCTGATGTGTGTCTTAGGGGTTTCTATAACGACGCGAATGGTAAAGCTAATAAATCATAAACGCTCATTATGCATAGACTTACAATCGACGCGAATTCATCTTGTGGATATATATTTTCCTTCATGTTCTTTTCACACTTCAACTGTCAAACTTCATTATGTTAATTTGGAAATCAACGCGTTTCCCAACCGAGTCATGGGACCAAACCAAATATTTGATTTATAATTATCGGGATTAATCCTGGCGCTCTAAGCGATTAAAGCAATTCCTAACGAGCACCATGCAGGAGGGACAAATGAACTAGGGTCAGGGGCGATGTAACAGCAACAGCAAATAGAGATAACACTCACAGCGTGATCCCGTATCTTATTCGACGGCAATTTTTTTCCGATAAAGAGATAAATTTGTTAACAATGGTTTTGATCTGTGATTATTCGCATACAGCCAGCGAATATATATTTGGTGCAGACCCTGCTGACAAGCAAAGACTGATTTCATATGTATATGTGCATTTAACGTGAAGCTACCTATTCGAATTTCAAGTTTCATTTTAAGATTACAATTTTCAAATTTTACATAATTTCAATCAGAAAACGACTAGTCAACGGCCAAAATATCGGCAGAAACCATGGTAAACCTTTATTTTCTGATGAAAGACCAAAGATTAAAACTACAGAATGAACCGGAAATAGTTTTTGGAACTAAACAATAATTCCAGCAGGTAAGAAACGCACCGCGGTGGCCGTGATAAACTCAACGCTCTTGCCATCCGAGTGTCGATTATCTCTCCAGTTACCGTCGTGTACTCCTGCCTCTGGGTCCACAACAAGAACCCTGGAGTCAGACGCTGCAGTGAAGTACCTGAAGGCTTTATTCTTCTTTAGCTCCTCAGTCTCATAAATATTACACAGCGCGCTTACGCTCGCTCGTTCTCGAATGCTCGAATAATGAGGCATCGCTAGTTCTACTGTCAACGATTCTCCTTAATTTTCATACTAAAGCGTTGCTCTTCATCAGCACAGCTGTCCAGAATTTTTAATGACGTTGAAATATTTGATTCACTAACAATAAATCTTAAGTCATGACCAAAATCGTTCACTTTGAAAACACTGCATGAGATTATAATGGCACGTCTTCCTTACTTCGCGGCTCCAATTTTGGACATATATAATTTGTTACTTGCTATATTCCTATGTAATTCACTAGAACACACTCATCTGAACATGTCAACAATCGACATAGTAAAAGCACTAAATAACCCACGATAACAAACCGATCAATTTTTGCGAGCACATATGAAAACACATACAACCAATTTTCGTTATGCACATCGAGACATGAATTTATTTTGAATTTGTAGCTAAACATCACGGAATTTTCTAACACAAGTTAACTGGAGGCAGCTTCCTAAGTCCATTGTTTAGAAGTCGCGTTATAGCGAGGTATGCCATGGGATAAAGTCAAGGCTTGCGATGCAGCTCAAGGACCGTTCACGTGACTGGGCATGCGAGCGACCACCAAACAACTTCTTCAGCATATATTGCCCTGAATACGTGGAAACCAAGTGAAGCTCACATATTACGAGTTAATTTTCACATTAACGATGAAGATGGTCTCCCGATTGTTATCAGTGAACAAGTGGTGAATATTGTGAGAATTTTCATCTGTATTAAATTATTTATATATTTGCATTTACTGTATAGCAATCAAATAAATACTAATGATTGTTTCTCCCTTTAACCTATTAATTATAAATTAAATCACCAGCATTGAACCATGATTACAAATGGAAACGAACTCGTACCCTAAACGAAGTAGGTGCGACAGGATTCATGAGTGAATTCATCATTAATTCACCACACGAACCAAAAACTCGAATCGAATCATATTCCCGAAGCAGCCAGATAATAGTATTAGGAAAGTTATGGGCGTATGTGTTGCGGAATTTATAGCTCACTTCTAAGCCATGTTATATTTTAGTTTCAAACTAGCAGCTAGTGTCCGTTTTTGCTACGTGTACGATCAATATCTGAGCTCGACGCTGCGTCTACTGCAGCAAAACAGAGGTAGATCGCGTGATCAAGAATCAACCCTACAGAATTACCCCTACAACTGATCCACGCGCAGATTCCGGGCGGTCACGAACATTAAGGGCCAATTCTTGCACATTAGATGAAAAAGACAAAACTTTTCAAAAAAATTTCTATAACTATACGCTCGAAAGGTTTGATAACACAGTGTCTGCATATAGAGTCGTATAAGAAAGGTGTTAGGATACTCGGAAAGGTGAATCCTCTCATTACCGAGAGGATACTTGGAACATAATGTCAAAGAGAAAAACTATGTTTAATCTCTTCATACAAACTCTGAGCTACCAGCTGCAGACAGGAACAAAAGCCATCTATGATTGGGTCACACAGGTTAACAAAGAGAAACAAAGAGTGAACGCAGCTATCGACATGAACCGTATCTCCTAAATATTTAGTAGCTTCCTGTGCTGACAGGAAGGACATCTATCAATTGCACGACAAAAGGAAGAGGAAGCAAAATGTTTCAAGACAGTTATTAACACGATAAAAAGAGAAAATATATAGGATTTCTTAGAAAAAGTCGAGACATTAGGCAGCTATCGGACAATCCTAATAAGTCTATCATCGCTGCTTTGAAAATAGTTCGAAACACTCACTCACTTGAAGTCCTCAATTTTTAAAACTATAATAACACACTCGAATAGTTAACAATCTGCAATATTTATTAATTGAAAACTGATCCGCGAACGATGTTGGACATCGGTACTAATTTAATAATAAAATTATTCAATCACGAGATCTGCACAAAACCTGATAATAACAGTTACACAAGACCAAGTTTTCAGTCATTTACGTGCTGGCCTAGTTTCACCGCAGCTTTTCCAATAAAGCAGAGTTTTATACAACATTGTTCTACAGGATATAGTGCGTACACAATTCTTTTGAACAATTTATGCGCCTGAAAGTAGCTGATATTACACATATCGTGTTTTCAGTGATGATTACTTCGCACCAGGTCCGACAAGACCTACCATGACGACGGCGCTACTATGACTACCTCAGGGCCCGGTGGGTGTAGCCGGGAAGCTTCACGTCGCCCTCTCGAGCATCCGGTCACCTGCGAGCTACGCTAGGACAGATACTTTCACGCTCAAGGCCTCTTAGATAATCATTTTATTTTTACGCAATAATTTTATTTTATAACCTTTTCGAAAATTATGGGTAGGTAATTTCTAAGTTTGACCAAAGACAAGCTTCGGCGTCATAATGAAAAGTTCTGTTCACCTTCATGCTCATCGCTGAATTGTTTCATCGATTGCATAATACATTTATACACTTCATTTTCGATGCAAAGAAGTTATCGTAAATGCATTACTAAATTTCTGTTCGTGAGTTGAAGTCGTGGCGTTTTCCACAGTATTTCGTAATTGGTTATTTATTGAGCTTCTCGATGAAGTATTAATAATCAGGCGTAAAATTTGCAAAGTCTGTTCAAAAACATTTTACGTCTTTTGGTGCGGGGAATGGAGGATTAATACAGCCTGCTTCCTGATGCAATGCATGAATGTTTAAGGCCATTCAACATAATATTTTTTATTTCATTGTAAATTATTCTTCATTATTATGCTGTGAGAAGATAAGATTCTACAGACTTCTGCAAAAATTACCCAAAAGATAACGAATTCCCTAAAAATTTTTCATATCAAGTTTGCAGACCCTCTGCAGATGGCAGAAATTTGACTTTTCTTGATAAAATTCTCAATTAATTTTATTCAGTACAAACTCGGGCAAATCTTTCATAGTTGAACGGACGAACACTAATTTTATTGTCGCAATAGTTTTAATATTTTGTTAAGAAATTTATTACAGTAGTATAACTTTGAATCATGATCACCATTCCCAGCTCATCACGTCTGAGACGAGGCGTCGTGCACAGATGTAATCATGAGATTACGCTATATAGTCTGTTTTTCCAAAAAAAAAAAAAAATTCAGCATCATTCACGAAGCATATGGAAATAATTATAAAAAAAAACTTGTATTTGTTAAATATATGTGAATATTTCAACTTCAAATTGAAAATTACAGAACTGAAACAAATACTTGCTGCAGAGATTGGGGCCGCCTATTAATTAGTATTCTGATGTAATTCGACCGAGACGTGCGTTGGGCAGGACAGTTGCTCAAGTAGCTAAGCAAAATGTTGCCTAAGTAGCTAAGCAAAATAGCTCCGTAAATAGTGCCAAAAGCTTGCTAAAAGTGAAAGATGGCTGTGAAGATCAACCTGGTGCAAGCTAGAAAACTAAACAAAATATTTTGTTATTGATGATGGACATTTTGCGCAAAATATCGCACCATCTTCGGAAAAAAAATAAAATTTTGGTCAATATGACGGAGCAAAAACAAAACTGCTAATGAAATTAATTGTTGTTTTACCATTTATCCAGGAAAATATGAGCACACATGTAGCGGCTCGCCGGCACTAAAATAGCTTTTCCATAACCTATACAATGCATATGCACACACTAACTAAAAAATCCTTAATTTATTCGCAGAGGCGCAAAAACGTAATGCGCTCATCAGTGCAATAAGCACCTCATAATTGTGAGCGGTTTTTACGGCAGCGCTGCGTAACAACAACAAACAAGCGGCCGTGCGAGCGCGAGTTGCGGAGATCACGAACGCTGTACGCAACCATCGGAAGTGGGCGGGGCTCTGAACCTTCAAATGTGATTATACATTAGAGCCATCACTGGCTAACTGCACGACCGAAACTAGAATGACTACGCGCAAAAATTATGGTTTCACGCGGAAAAATTAGTAGTATACTGTCTAAAAATGGTTTCACGCGTAAAAATTAGTAGTATACTGTCTAAAAATGATTTCACGCGTAAAAATTAGTAATAAACTGTCTATTATTACCGAAATTAATTTTAAAACTTTTTATTAATCACTTTTGTATCAGTGCGTGTTGCAAGACAAACAATGTTCGCTTGAAGTGAATGTTTTGTTAGTAACTACATAAATTAAATTCCCGTTAGCAAATGAACTATACGTAAATTCTAACTGACTCAGCTCATGTCGACACGGCTCAAATGAGGCTAAAGGATCGAAAGTTTTCGGGTTAATCGTACATTCGGATTCGCGTTCATTGACAAGTAAAAATCGCTACATTATGGCCGAAAATCGTGATTATTTATAATTATCCGATCACCGGCAGCGCCCGAATCTGTTTAAAGGTGGTTGATAATACGCCCGCTGGATCTCGACAAGTTGTGGTCAACCGAGCATAGCCCGTAGCACAACAAGGAGCGATAGCAAATAGTTGAGAATACAACAGGTTTAGTCTGGTTTAAATGTGATCATTAGAGTGTTAAGCTATTTGCATAACTTCAGGAGAAGGCGAGTTGGACTAGCACAACCGGTTTAAGCGGCGATCACTATATCGACTTGCGTGAAAACGATGTCAGATGAAAGCGATTAGTTAAGTGAAATTATTCAGTTAAAGGTATAAATTGAATGAAAATAATTTACATTAAATCATACCAGGGTTTTCAGTTTTCTTGGTAATTTAAAAGTCACGGACGAATAATATGAAGGGTTATTTCCTTATTCCTAAATAAATCCCTTCACAACATGAGGAAATCAGATAATTAATCAGATTAGATAAATAATAGATGTTATCAGTTAATTTGCATTACAAGGAGGGGACCTTCAATGAACGCCTGATCTAGAATTTCTAAATTATGTTGAGCGAGTCAAATCACGTAACGTCAACGATCAGAAAGTTTGAAAATCGAAGCCAGACTACGAACTGAATTAATTAGAAAACTTGAGGATACTTCTAATTCAGGCACCGAAATTTATCGTGAGTTTCGACATAATTAATTTTCCATATTTTACCGACACTTTGCCGACCATTATTGTTGGACATCCAAATTGTAAAAGCAATTATTACAATGAGTAATACATCTAAATTACTCGGTTAGGTAAATAAATCTGAAGCTTTACTCACCCTGGTGACGATAACCATGATGGCGACGAGGCAGGAAGATCAGGGACAGCGATGCGTAGGTAAGTGGGACCTGAAAAACAAGTAGCTTCTATAAAGCAATTCCACGTGATTTGTGATTGAATTTGAATGGCAATGATATAAAAGTGAGTTAAATCATCTGTAGCCTATAGGCAGCTTTATAGCCTATAGGCAGAGCTGGGCAGCGCTACTTTGAAATGTAGCACCGCTACCGCTACATGCTCTAAATGCAGCGGGCGGTACCGTTCCCGCTACACCCACTAGATTGTAGCGAGCGCTATCGCTACTGCTACAGTAAAATGTAGCGCCGCTACATTAGCCGCAACAATGGCCAAAATAATTGGAAATCTCTAAATATTTATTGTTCTGCTATTGGGATTTACTCATAAACTTTTAATGATATTAAAACATTTTCAAAACATATCAATGCAACTTTATTGCAATTAACCTAACCGAACTAGTACGGGTTAGATACAGTAAATAAAAGTTACAGTTATTTTTATGTTTTACCTTCCCTACATGGTTGTCTACTTTAATCTACCAATCTCAAAAATTATCCACATATACATATAAAAAATCAGTCATTTATTTGTATATACAGTGTGACCCAAAAAAAGTTGCTAAAAGTAAAGGCTTATAACTCGAAAAGTATTAAACGTAGAAAGATGAAATAAAAACCACATGAAAGAGTATAACTTCAAGTTTTATTTGATATCCATGTTACTAAAGTTCTCTATATGTTTCATATTTAAAACTCATTATTTTTTCAAGATCAAGATTCCCCTACAATGCAGCTAAATTCTGAGCAACGAGTTTTCATTGTCGAACAATTTTACCTGAAAACTTCACCAATCAAAATAAAGAGAGGTTATTCCACCAAATACAGACAAGAAGTTAGTCTCAATACAATCAAGGAGTGGATATGTCAGTGGAAAGATAAAGGAACGATCTTGAATCAAAATAAAGGTCATTCTGGACGGCAAAGAACTAAAAGATCAGAAAAAAACATTGCCATGATTGAAGAAAGAATTAATGAATCGCCTTTGGATTTCTTCCTATGGAGTTACGTGAAAGAAAAAGTATTCAGTACAAGACCAAGCAGCATTGACAATCTGAAGATAGCAATTAGTGAAGCTCTCGCACTTATTGACCAGGATACCTTGTCTGCACTAACCGTAAATTTTGAAAAACGTATTAAGCTGCGTATTCAACAGCAAGGTCATTTTGAACATTTCTTGTAATCTGAATAAAACTTGAAGTTATATTCTTTCATGTGGTTTTTTATTTATTGTTTCTACGTTTAATACTTTTCGAGTTATAAGCCTTTACCTTTAGCAAATTTTTTTGGGGTCATCCTGTATATGTGAATTATTTTTTGAGATTGGTACATTAAAGTAGACATCCATGTAGGGAAGGTGAAACATAAAAATAACTATGTGAAAATAATTGTAAGCAAACTGAAACATGAAAAAAATACCTGTAAGTGGTAACTGGTAACAACTTAACAAGTAACAACTAACATATTGACACTAGTAACAGGCTTAGGTTGACAACATTACGCCGAAATCTTTCGTACAGCTTTATTCTGTAATTTATATTATGTATGTATCATGCTGGTTTTTAAATAATATTTAATACTGTTAAGTAAAATCAAAAGGCTTTATCTATAAATGTAGCGGTAGCGCTGTAGCGGCAAAACCTCGTATTGCTACTTAAATATGTAGCGGGCACTACCGCTACCGCTACAATAGCTTAAATGTAGCGCCGCTACATGTAGCGCGCTACTGCCCACCTCTGCCTATAGAAGTTGAGAACTACTCTGTAATTTCTTGACTCACGAAAAACAAAATTGGTCGTTAACGTAAACATGATATTGAACACATTTTACGTGAAGCCTCAAATTTTTCGATTCTTATAAACAAAAGGCGTTCCTAGTCTAATTCACATCTTGAATAATTTTGTTAAATATATCTACCCCCAAAGTAAATTAATTGATGACATTACTCGCACTCCCTATATAGTTGCAACATGAACTGGCCTATCGGCTCAGTGCAGTTGAGGCTTGTAGCTTCACGTTCTTTACAACCGAAGAATTTTCTATCCAGTCAATCAACCAAAGAGCTACCTAAATGTTTATTTTGTGCTCAGGCTGGGGGGTGTGTTATTTGCATGTGCCCAAAGCCTTCAAATTGTTGGGAAAAATTCCCAGACCGGCCTCTTGAAGAGCGATGATTAGGAAGTAGTGCTGCCACGTCTACGTAAGACCGGGCCGTAGCTCTCGTCGAACTTACATTACATTATTTGAGTCCTTAACATGCGGTAATGGCACTTGATTAAGCCTTAAAATTCGCGCCTACTTACCAGTTTCACTGATAACTCTTGTTGTCCCGAAGCTACCATATTTTTCCTTCTCTGCTAACATTAGTATTTCAATTTCTGTAACTCTCTACCCTTGATAATTTATACTTTAATTTTGGAATGCTTGCGTTTTTTCACTCTTATGAACGCTTTGACTCGCCCGTCAATCGTGAACATAAGTTTCCTAAGTTCAACCTCAAATTAAGCTTAATTCTCCTTGCTAATATAAGCATCAATAAGTGCTATTTAAACGGCACATCTCTCCATTATCTTTTGGAAACTTTATTCAGTTGACGGGTCACGATTCTTGCCTTAATTGCCGAAGTGTTGGAGCCTATTTCTGTGGTGACCTTTAAATTCCGGAACTGTGGCGACTTTTAAATAAGTGAACTATCGTTTCAGATGATCGAAGTGTGGCCGCAATTGTTTACTGTGTATTATTTTTTCTTGCGATCTCACAAGTATGTATCGCCTCAGAAAGCATTCCACTGAGGATGTGCAATTAGTTTTGGTTAAATAAAGTAAGCAGCTTTCTTGAAATTTATGTGTTAAATTTCCTTAATTGAATATACAGTATGAGCAGTGTTCGATCTTGACACGTTCGTAATTCAGTCCATTTCTCGTACAGTATATCGTCTCCTGGTCGGCTTCCGTCCTGCGTGCCCACCTGGACCTTTAAATCGTTCTAATCGACCTACGTTAAAATCTGGGATCTTAAAAGCTGAAGAACTTCATGTAACCATTAGGGGCGGGGCGACCTGCCTAGCGACGACTGGGAGACGGCGGACGACGAAGGCGGCGCATCAGCGTGACCGGGGACGAGGAAGTCCCGAACTCATCATAAGGTCATAAGTTCATTAAATCTGATTAAATTACTTGAATCATCCTCGATCTGTTTTGATCCATGTGAAAGAATAGCAGTTGTTAAATTCTAGGAGAAGTTTACCTACAGAATTGGGAATAATGCCCTGCAAAATCAAATTATAAATAAGCAAAATGTACCCGTTATCTTCAAGTAAGCTCGAAAGACCACATGTAAGCAAAAAATGTAGCAATTTTTCAAATGCATATTATATTATAAATTAAAAAATTCACTCGCGTTCTTGAATTAGCAATCAATTTTCATCAAATCATGTTTCTTAATTAAGCTAACATTTCTGAAAGCAACCCATAATGCATTTGCATCAATATTCTTTTATGATTACTGTAGATCTCAAAAAAACTATCAGCTGGATTCACCATTTCTACAGTGATAAGGAGACCTGCAAATTCGTCCTTTAGATTCCCAAACTTACAAGAAATAGTAAAAATTTTCATACTTAGAAGTACATAATCTGTGGAATGACATGGATTTTATTGAGAAGAATAATTATAAAAAAATTTGTGAAGAATATATTCAGAAATTATCTCAAAATATAATTTCCTCAGGATAAACATTAATTTTCATATTATAGTAAACTATATTAGAATCTAGGCTAGAGCCATGCCACGCAGACTATATAAAAAATTTTTCAAGAAGCTGTCCAATTGAATAGCTCATAAAGAGTAGGCTTCTCGATGGACTCACATTTCTCTTTCATCTTGTAAATCAGAAGATTGAAAAATAAATTTGCAATTTTTCTCAATCGCTTCAAGCCAATCGGGGGTGTTGCAAAGCACTCGTTTCGAAGAGTGTCCGGAGGTAACGACCTGTTAGTTGCTCAATGATCTCGATGATAGAAGAAGAGAGAAATTGTACTTCCAAAGACACATAATCCAATTACAGTGTCTACACATGCAAATGTTGTTGTTTCAATCCCAATTGTAGGCCTCAAACTTGATCATACCAAGAGCATTCTATATTGAAACGAAAGTAAGCATTTAATTCAAATAATGAAAATCTCATCACGCGGTTATTGACAAGAGAAAGTATTGCTCTGTGAGCAGTGGACACGTACGAAGCGTTTGTGTGATTCACTGCACGTTCTAACACGTACGAAAGCAAATAAATCATAGGACTCTTCTCAAAACGAGTGAACACTGGTCTACGACCGCCCGCAATAATAAACATCACTTGCTTTCAGATGTTTTTCTTAAAATAAAATTACATATTGGTAACCATTTTATGAAGGGACAACAAATAGACATGAATCAGCAACGTTATATCAATAAAAAAAACACGATGTCTGAATCATGTGCAATCATCAATGAGTATATGTTGTAGCTTCAAACTAAATTAATCCTCTGTTTAATTAAGCAGGCGGAATTTGGTCCCATTATCTTGATTGTTCATCACAAATAGCAAAGAGTAAGAATAATGTATTATTGGGATTATTGTTCATCGATCTGTAGGGAATGGATTTCAGACCATCTCTCTTCAATTACTAAGCGTTTACGCTGCTTTCGTAATGGATGTAATGTTTTGGTCGAAACTTTCATTTCATCATTCAGAAGCCGTTGTGCTGAAACAACACGATGAATATAATGCAGCGTTATACGATGCGAGCAATGCGTACAATGCGAGGGAAAGTGAAGCACGATGAATGTGGGACGCCGAAAGCGTTTCCAGAATGAGACAGTCACGCTGGACGGAGCAGCTGCTGTCTATCAAGATATATCACCAGACTCGTGTTGTAGATCGAATACAAAACCAAATTGTGCCACTGTGATCATCAATGAACTCTCATTTAATATGTTTTATACTCTTAAATATGTTTTGCAATGAATAACTCTGTGATTAATAGAAGACACTGCAGAATCGAAGCATGTATCACAATTGGAAACTCGAGACTCAAATGCAAGAAGTAAGAATCAATCAACAGTTAACATTTAATTCAATCAATTCGAAAGAGTCACTTGACGTTTTAAAAATCAAGATGAATACCTTGAATAAATCAGCACCACTATAACACACTAAATTTTTGTAGAAAATGCAACACACACACACACACTACAATGAGTTGATTTTAATGACTGCATTTATCTCGAAGAGACACGCTAACGGAACCAGGCTTTGCAATCATTCCATTTAAAATTCAATATCTCAGAGCGATGGTCACGGAGAAAAAGAATAGAACAAAACCGAAACCGCATACATTTTTTGGTAATGCGTAACTCAGGTACGGAGAGAGCTCGAAATAAAATTTTAGCTCTTGTCAAATTTGAAAGCACGGAATGCTAACTCACGATATTAACTTAGTTAGTGATTAAATTTGTAACGCATCAAGCGAGGAATTTTAATCTAAACATGAAAATATCAACAAACCGTCTCAGGAAAACACTAAATAGGCAGCAGGACCGACTAGCCCGCGTAGTCGCAGCGCGTCAGTAATTCATCAGTCTTGTAGCAGATCGATACCAAATGCGTGCAATGGGTTTAAATAATCAATGAATGCGATATGCCGAATAACAGGGCAATTTATTACTTGATTCATTTCACTTATCAAGTAATAATGCCAAACGAAAGACAGGTTTAGTTTATTTTCCGTTTGTAAAGTAAGCAATTATTACAAGCAGGGCCAAGTCTTAACTTTAAAATTTGTTTCATTGTGATATTGAAATGCCGTAACACGTGCAAATCAGGCTCATCAAAAGCGTTATAGTGAAACTAGTTATGGTCATAAACTATGTAGAGCATTTAACTGTTTCAAATAATCACGTGCGAAAATGAAAAGACCGAGCCCAAATCTTGTGGTTCTCAACGATTAAATCCACTCTGGTAATCGAATTATAGATATCACTTTTCTATTGCGTTTTTACCTCTAATTTTACTATAAAAGGGCAACATTCAAAGACTATTACATTCTAACTCCCAATTCTTTTTTTGGAGATTACGATATTCATGAAGTGTAATATTATACGTGAGACGTAAGATGATGCTGTAATTTTAAAATATCACAATAAAATTAACACAAAGATAGCGCTTAATCATGGAGCATAATAAGATTTTTTTATTCAACTAAATGAAGTTAGTGGATGAAGCATTACAAAATCCAAACCGACCGAAGAATTCCTTAAGCTATCATTAATAATGTGTTAAATTACCTCTACTTTCGCAACCACAAGAAAACTTTTCCGCCCCAAGTACAGCTGATACCAACCTTTGTTCATCGATATTTTAGCCTTCTTTCTTCGAGTGTAGGTATCGAGTAGAAACTCGTCGATATCCAGTTTCGTTGCAACAATTTCATCATATCCCGTTTCATACTACAAAATAATTTAAATAAATAAGAATTAGAAGTGGATACAGAAGCTTCAACATTGATGCGTCATTATAGCAAGTGGCTATTCTCATTGAAATTCTGTCCGTATAAGGTGGTATATTCTCGGAATGACCAACAGTCAGTCATTAGTGAAATTTTTCTGTGGACAATTGTTCGAGATGCAGGCAAGTAAGCATTTAGTTCTTGAATGGGCGGGTAGTAAATTAGTTCATTTATGAGCATGCTCCATACAACAGAGCATACTCTCTATATCAACAAAAGAGAGTATTCTCTTTCAGAGAATATTCTCATCATCATCAAAATTTTTACCGGAATGACACATTTTTGTTCCAAATTAAATATTGATCACGCGGTAAAGAACGCAGGCTGAAAATGGCGCAGGAAGGATGTGGCGCGTCGAGTTCATCATGCAGCCAAGGAAGTCGTCGAGTCAGTCACCCTGGCTGCCAACAAGGTGTGCATGCAGCGGCGCAACACCAGCGACGGCCGTCGGCAAAAACTCGTTACCGGCTGCGTGTGGCACGACTCGAGTCAGCTGCTGCGCTCGCTGCCCTGCAAACGGGACTCGTCTCCCCCAAGCAGAGGAAGAATGGCGTGCGTGTTTGCCTAAGACGACCGAAAACTTATGTAAACGGAGGAGGATGCTGTTCAGTTTCACACAAGGGCTGTGGGTAATAAAACTAAAAAAATCGCATTCGGGTATATTTGTAATACAATGAGGTACTTGGACAAAAAGTCACGTAGAAGAACAATGCTGCGAAAATTATTTCATTAGAAAAATATATTTTAATTTTAATGAATGAAAAAATGTTGATAATAATGCAGTAAACAGCAACTACAGGTGAACCTTCTATAATCACCTATTTTTGCTTTATAATATAATCTCAACTTGTCTGGTAAGTGACATTTATGCCAGAAGAAATTGCAAAGTTATGCTATACATGGAAGATATTATTGTGAAGCATTATTACTGAGTATCCTCAAGTCAGCACTCCAGCACAGATAAAGTATCTCTTGGACGTGACCGCAAGGAAAAATTCTGGTCCCGGCGTATCAAGTCAATGACGCGCGGCGTCTATACGGGCCTCAGCTGGCGGCTGAATGTCGCAAGCGAACAAAAATTCCCATTATGCTGAAATTCAACGATGATCTCGTAGGATGCAAGAAAAAATTGTGATTCAAGTTCGCTATTATCACAGGCCAGCAACCAATAAACCATTTGAGTCTTGAATGTTCTATTTGCACGTATATTGATGCATATACACAGAAGAAATAGTACTATTGCAGAAAATACTGTAAGAAAGGATTTGTTAATTAAACATGTAAAAAATTATTTTAAAATCTAATGCGAATTTTGTACTTTGATATCTTATATTCTTTAACCAAATTCAATGTGTGACGATTAAAATAAAGCTTGGACGTCTACTATTGGAGTGCAAACCATGAACGGTGTGTTGAAGACCTCCGAAGTTAGTTTAAAATTGACAAAAAGCCCTCCGGCATGGGATTCCTAAGGTATGGCAAGAGTAAAAAAATCAAAGTGACAATTCTTACTTTAGTTCCTGCAATGTTAAGGGTTATAGTTTAAATAGAAGCATTTAAATTATAACACTTAACCTCAAAACCTCACTATATGCAATTAGTCCTTCCCCCCATGGCACAGATGCTATCCCCCATGGCACAGATATACCTGCTACCTAGGATAAGGTAATAAGCCCAAAAAAGGTGGAGTCATGTCTGAACATGGGTAATAAATTAAATTCTTACTTTGAAGATGATACGAGACCAAATTGCATTCCCCAGGGAAAAAGGAGTTCGTTACCTGCATAATTTGTCAAGGAGAACGAGTTGGTTTATTGCATTGATATGGAAGGCTTGATGGGTAAATACAAAATCCAATATAGTTCTGCGCAAAGGCGTCATTATATTCTGTAAGTTATTCTAAAATAATTCTATTATTATTTATACAACATAACACAGGTTTTTAGACTTTTATTTCTACAGGTGTTTCCGTACAACTTAAAAAAACTACCAAAAACTTGGATTGGTTCTCGTAAACTCAAATATGAAAACCACTGCCGGCAAGAGTGGTGGAATTTGAAAGATTTAATTATTATTTAGTAATTCCTGCAAGACAAACTGCCATCAACATCTAAATGTTTGCTTTAAAACCATCCACAGAATTTATGGAGCACGATGTGCATTGCAATATTCAGCAGTTATCTATCGCAATCATGATGCAGGATCAAAATACTAATGTCACGACCTCCATAAAAAGTTGGCCAACTACTTTCAGGCAGCAGGAGACGTTACCTAAGAAGATCGTTAAGCAATCGCCATACGTCGGAGCAGAGCGTGCTCGCAGGAATACGTAAGGTAGGAGTTATTCACTCCTAGTTAGTTTATTAGATTACTTAGAGTATACCGATACTTTTCGATACTCAAAATTTTGCAACCTGTTTTCCTTGGTCGATGCAATTCGGTTAGAACACACGACCTTGTATATTCAACCTTTTCTCCAGTCGAGTGTAATAGACCTCTCCTCCTGTAGACTGAAACGAACAGATTATCGACGGAAAAGTCAAGACTCCAGCCGTCTGAATACCGTGCAGGTGGCAAAATTTGAAAATACTAACGCAATGTCAATTTGTACTGAGTAACCTTCACAACTGTAATTGATTTTTGATTGATGAATCATGGTTCCACTTTCATGGTAATCTCATTATGCGAATGAACACCAATTTTCCCTACCATTAACAATAAACTCAATTGAACGTACTGCATGGGGTGAGTGTTGGAAAGAAATTGAAGCGGAAACAATTGGGTTAATATTATAGGTAGACCTCACAAAGTAAGTAGCGTGTAGCAAACATAAACCATTATTGATGTCCATAAGGATATCAAAACGTCTCCAAAACTCAGCCAGGAAGCGGAGTCTACCTTACAAAGGACTTATATTTTGTAATTAAAAATAAATCATAACCTGGATCATGATATTTGTGATTTTCATGACTAGGACATCATTGTACAGCTTATACTTTGAAGGAGTTCATTCATCTCTCGTAGGTATAAAGTAACAGCCGCTTAGAATTGGGGTACATATATCGTTAAAACTGCAAGGAGCTGAAATGCACGTCTAGTCAAAAATCAATAAAAGTGACAAACTTTTGTTAGCTATTTATAAACAGGATTGTTTCTTAAAATATGCAAAATTATAAAAACACAAGATCACTTATTAAACGTACGACAATGTGACAACGAGGCGTCAAATAGATTTATTCCGAAAAATTCCCCTTATATTGTAACAGCGTAGAACGAATGTTTCCCCAGAGAAGCCACAACATTACCTGTTATCAGAAGACACGATTCACACGGGACAATCGTCTTGAACCAGCCTGACAGTGACAAGGTTCAAGCAACAGTGACTATCAACGCAATTGACTAGTTCAGTGAGGCTAATGTGTAAAGTTTGTTCTTTAAATTTTGTAATTAGAGTAGCATTGAAGCAATAAATGCATTAGTGAAATAAATTTCCATCTGATCGATGTGTACAAAATTATGAGCGTCAGATTGCACTGAATTAAATTTTCAACGTGATTAGATAGAATGGCTTTCAAAACGCATCCTGAATAAACCATGTATGTGATTAATATACATGAGGGGGACGGATCGCATTTTCAATGAGAATTCGTTGCAGCTTTAGCTGATCCATTAGCGTTGTTTTTCGCTTGTCGCGCGGGATCGATTGTAGGTCAGTTCACAAAGACAGGCGTGTCGCTCCAGCTAAAACTAAACGATAAATTCATAGAAAATGTAAAAAAATATTGGATGCAAATTTTTAGCAAGAAATTGTTTCCTGAACAACACGATGGACTGCAATTTTATCGCTGTAAACATATATTACAACTTATAATTTTTTCTAATGGTTTTGTTTACATCTCGTTGGAAACGAAGGTTTCATCTCCACAAGCCATTGAATTAATGGCATCGTTAATAATTTGAATATTTTATTCAAAGAGAATTTGTTAGACAAGAGAAAAAGTGATTTGATGCAATGTGAATTGAGGTACATAATATAATACCAATCCCGAGGACAATGAGCTCCAAGGTTTTTTGGTAAAAATTTTGCATGAGACTCGTAAAATACGATTCCACGAATCCAGTAAATTAAAAAAATCATTCCAGATCCAGTATTGTAATATTCTCCGACTTTCCAACAGCGAGACAATTACCGAATTTTCATTTCAGTCATTTAATCCGAAGTAAGAAAGAACAGAACGTGACCAACATTTCAAATTAGAGTTCCGCCGCTCCAACGCATTACCCCGGCAGTGATCAAACTCTGCTCCTTCTCAAGGCCATGCAAAAAGACGAAAACATTGTTGTCATAAAAAATAAGTTGTTTGAGCATTTTTTGTACTTTTCGATATTTAAGGTTGAAAAATAGGATTCTTAATCATGTAGTGAATAGTTAACTATGATACGCAGCAATAGTCCAAAGATTTGGAATGAGACTCTAAGAAGTCGAAAAATTGACACAAAATTTTGCTCACATGTCCTCCAGTTAGTCCAGTACATTCTAGCACAAATATTTTCATGATTATAATAATTCTTTTTTTTTATAAAATTCAACATTGCATTCACTACAGTGATGCATTGCAAACGTTTTATCAAACCTCGACATGGCAAATATTGCCGCCGAAATGTTAAATTACATTGCCACGTGATTATTAATATTAATTTACATTGCCTCTTGATAATTAATGTCATATGGCACACATGACCTGCATAAATAAATGTGAACAAGTCACACAAATCACAGAAAATTCATAGAGATACTTGTGAAAGTATTAGTATCAGTTGAGATCACACTCTTCTTCCCGTGTACCGTGAGAATAAGGCTGGAATCCCTCATGATTTTAACCAAAAGTACGTCAAGGCTTTAAGTGATCCAACTTGTAACAAATGGTGACAAAAAATCTCGAATTCATTAACACTGCGAGACGTGTAAAGAAGTAATAGAGAACTATGTCAAGAGAACGTTACGGACGGTTTACGTACGGAGCCGCTCAAGGCTATACCTGGTGCTGAAGAATCGTCAACCACCGATCGACTCAACCGCACATGCACTGCGCTGCTCAAGGATATGAAAGGGGACATAATAAATGGTGATAAATCATCTCAAAATAAAACTAAGGGGAATCATTTTGTTACCTTGGTACATGTAACCTTCCGAAAGTAAACTTAATTATCTCAGAAAATGCGTCATCAATACATGCTTTGAGATTGCAATACATGGAAGCAACATGTCCTAGAAGAATAATTCTCTTTAATGAAATCCCATATTAAGAAGGCTCATTAACACTATTCCATTAGCTAACGGATAATAAATAACTCCTATCAGGTTAAATTGGCTGGATTATAAATTACAAATGTATTGGCAGCTAAATATAATTATTAAAAAGGTATAATGAACAACTGCGGCTAAGAGCAGCACGCACTCGCTAAAGTCTACAGTTCTTATAATTAACAAGAGACGCAAGGAACGACTGCATGAGGTTAGTAGGGCGGAGAACCGCACATGAGCTCACTTCACTTATGATTAAGAAATCCTTCTGAGCTAACGTAGAGAGAATACAAAAGTGAAGCAGGCAATTAAAAGACACACGAGTGAACGGCATCACGCAGCTGATACACGCATGGCTTGCTTTACTCACTCGGTGAGAGGCAAGAGAGCGATGAAGTAAATGCATCAAAATTTGTCTCAGCTTGAAGGAGAAACGTTGTTAATAGTGCATATTCATGCTAACCTTTCCATGCTCCTCGATAACGTACAACACAAAGTAAGTAAATCAAAGTAGGGCGTATATTTCGTCCTGTTCAATCAGTAAATGGTTTCGAATCGCAGAAACATAAGAAAATGTGAGTCTTAACCAAAACTGAGACAAGACCCTTCTTAAGCAAGATGTGCAAATTTACGAGAATTGTATCAGGAATAAGGTACATCAATATAAGTTAGGCTCCTCAAAGCAGTAAGAATATTATAATTTAAAAGACAAGTATCCAAATTATTTAATGTCATAGCCACCAGTCGACATAGGAATGTCATTAAATAATAGAGAAGCAGAGAAATCCCAGGCAATCTAGAGCTGTCCTTTCTCACGTCCCAGGAAAGCGGCCTGCGGAACGAAGACCTGGAAACTGCATGCTAACCATCTCATGGTCTTAACGAATAAACTAAGTGCCACTGGTGTCGGCTTTCTTCTGAAATCCAAATTACGTGAACGACACACGAAAAAGTTTGCACTCATTGCAAGGCCTAAAAAATTTCGTTGTATGCGGAGCATTTACTTTGCTTCAAGAACTCTGCAATTGTTACGAGATAAGGTCATCAAGGCATCCGTATATACTGCTCATTTCATTCCAACAACAGAAATTAATCGATGTATACCTATACATTTTGCATGAAAGATAGCTCGAACGAATCCTGAAATGTAGGTACTTGAAATCGTTAAACCTGTGAAAAAAATTAATAAAAAAATAATCGGATGCTGGTCTATTTGATAATTAAAATGAAAACCATGCCTAATGGACGTTGACACACTAGCGTCAAACGCCGATGGAATTGAAGCCCCCAGTTATTTGCGTGAACACTGGAATATAATAAGCGCAAGTCGATCACACGCATGAATCCAGGAGCAACAATGGATGAAGATATAATTATGAAAGTGTATACGGGTATGCCAATAGCGTATACGTCGGTCTAAAGTATGTAGTTACTAGTGCCGATGGATGAATCTGTAATTATAGACTTGTATAAGGGTACACCGGTAGCGGGTACGTCGGTCTAACCGCTAGATCTAACGTATGAAGTCACTAGTGCCGATAGATGAAGCTCCAATTATAGACGTGTATACGGTGTGTAAATTACGCGCACTTCGTTCATGCATATAGCCATGAGCGCAGGCGTATGAGGCCTTAATAATATACGATGTGTAAATTACACGCATGTACGTACGCAAAACGTACGTACGGCATGAGCTCGACCAGCTATGAGGCGGAGGCGTATGAAATTTAATCATCTCGATCACAATCTAGCATACACCAGAGAAGTCAGTGCACAACGAGAGAATTTTGAAACAACAATCTAGAAGCGTATAGCAGCTGTGAAAAGTTTGCAGAACGGCGATGCACTGATGGAGACCAAAGAATTACGAGTAATGAGGAAACCATATTTTTTATTTCATTTGAAAGATGATTTATTGTAAAATACTAGCTAAGCTCAAACTAGGTGGAAGGAGCCATTATAAATGTACAACGACGTCCTGAAGGTCAGATGATAAGTTTCGATGGTGAGCACAATGAACAATTTTGCCAGAGAATGTTTCTTGGATCGGATAAATTGAATATCGAGCGCAGCACAAATGACCGAAATCTGTGACACAGTTCAGGGAGGAACATCAGCAAAAGCTAAGACGCTCATGAAGCTTAACCTAAAAATTGCTGCGTCCTCAACACACTCATCTTCCAGCCCCCGACTCCCTGCCTCCCTGGGGCGGTGCGTAACGGAGCAGCGGCTGCGGTCAGCGGAGCGGGGCGACAGCTCCCCACCCCTCACGCTAGCGTCGCTGCGAGGCTCTTCGTACAATCCTGGAACGCCTATGCAGCAGCTCAGGTATGCAGACTTATACTGGGATCCTGTTCAATGGTTGAACATAGCTAGACTAAAAATCAAAAGGACCTAGAGGTCATTCCCGCGTTTCATAAACGTAAACAGAGATCCTCAAATTCAAAATAGCAAGGACATCATGAACAAATGATCGCAGAAAGCAACATTGAATGGATTCCGCTCTGATCTACATTCTTCTACTGAGCTCTCAGAGTTCGATTTAAATTAAAGAGAAAAACCGCACTCACAAATTGTTTGCATCTTCTACTGTCAGTTAAGTGTCAACTATTTGAAATTCTTGTTCAATTCAATCAATGAAATGCATGACAGGATTTACAAAGTTTTGCTACAGATGATCTGCTAGCATAGGAAGCTAATAACCGTTCGAACCACGATAATCATGTTATCAAAAATACGGTGGCAAATTATTCCATAAAATAGTTCCACAGTTACCCGGAGCAAAATATTTTTTCCGGACACTTACGATGATCTAGATAGTATATATTTTCCATGGTTATGATGAGGAATAGGCCTTAGACATCAGCAATCAAATTCTATGCATCAACGTCCGTTTATTTAGCTGCATTCTCAGTGCATGGCTGATGAGGAGTTAGTTGTTTCTGCTCGCCCACAGTTTACGCGTTTATTATTAATACTTTTAAACTCAAAAGTTGCGTGCTATTACTTCAATAACTGTTATATTCATCTTTAAAATGTAAGTAGCATTATCCTCGTTGATTTAGTAGTTGAAAAACAACGTTTTAGTTTAATTAGTCATCGAATTTAAGGAATTCAATTTTTCACTTATAACCCCAACATCAAGAAATTGTATTTGTATTAGTCAAATATGGTTTACGATGAAGTGTTCGTAGCCGATTCAACGTGATTGTTTTGTCTTTATTGCACAGATCTAAAGTTGTGCCCTGACGGCCAATAGTCGTAAAATCGAAAAGGTAACTAAAAAATTATTTCGAATCCAGTAATATTGAGAATTTCATAGACAGTGTTACTGAGTTATACAGTCTTATCTTTTATTAAAGAAAGCCGTAAAACAGGTTTGTTTTAGAATTGTGTCATGTGTGCACTGACGTAAGAAAATAATGTCGAGCGATGAGCAGACATTGCTGCTCATCATCCAGCCCCTGATGAGTTGCAGATAGTGAAGCAAGAATCGGGATTACTTGCTCGGTGGATAGCTAAACCTACAACTGCTTAAACATGAAATGAAAAACAATACCAAGTTGCAATTGCATTCGACGGGACCGATTCAAGTTCCTTATAACAGGCACAGCACCGTAGGTACGTGTCTGCTAGTTTTTGCGATCCGAGTTCATGGAGTACCTAATCTTTGACAGGTTAAATCCAAGACTCATTTATGCTTAGAAATAAGCTGTGTAAAATTTAGAATAACAGGGATAGGAAGGACATCATTTTATATAATGAAAATTTTTTTTTAATTTCTTGATACGTTAGATACGATACATTTTTCCATCATAATTTTAAAATAAAATTATTTTCATATAATAATAAAAATACTAACGTCTGTTTTATGCAATTAGAAAAATTTAAGAATTTGGCCAATTGAAATTGAATTTAATTCAATTGAATCCTATTGAAAATTTCCTGTTTATGTGAAAATACTCAATTCCACAGCCGTCACGAGAAATCCCCAAAGCAATTTGATTAAAAACGCATTCAAATACATGTATAATAAGTGTAAATCTGACCGATCGCAGTTTTCAATAAGATACTACTCATTTCGATTGTTCATCTTTCACATCGACAAAGAAAACGTTTGTACGAGATGTTAAGCAGCAAGTAGCAGCAGATCCTGACATGAAGGTGGAGTGGTTTAGACAAGGTCTGCGTAACCGTGCAATCTTAGGCTATACGGTTTAGCGGTGAGCGTTTAAACTTGTCATTTCGGCGGAAAAACTGGCTCGAGTCAAGATTTTTCTCCATCAAGTGAAAGTTTTCTAGATTAAGTAAACGCTACAATATTAATACTCCTACTAAAATTGAATTACCGAACAGTCTCACACATTCAACAGAATAGGCGATTAGTACAGCTTAAAAAAATAACTTATTAACTAAACTTTACTTGTAACGCAAATTAACCAAGAACTTATAGAGGCAAGAAAATGCTCACCAAATTAACCGATTTTCGGGGCCAATTTCAACCAATTGTTTTAACCATTGACCCATTTGAAACACTGTTAAAAGCACAAGTTAAGCACAATTAAATGGCCCATTTTTGAAGGAGCAGCAAGTTTCCGAAAGATTTTAATAAAAACATCGTTAATACTCTTGAGATTTTCTAAGTAATAAATTCTCAAAGAGAAATCAAATGTTAATAACGAATGAAATGAATGAGAGAGTAACGTCGAGCTCAGCTGCCAGGGGCAAAATCATTAGCCGGTGAACAATAAAAAAAATATGAGATTGCGAAAATTTTATATAGAGTTCTTTAATACAACAATTTATTGCAAGAATCAACGGCAGCAAGATAAAGTCTTCAATAAAGCACGACCAGTTTTTAATGAAAAAAAAATTAGAAAAGCTTCACAGATGAAAATCAATGTGGAAAATCACGTGTTCAGTTTAAGAAAGTGAAAAACCAGCAAAACAGCAACCGAAAATAAAGCTCCTGTCACGGGGAAAAAAATTAATTTGCATTCGTATGTGGACAGCTAGGACAGACAGAAGACCACTGAGACCATAAATAAGCCAATTCTATCTTTGTTTATTAAAAATCTTTTCAAGCGCATATGAAAGCACCGCTAAAGCTGGAAGATAAGGCAGTGTCGAGCCAAGAGGAGAACGTGAGAAGATGCAAAAGAACAGACGTCTAGAAGTTCATGCAGCCTGCGGTCAGTGAGAACCAGGCTGCCAGCATCGCCCACACGGAGGCCGTTATAGCTCCCCTACACAGCCGCTCTTCTCTATCTCTGACCACGGTCGGTCTTGTCTGGATTATTAGTAACGTTTTTTTTTAAATAACGTGAAGTTTTAACCCTAGAGACTGCGTATCATCTGCAGTATTCCGTTTGGGCTTTCGTAAAGTTCGTTTTTTATACGTGTAGGTGCACAGAAAAACTTAGATTGCCTAATCATTTTCAATCGAGTTTAACGAATACTTGTTCATTTAGCGCTTTTAACCACATCTGACATAGTGTGGGTACCTGTCTCATAAGTTGGTAGCAATTGGACATAGGCGTTCATTTTTGCGAATTTTCATTTAACATGTCTTGCATTGGCACTGTTCCTTAAAGAAAACACCACCAATGTTTTGCTTCATCCTTGATGACAAGAAATAGTAATTAAAATATATCAGTTTGCCGATTCCAATGTGGCATCATTTTACAAAATGATTTTATTTTATTTGAGGAAAAATAACATAACGATAATAACTCTGTGGAAGATAGTTAATCTAGCAACACATTTAGTCAGGCTTTTTCATTTGAATGAGTGGCTTGAATGGATTCAAGTGATCGGTAAAATGCTAACCTAGAGCAAAGTTATAAGGAGAAAAAATAGCATAATGTTCCATTACTTAATACAGATGTTCATTTAGAAAAAGTTTCAGGTTTTGGACATCTTACTCTCACATCATGCGCCGAGGTGTGCAACCCTGTATGCAAACATCATGCACGTAGCAGCACTGCGCAGCCTCATCTATTTTTAAAGTTTATTTACACAAACCATACTACTAGCTAAATTTATGCACACTACCTAAATTTATGCGTCTTGCAGTTGACGCAAGGAAAGGTTAAAAAATATAATGGATAAAAATAGGCCCCTAACAGAAAATATCAAGTACCGTAATTGAAACTCAAACGTCTACACGCTCAGAAAAGAATCGCCGAAAAGTTGATATTGAATTTGTCGATGTTGATGAAAAAAGTTAACAAGTTGATCCATGTGGTGATACTATCGACACATTAAAATTTCTCTGCCGCATCATTTTAGGAGTATCGTGACGATAAAAAAATCGAAGTTTGAATAAATAGCTAATTATTGACTGTTACGGCGAATGCGACCGGCTTACTCCAGACTGTAACACGGCTCATGTTGTACCTGCAAGAGCAACTACGAGCGGACTGCTGGCTCCGGATAGCATGGAATTGCGACCTCCGTGTGAACCTCACCTCTCTTCAAAGACGAGTTGATTGTGAAAATCCAAAGGGCACTATTCACACAATAACTTCACCATAATTACATAGCTCGGCACATGGTCACTGCACAAGTTTCACTTGAGAAGAGTGCTCATGTCGTTTAAGAGCACAACACTGCCACCCGCCCTCAACCCGGCAAGCAATACACTGAGCGCCTGACGAACGGAGCGAGTGAACTGTCAGTGGCCAGCACACCTGAACACAGTCGTACGGCATGCACATCTGTTGTCCCTAGCGGTAATGCCGAACACATAGCACTTCCATTTAGCGTAATTCACTTAGGACATGAAATTTAAGCCATTTCACGTTCTACCGCCAAAATTTAAATAATGCATCATCAGGTGCTGAAGTTCATCATTCCGTTTCGAGAAATCTCAATTCTGCGGCAATAGTGATCTAATCTAGTAAGCAAAACAACATCTTTGTCAATAACGTTCACAAATAATTTTCAATTCTTCTTAAACAAGAACTTCCACTCTAAGGTTCGGACGATTTACAGAGTATTCACAGTCAAGTGAATAAATTGTATATTATGTAGATTCACAGGTAAAACAGACAACAATGTGTGCTTTCTAAATTTAATCCATTACTGCATTAAACAATAGAAGACATCGTGAGCTTTCTAAAATTAACACGTCACTGCATTGAACAATCAAACATAATCGATCGATGCCTACGTCAAAATCCTTTCAAAGCAAAAATTAAGGCCCTGCAATAGGTTCAACTGAAAAAATCCAAGAAATTGAAGTTGACGAGTAATTTCTTCAGAAAATATATCCTGTATTCCAGGAAGCGTCACCCAGAGTGAGTTTTTTAGTGTTCAGCGGCTGTTCAACACCTAAAGAAAAAGTTTCATATATGCGTTTAGAAAAAAAAATGAGGCAGAGATGCATCAGTGGATGCAATAGGTATTCCTTTCTTAATCAAAGAACACAAAATATCCTTATTTAGTGATATGAATCACAAAGAAACAACAAATTCATTAGCGAAAAACAAACTTAGCTAAAGAGTAATAACCGAGAAAACAAATTGAGAGGCAGAGATCATTCTTTAGTAACCGTCAGGACCAACTGTTGTGTTTCCGAAACACTGAAGTGTCAGCTGTGCGCTAGGTCCAAAGGCTGCTGGAGCGCCGGCCGGTCGTGGCACCCAAGATATCAGTCGCCCGCTTGTGCCAGTTGTGCTCAAAACTCCAGCAGTCTAAATGCGCAACGTTGTTCTCAGGACAACTGCTACCTAAATGAACCATAACATTTCAAGTGGGTACCATTTGTACTCAAAATCATAAGGGTTTACCAGTCATACTCGAGTGCATCAAGTCTGAATTATTCCCAAATGTACTAAATACTAACACTCTTCGTGCTCGTCAGAAATGATCATACGCCGCTTTCATGATTACCACTGTCACCTAATTGACAGTCGTGGACGAACTCTGCAGTCAACAGTCATACTCTCAAGATGATGAAGGTGAAACAATTACACCAACTAAGGCAAACTCGATCTTCCACAAAAATTGCATGTGGAACCTTACGTCTTCACAGCAGAAAAAGAGGCAGGACATTTGGTCCCTGTGCCTAGCTAAAACTATTATTCTTAAAGTTATTTCAAAAATTAATAGAAGCAAAGTTCAAAAGCCGCCGTCAAAGAATCCAATTTTATGTATGACTATAGTCAGCAGGGCGGTGGCAAGAAGACGAATTCAGTGATTGGAGTTGGGAGTGCCAAGCTGCTCAGCACGACCAGGATGGTAAGCGAGAAGACCAGCGTCAATGAGAGGCTGGTAGACGAGGCTTAGATTTCTTGGGTCGAAGTGCTGGGATGAGGACTGGTACAGCTCCACCTCTATAGGACTGTCAGCAGGCTGCCCAGACGAAAATTTTATATAGGTTTCATTCATATTTAACCACAAACATCCGCGTGCTATCCCTAGAGAAAGCCAAGAACGAAAATAACCGTCAATGCATTTTAATGATCCATGTTATTCAAGATATCCAAGCCCATAAGTGACACAAAGTAACAGTAATAAAGTTTAGGTTTCTAGATCTAATCGATAAATTTTTTTTGAAGCTAACACATCGCAAGTTTGCACAGCTGATTAACACATTTTGCTGTCACATTCAAGGTACAGTATTTACGTTAGCTTTGTCACCTTACTGACGATGATGGCATAAATGGGAGGCAAACAAGCTGGAAAGATTGTCTCTATCATCTTTTTCGAGGTTTCGTAGTCCCAGGGCTCGTCTGGGCCAGCACCGTTGCTTATTCCGTGAAGACGCACACAAATAGCTTGGGCAGGGATGTCGGCTAACTCCCGCGGCAGCACACGCATTCTATAATTGAGAATTTACCGACAATGGTAATTGATGCAATAATGTGTTTACAAAAACTTGATTGTTATACGCGACACATGTTATTTAAATAAATAAGCATAGCAAGAATCCCATCACCATCCACTAAAAACCATCACTAATTAGATTATGGACTAGAACTATGGAGAAAATATATGACGTGCTTGTAACTGGTGCAAGATTTATGTAATAAATAGGCATGCGCAAACAAAAGACTTCGAAATAAGAGGTCTTTAGTATAATCTATTATGTGAAAAAATAATAGTAATAAAAATGAAGCGATTCAAAGTGTAACAAACGCGCGCAGACGATAGTTTAAGTCAAGTATCTGTGATTAACCGAGAAGAATGCAGACCCAGCCAGCAGCAGATTCTCCATTATTCTGTATATTTTCTATAAAGAGTAATATTATATTGATAGGCTTGTGAGTGAGGCTGTGCTCATGACATACTGAGCTAGAGGGACAATGACATCAGAGCCGAAGTCGAGTAAGAAGACCCTGAAGAGTGGCGACTCTTCCGTTGGGCTGATTTCGTTTTCTCGGAGCTGATCAGGTTGCAGCTCCTCGATGTCCACAGCGGCAAGAATCTGGCAGCGCTGCCACTTCTCAGAGTGGCTAATATACGCCAAGCAAATGTGACCTACAACGCAAATAGTTGATTTAAATTATTCAGATACAGTTCGTCATTAAAGTTATCATTCTTATCCTTTCACAAGTAACGACAATTATCACAAAATACCAAAAGAAAATGAAATACAAAGTTTTTAAAATTCAACGAGACTGAACGAACAACCACCAATTCTTCAAAAATGAACAAAAAGTAGCAAGTTATTCATATTATGTAGTCCGTCTCAAAAATTTACCGTCTCTGGGAAATTCAGATTCTATGCGGTAAACAAAAAATTTTTCTTTGAACCAGAAGCTAGAAAAAGACGCATTGAACGCTTATTTCGCGACTTGAAGTTAGGCGTAAATCGACGATCACATGAAATAAATATTAAAAATTACTTATATCTTGACAGGGATTCTAAGACAGCAAATTATGTTTTGAAAAGAAAAAAACTGCAGATTAATAATTGTGCACCGCATTGAATGCAAAAAAAATTGAGACCACTTAATAAATAAATATAACAAATGAGTAAACATGAAACACTGTAACGCTAAAATATCAAATTATGAAAAGTTACCAACCAAACAATTTTAATTAGGAATCAACTTTCAAAAATTCAACTAAAGTGCAATTTAAATCCCAATTTCCTCAAACGACGATATTACTCAAACCACAAATAATTCTTCCTTTAAGGAAAAAAAATCTTTTATTTTCTTGAAAACTAGAACTGTGTATCAGAATGGCATCAAGTCAACCTGACAAAGAATTACTAAAATTCTTCCAAACCTGCAGCCGGTCGAGTTACAGCGGGAAGCCGTACGGCGTTGAGTTGCAGATTTGACGCGAGTTGATACAGCAGGAAATATTTCTGCTGTATGGCTTGCTCAAACTGAACGCAAACCAAGCAAAAGTCAGATTTGCCGTCTTCCACCTTCTCGTAAGGGCAAGCATGTGGGGGAGGACCGTTGCTTAATATCGCACAGACAGCTTCAACATAGTCGGGGTCATTGGGAGGTTTAGCCAAGTCCGGGAAATTCATTATGATGTATACGGAGTCAGGCTTGACGAAGGCCGATACATGCACAGGAAAGATGATGCCGCAAGATGGCAGGGGTAGAGGGGGCAATTCCACAGCGGGAGGAGCCTTATCCGAGAATTCATCAGATCGTCCAGAAAGCCCCATCTGCCAATTCTTAGATTAGGTTTGCATACAGCGAAACTTGGGGAGTAACGTCTAAGCCTAGGATGAATACATGTGACATGAATTAGATGCCTGATGATTAAGTTCAAAGTTCTAATAACTCAACAAGTTTTGGTGGCCAATAATCCTCATCATAGTTTAAAACTACCACTCAGTCGGAACTCGAATAAGACTGAATAAGACTGAATCCGACATATCTACCATCAAATTAATATACTTATTCCGAAGAGCAATGAACATTGAATACTACATACGGTCAAACCATACAATACGGTTTATTTAAAGGCACATACTGAATTATGAGGTCATCCAACACCAAATGACTCACGGCTGAGTACGAAGCATCTCTCATTTGCATTTGGATGAGGGCAGAATTGCAGGGGCGGGATTGAGCAGCCACGACACCGGTGTTTCTTCCCTTGTTTCTCTTCTTCTTACGGCCACTGCTTGCTCCAACGCTGGATTGTATCGACCATCTGCACTTCTTGATACCTTGCACAAGCCAGTTGCTCACACTCGAATTCGTATGCTCCACCACCAGATCGATCTATTAAGAATATTCATGATAATTTTCCCCTCAACTCGAACTAGATGATAAAACAATTTTTAAAAATCACATGGAATTCTAAATAACAGGCATAGAACACGTAAGCATAAACTTACTTGAGCAAAATCGGTCCGAGTGTCATAGTCGGAAACAACTGTAACACGACAAGTCTTTTCCACGACGTAGACATGTAGGGAGTCCAGCACAGTCTTCTCCCACTTGCCCAAAGGATTGTCCTGCAACGTCAACGATTGCAGATTTAATAAATTTTCAGGTTCGTGTTACGGTGTCCACGGACGTCCAATGGTGCACAAAAATACAATGAAAATCCAGAACAGTGCAGTCAAAAGGCATATCAATGATATATCAGAGACTGGGGGAAAGCAGACGTCTGTGCAAATACCCCTATAAAAGTCTTAGCGTATTTAATAGCCCCTAATAAATGCATGCGGTTAGATCATAGCCCTTTTGATGAATGGTACTAATTTCATGGCTCTTTTAGTATAACGGAGCAATTCACAAAGCTCATTCGAGGATTGAGAATATATCATAGCGCTCTTGAGCAATTGAGGTACATCATAAGCCAATTTCGCAATAGAAGTACATAATAACCCTTTTACAGGAATGGGGTAGAGCAGAGCCTTGTTAGAAATAGGGCTAAAGTTTAGCATTTTCAAGGAACGAGGGTAAAGCATGGCTTTTCCAAGGAATGGGGCATAGCATAGCGTTTTTTGAATAATGGGTATAGGACCGTAGAGCATCAAGATCATTATTGATGTATCAGAGACCTCTGGAAGCGTGGGGATACATCGCAGCCGAGGTGATCAATCAGATCCTAATGAGGGCTGGTCAACGAAAGTGGCTCAATGAAAGCGGATCGGAATAATATTTGAAGACACAGTTGCGAGGACTGGCGGTATGTCATGCACGGAGCTCATGAGGCAAGAGATCCGATATTATGAAAAGGCTCGTAATATTAGAAAATCAAGAACCTACTGCAGAAGGGCTTCGAATTATGAATGCGCATGTTTAACTGAGCATTGAATCGTACCCGTTACGTTTTAAAAAGATAATGGATATACTCCAAGTTGATCACGGCACAACAAGAATGTCGTGCTCATGAGCATGCCTTCGTTAACGTGGTTAAGGTTAGTCGTAAATAAGGCTACAAAAATTATCTTTAAACAAAACAACATTTTACAACCCAAAATCGAAATTCCACGCATAATATCCCGATCGCATAGTGACCTCCCGATGTCCAGAAATTTAGGGTGTTAAGTACTGAGTTAATATTGTACTGGGCATAGGTGTTATATTATAAAATAATATTATCATAGTGTGAAGTTACAAAAGATTTAATGACGCGTGTTGCTTACAGGTTCAACGTCTGCAAGCGTACAGACGTGTCGCTGGATGGGCAGGTTGGCGAACAGTTGGGTCCTGCGAAGGTTCTTCACATTCACCACCTCCTTGTTGCCGTAGTCCACAAATAGCACCTCAACTTCAACGTCGTTCATAATCTAGAAAAAATGCACTAAAAATAGCCGCAAAAAATGCACACTGCACACAATTCTCTCAAGAAACGGTGAGAAGCTTGAACTAAAATGGCTAAAAAGGCTAAACCAATAGCTAGCCATAACAACGCTGAACCTAGATCATGCACAATCACTGTGACGAGACCAATTATAGAATTGTAATCACCTCAACTATTGTACACCGGTTCCAGGAGTAGTCAGACTCGTAGCGGGCGACAAGGTCGTCACCACACTTGAGATTGCTTTGGCTGACACTCGCCATTTCAGGAAAAGAGTGACGGAAATGCGTGAGTAGAGTGTCCCGAAGTAACTCCAAGCAATGCTCACCTGCAGCATTGAACACGAGGAAATACGTACGCTTTTTTATATCAGGTCAGGACATAGAAAAGTCGAGCCTAAAGACAAATAGGCGAAAAGAATATTAAGCATGTTGCAATTCACAATAAAAAGTACATATCACTGTAAATTGTCATTTTTAATTTCAATAGTAAAATAAAACCGCCATGTCGCTTTGCGCTCCATTGTAAATTAATGTTTAAAGAAAGCTTCAAAGCGTGATATACCAACAGTGCTAACGGCTAAGTCCATTTGAAACCAAGTAGTGAGCTTACCGCACATTAATGCGTACTTTATCATTATTAGACTCCTAGTAAAATTGGAGACAAGACGATGATGAATTTATTGAAAACTCGAGCATCAAAACATCATCGTAATTTTTAATTTTTCGTTTCAGCTAATGATCTCCGGAAATTATTTTCTTTGACGGACGCTCTGAAACTCCATTGTACTTACTTTTTACGTTTATTTTATATTAAATTTCAAAAATCAACAGACAACAAACATATTCCTATTCAAAGGTTTTTACGTGAATTCTTGGAAAAAGCATTTTATACTATAAATTAAACCTACTTTCCACTGGAAGGCTAGATTAAGCTTTCTTAATTGAACTTACTTTTTACGGGATGCAGATGGATGCGTCCAAAAACATCTACGTACGTCGGGATGGCCGAGAAACTGCCTGACAAGCGATCAGGATTAGGGAGCCACTGAAATTTACTCGAAAGTGCACCCTCATTTCGGTCAGAAGATTTTCCATCACGAAAATATTCCTGGACATCATGCACCGCGGTTGGTGTCGTGTCTAGGGGTTCGTTCGATTCGGAGTACAAAGAAACGTCTGCGCGATTTTCTGCGTTTCGACTTGACTCTTCAGAAATTTCATGGTCGTACCTCAGAGATACTGAAGTTCTGTGTGGATAAGAGGAACTTTTTCCCTTCTTTATTTGCAGATCATGACGGAACGAATTTTGATGCGAGTGAGAAAACATATCGGAAAGATTATTGGCTTTTGGAACCAGATCGAGTTGGCTAGAAGAAGACTTAGCTTCCTCATTTCCACGTTTTTCAGAATTTATATCATTGGCCTGAGTATTATTAACAGAGCCCTTGTTTTCAAAGCGCTGGTCTCTTAGAAATGAGTCAAATTCTTCCTCGAAAGATCCTCCAGCTCCATTTTTCATTTGATCGTCCACCTGTTTTGACTCCGGCAACACGCAGTCATTTGGATCAGCACTGCCCACGCCAACTGCTCCGCACTCAAGAGGTGAAAAAGGATTCTTCGTCTCCATCTCGTTGCAGTCAATGACAGATGCCACATAGCTTCCATCTGCTGATTTCACGTTTTCATGAGTCCTGAAAGACAAAAACGTAAGATAAAAAACAAAAAAAATAATGGATAATGTTAGAAACTAAATATCCACTGAGAATTTATCACCAGGGAAAGCCAATACGCATCTTTTCTATGTTAAATAATGCTATCTATCAAGTTTTTGATCAAAATTGAGATAAATTAAGAGCTAAATATATGGAATCAAAGAATAAATAAAGAGCTAAATAGATGGAGTCAGTGCACACTCTTAGTATCAGCGGGTTTCGTTTTCTCAAGAACATACTTTATGAAAACGCTTTAAAAAAGACACGCGCATTTCAACGGCTATTGCACTTAAACTGACAACGCATGGCAACCGATTTTCCCCAGACCATCAATCAGAACACACAACTCAGGAGATATTGTTTAATGCAAAAGAACCTAACATCAATCAGAATACACAACTCAGGAGATATTGTATAAGGCAAAAGAACCTAACATCAATCAGAATACACAACTCAGGAGATATTGTATAAGGCAAAAGAACCTAAGGCGGAGTGCGAGGCCAGCTTGCAGCAGCTGCTGGCTGACGGAGATGCGGTGAGTGACGGCAGCCGCGTTGGGAGGGCCAGGGTCCCCAGAGATGACCGACGCGGAGTACCACAGCGACACGGGAATCACTTTGAGCCGATAGAGCTCAGTGCATCTTGAGCTACTTCCCTGCCGAGACATATTTGGTCATCGCTCTATACAGCATCAAATGCAAGTGCTGATCACGCTTAATCGAGATAAGTCACCTATCAAGCTCTTTTCTTGCAAAATAAAAACCCCTAGTCGATATAACGACAAGAAACGGGATCTCTTTGCTACATTTCACAAAGAAAATTTAGAAACATATCGATAACTTCGTATTTAAAACACTAAATAAATTTTAAATATGGCCAAACAGTAGTAATAAAGGAGTCATGTAATGAGTCAAAATTCGACAAAGAAAAATTGTGAATATATCAAAGCATGGAAGTTGAAAGTTGTATTATGTTAGAGAGAGGCAGTGAGCAGCAATACCTGCTTCAGGACGAAGAGGCTCGACACTGACGACAGGATGTCCTTCAGAGCGTCTGTGGTGGTACACGGCCACTTCTATCGGGAGATAAAGAAATAATAAAGTGTAAAGTTATTGTAATCGAGCTTTTTTATTTCACTGCTGAATAAAGCAAAGTTTGATAATTACCAAAATTACTTTGATAAAAAAAGACAACATTCAGAAATGACTGTGATCGTTTTTTTTTTTTTTTTATTGTCACAGGATAAGTAGAGGAGAAGAATACTGAATTTGCTTTAATATCTTTGGTTAAATACCTGACACGAAGATGGATATTACTTAATGACTAATTAATGAACAATGACGGAGGAATTAGTTAATTACTTGCTGATCGCCCGGCGCCACGATGTCATGCAACGAGGCAAGGAATGCCATGGGCTTGATGGCCGCCAGAGGAGCCTGCAACTCCCGCAGCGATGAGGCCTGAACGCTCACCAGCTCCCCACAGTCCACAAGCAGAACCTGGCGAGCAACAGTTTTCGTTATCGCCAAGATAATGCTGATGTTAAACAAAATACCAAAATAAGAGCGGTAGCTATCGATATTTCACTACCTTACGAGAAGACAGTATAACTTAGATACATGGACAGTTTTAGAAGAATAATTACTAATTGACTCTGTTTCGTATATAATACTTGCAACTTGGAGTTCAGAGTGACGCAACATCACAGAAGACACTCACTTTCACGTTACAGTCTTGCTGAAGCTCCAAAATTTTGGCTCTGGCCAGGTACGGCTTACGATCGAAGACGGCAAGATAAAGTTTGCCTGCAAGTGGGGTGCCTTCCACGCCCGCTGCCTCGTCCAAAGCAGAATCCAGTTCACTCTGCAGCCTTCGAAATAATCATTATATTTAGCTAAATATTAGCATATAGTACCGTAATAAATCACATATGTAAATGTTTTCAGAAAAGATTAACACCAACAAACAAAACTTCACAAAAAAAAATATTTGGTAACACACAATAATTCAACAGCAAGAAAAAACGACGCTTAGCAGTTGACAACAAAATATCCGTTGCTAATCATACCTTCCAGTCTCGTCTATCATCTAAATTGATTAGCAAATTTTGCGTCACTCATGAAAGCTGAATAAACTTCCTATTGCATTCGCCCATTGACACTTGTGCGCCGACGAAATGTACGAAGTATCATCATGACATTAAAGAATAAATTTATCTCATCGATAAAAATCAAGCGAGTTACGCGGATGCCACGAGAGGAGTAATTTGGTCAAATAAAGAGTAACTTGACTGGCTTAGCTACTGAGTTCTCGTTTAGTCAGGAATAGTCGTGGCCAAAAACTAAAAAATCGTCGAAGTGATAAAAACATCAAGGAATCGGATCAACTGCCTGGCTAACCTAACAGCTGACAGCTCAACCTTCAGCATTAGATAAACAAAGCTGGATTTTAATGATAAAAAAAGTATACCTATAGAAAATAACCGAATTTCACTACTACTAAATCAGATTAAACAATTCATTTGAACAAGATAGAGCGTTTGAACAGACTTGTTGAAGAGATGCGTGCGAGATCTGAGTCTGAGGAAGATAGCGGACGGCGAGATGACGCTGAGGTACACCACACCGATGGCACTGCGCGTGCCGATGATCGGAGGCTCGCATATCACTTCGCTCACCACGCGACCGTCCTGGTACAGACAGGTCAAATACTTGCATTACATCACTTCGCTCACCACGCGACCGTCCTGGTACAGACAGGTCAAATACTTGCATTACATCACGTCGCTCACCACGCGACCGCCCTGGTACAGACAGGTCAAAATACACGCATTACATCGCTTATTCAAATTCACACTGAAAGGATCGCAACAACTGTAAAGAAGGAAGTCACGAAGATTTTGCACGAGTTAGATGCGACCCTACACTTTTCTGGCACACGTTGGGAAAACCAGCCATCTTTCATTCTGATAGATTATTCAGAAAGACTGAGGCACGAAGATTTCAATGTTTCACATGTAAAAAGAATGGAATATATCACGTATGCCTCGCCTTTCACGCATTTCTTTTTTCTAAAAGAAAGGAAACATTAGCACTGATTACGGGAAAACTCTTGTTCAAAAATACGAGTTAAACTTACGTATTTATTTATCCCGCCAGGAAATATCCATTAACAATAAGGAACGACGTGTATGTCTTTAAGAGGGCATCTAATGCAGAAATTACGATCGTTACAGAGCAACAGGCCTTCAATCATGTCAATGGCATACGTTCTTTAAACCAATCATTATCCCCAGGACTAAATTTAAGTAAATATATTTAAAATTCTAAATTGTCAGAATGAAAACAGAAACTCCTGAAATATTAAAAAAAACTACGGGCTGGAATACATTGAAGGGGGCGAGCGCCATCCGTCCGGCGATGCTGCCGGTGCGTTGGGTGTCGCTGATGAATGTGTTCAAGCGGGACACCAACTGCCCGTCCAACCCCGCGACCTCGTTTGTGGACGGCTCCCAACTGCTCAGTTTATCAACGCTCAGTTAATGATAGAATATATTGCTGCACAACTACAACAAAAAAAAAATTTTAACGTTAGGTAATCAAGAACTGACGGCATCTGATTCTCTTAAAACCACAACATGACATTGAGAAGTCTCGTGTTTGTTAAGTAATTTGTGTTTGTTCACTTAGGTTTCTGTGAAATAATTAGAATTTGTTCAGTCAAATGCTTCGTTGGTCATACTCTTCATCACGCTTTGCAAATGGACTTCAGACTCTCGACAACGGGCTACGAGGTGAAAATATTTCGCCCTATTAATACACGGAATGACCGGAGAAGAAAGACGATAATGCCAATGACACACAGGAAAGCTGATGACCAAGAGGGGGGAATGAATAACACAACGTGCGATTAAAACAACAGGGGGAAAAAGATGGATAATCAAATAGACCTCAGAAAGGCATAGTAATAAATTGGCTGATTAGAGGTGAAGTTAATACACGGCATGAACAAAAAAAAAGCAAAGAAGTTTTTCACACACGACCCAAAGAAGAGAGGAATCGTGTGTCGCAATAAATTCGCATGACATAAGAAGCAGCGAAAATACCAGAGCAAGACTCTAGTGCCCAGCGGACCTGAAGTGATGGCGGGCATGTCCCAAGCGGACGAGATGGTTCGCGAGGTCCAGGGAGCTCTGAGGCTGAGCATGGACAATCAAATTCACCAAGTAGGCGCCGTGGTTATCCACTCCATGGAATGTCGCCTGTAACATGTTAAACTGCAATTAAATGTGCTATAAGCGCTGCATGGATGAAGAAATTAACCAACGAGGAGCATGGATCGAGAATCTGTAAAAAAAAACATTAGGAGAGAATTGCATTCGAGAAAGGCCTTGTTTGAAGTAACACGGTCTCACGCCACTAGTCTCAAATTGTTGAACTGAAGCAAACTAATTATTAAATTCCACTAGTAATTATGGAATGCATATATAAATAGTCAATTACGGTTGTTGCAACTCAAAGAATCGAATTGTAATGAAAGCTGCAAAAATTCTCGCAAAAAAATCCGGTTGTCAGTAATAGGAACGACGTTCATAAAATAAAATCTCTCATCACCAAACTAACATGGAACCCTATTGATTCATGACTAAGTAAAAAATCTGGAATTATAATATTTTCTTCACTGGTATAAGACAACATAATATAAAACTACACTGAAATGAAAACTCGACATTTCTCACAGTATAAGATTGCCTGTCAGTCAGTGTGTCTATGAAGGCATCGACGATCTCCTTGGCTTCCTTGTTCCAGAAGCTTGGGTTGGCGGAGTCTTCGTTCTCAGGTACGGCCTCGAGAGGCATTACGTTGGCCAGGTGACACGTGATAGCCTGGGAGAAGCATTTATAATTACGACTCAAACAAACGAACGCTCAGCCGTATCGCCAACATGCAAAAAAAAGATCGTATTTTTCAACAGTAATTTTACTCTATTATTTACGAATGAAAGTAAATAAAATTAAGAGCGGGATGATCAGCTATACAAAAAACGCGAAAAATCTACAGTTAAAAATTATGCGAATAATTTATTCAGATGCATGGAAATCATCATTCGAATACAACCAAGTTTGAAAATCATTATACACATACACAAAACTGTTCCCTAGGAAAACGACTAAAGCGGCCTCTTTGAACAGCATCTAGCAACAATCAAAGCGCATCTTGATAAGTGACCTAAAGTTATACATAAGCAACTTAAATTGACCAAAAATACGAAGCTTCTCTGTGAACAAATGAGAAAAAATTTTCGAGCACTGCATACTTAAATTAAAACGCATAACAAGGCACTTATAGTCTTTGATCGCTTTTAATTACTATTCCAGTGAGCATGTAAACTTAATTTTATATTAGGATTGGAATTTCGACTTGTATTAAAAATAAAATCACTGGATAATTGATTTGAATACCTGAGCAGGGAATTTCATGAAGGAGTCTCGGATCTTGCACAGCTGATTGTAGCGGAGACTCTCGCGTCGGCCGGAGTCTACGAAGAAGACCTTGACGAACAACTCGCCAGGCTCGACAACAGAACAAATCCCCTCGATGAGGGCGCGGTACCACAGTCCATTCACCGAGGACCTCGCTACGCACGCCTCTCCTGGAAATAAAACGCTATTTTTTCAACACGAGAACATGGATACAAATATCGACACGACATTGTGAAGGTTAAATAAAACGTTTTTTTTTTCGACACGAGAACATGGATACAAATATCGACACGTGGCATGGTGAGAGTTAAGAATCGTCACTCATCTCGAAGAATATAAAAATGTATACACTAACACTGAGTTCTGATACACCATAGTGCATGCAATACAAACATGAGCGTGCACCTGCGTTCCTACAGTTGCGACGGAGAAAGTTGACACTAACCAATTTTGGGCAGAAAAATAATCCAGTCCGTGAGGCTGGGAAGCGATGAGTAGAACTTTTGTAGTGAGTGATGCAGCTTGTCAAGTTGATCCGAGTTATCGGGGCCGTCCAATACAACGTGGAAATGGTGAGGAGAGTCACAGCTTGTAAGCACCACAAACTCCTCTTGTCCCATCGTCATCTCGGGCTTGAAAAACTGACGCAGAGGTGTCTTGTTGCCAGAGCTTTCATCCTGAGAAGAAAAAATTTGAATACTTAAGTAACAACTTCACCCAAATTAAATATGACAGAAGGCCACTCATGGCCTCGAAATCTCAAGCAAAACACCATAGAGCCGGACAAGATGAAGATAGTAGCAATGGCCTGAAAATTAAACCCATTGGAAAATACGCAAAAGATGATGGCTGCCCCCAGTCCATGGCAATATAAAAATTTAAATCAACGACAGTCACAAGAAACAGATGATAATTTCCGAACATTAATGGTTTGTTATAGAAAGGCTGGAATTATTATATTAAAAATTTGCTCGCTACACGGAAGCCTAGAGTAAAAAACGAAGAACATGGAAAAAGAAACTAATAAAAACACACAAAAGACTAATAAGCTCTGTGCAAGACAGGCTCTGGCTTTATCAACATGTATAAAATATTATTACTTGACAAAGATCATTTCAAGATACTTTGGCTTGCTGATGCAAGCCTCAAACAAATTTTTAAAGACTCATTGAGTTGCTCCCCTCCACGGAAATCTTTAGTAAAAGGCGAAAGATTTATGCGTTCTGAAGGGAAGCCAGAGTAATGCTGTCAGCAACTTGTGGACCCCGGCCCAGCACCACTGAGCACGTGGAGAGAAAATCCACACTACGACGGTGACTAGCATATATGTCTACTTGGAATCAAATGAGATAAAGTAGGGAGACTCATTGAGTTGCTCCCCTCCACGGAAATCTTTAGTAAAAGGCGAAAGATTTATGCGTTCTGAAGGGAAGCCAGAGTAATACTGTCAGCAACTTGTGGACCGTGGCCCAGCACCACTGAGCACTTGAAAGGAAATCAGTATTACGACGGTGACTAGCGTATATGTCGACCTGGGTTCCAGTCAGACGAAGTAGGTCTAATATGATCTAATGAAGAAGGGATACAGGATAATATATGATGCTCTGACGGTATACCTAATAGCAAGTAATTATCAACAGATCAGCGGCAAACAATACCTAGTCTTTACTTTTTTAGCCGTCGATCGCTCGGTTTCCAGAAAACAAAAAATCCGGATCGTGTAAGATCAGGGATGGAAATATAATGGGATGGAAATTCTGGTAGGTTTTAGTAGAAATAAATTTCCTGTTGCTTTGAAACAACTTCAAATATCTACAAGAAAAAATTTCCAAGTAAAACGAACATGCATGAATTCACATGTGAATTATGCATGCCAATAACATCTGTTGTAGATATCAATAAATATTTCATGTGGCCATTTTCAAGTACCTTAGAAAATGGCCAGACATACTAATCCTCCGTATTACATTGCCATATCATTTGGTTTATCTAAACTCTAAAGCGTTGATAAAAAGTCAAGTTAGCTCAACCACGGGAGGATTTTACCAGATCTCGCAGGAAGAAATGTAGTCAAATTTGTCTCGTCAACTTTGCATCCTGTAAACGTGACTGAATAATTCCATTGTTTATAGCGAACTCTGAGGTGTTCAACAAATTCACTCCGAAGCTGAAGGGTAGTGAGATCAAAGCAATCTTATGGCATAATGTGAATCGAGTTGATTTTGGCTTGCTGATGCAAGCCTCAAACAAATTGTTATAGACTCATTGAGTTGCTCCCCTCCACGGAAATCTTTAGTAAAAGGCGAAAGATTTATTCGTTCTGAAGGGAAGCCAGAGTAATGGTGTCAGCAACTGGTGGACCCCGGCCCAGCACCACTGAGCATGTTGGGAGAAAATCAACATCCCAACGGAGACTAGCGTAAATGTCGAGCTAGGAGTGAAAGCCAAACATACTAAGTAGAAGTAGGGATTTGATATATGACGAAAGGATGCATGAAGGAAAATAAAGTTCTGATGCTGTCCGCGTAAAAGTGGCAAAAAAAATTCTATCAGTGGCAAGCAGCTTAGGTATGACATTGAATTAGTCTTTTTAGTTTATACATCAATCGGACGATTCAAAGACAACCAACATTTATTTAGATGCCGTCAAAACAGAATATAGGAATTGAAAGTCTTGCAAGTTCTCTCTTAACAGAATCCCAGAATGGAGCTTTCAAAACAACTACCTACTTGACAAATTGGCCAAAAATAGTTACATACGAAAAAAACATAGAAATTCACATAAAAACTGTTTATAACAAATATATAATAGGTTAGGGATAATCGTGCTTCTTACGAATTCAAAACTATTAGGAAAAACTAAATATGCTGTTTAGAATTTGCGATATTTACCTTAAAATATTTCAGTCATTACGTTCTACTTCAATATTTCTAAGTATTCTTTTTCTTAAAAGCTCCAAGTAAAGTTTGATGCATCAGTTCTGCAAATACTCGAGCACTGAAGATCATTTTTTTTCGCGCAGTTTTTGCTGCACGAAGTTTGGTTTAACTCCTCTCAACAGCTGTGCGTCCTATAATTCTATCTTAGGAATTCTACAGTATGAAGCTTAAAATTAGGAGCTTTAGTTAAGAATCGTCGTGTCAAGCTCCAATTAACGAGATGGGATCAAGTATGACTAGTAACAAAATGCGGACTAGTTTTCCTGTGCTTGCTGGTTTCGTAATTGCCTAATCACCCTACTGCGGGGCTGGCGGTATGCTTATAATAAATAAATATAGAAAACCACTTTTAAAAACCACGTTTTTCTGGTGGTTACAAAACTAAAAACAATGAAATAAAACAAATAGACGAAACTTTTAAAATCCACGTTTTCTTAACGGACTAAAAAGAAAAACATTAACTCTTACATAACATTACATAACATTCTACATAACTTTAATGTTATGTAAGAGTTACTGTTTTTCTTTTTTGTCTGTTAAAAAAACGTGTTTTTTAAAAAAATTTTTTTTATATTTATTTATTTTCTACTTATGGTTTAGCAATTTTAGCAATTCAAATCATTTTCCAGGGTTGGCAACTCTGGATGTTAGACAAAAAAAAACTCGATGTCCAAACCGTGAATTCAATTTTTTTTTCTTAAAATTTTTTTAATTATTAATTCTGATGATCAATTCTTGAATTATTAGGCAGCATAAGCATGCATGCCAAATTTCATGTTTCTAGGATCTTCAGAAGTGCTATAAATTAATGTTTGAGTTTTTTATGACAGACAGGCACGAAGCGAAACTATATGAGAAAAACGTGGTAAAAATACTGATCATTTTCGGTACGAAAATTATTCCCCATTTGTGTTTCATCTTGTCCCTTCCGGCACGTAGAAAATTTTTTTTTGAGGAATGTGATCCGCAGTCATTTTTTCATACAATAGAAGTTAATATTCATGAATAACGTTCTCGAATGATTGTCTTTGTACTCCGCGAAACCATCGGTACGTCTAACGCCAATCCAACATCATTACTGTGTCACTTAAATATTATATAATGAAGTCTAAAATCAGAAGTCTTTTTCGGTTTACATTTTTTTGGCTTGCTGATGCAAGCCTCAAACAAATTTTTAGAGACTCATTGAGTTGCTCCCCTCCACGGAAATCTTTAGTAAAAGGCGAAAGATTTATGCGTTCTGAAGGGAAGCCAGAGTAATGCTGTCAGCAACTTGTGGACCCCGGCCCAGCACCACTGAGCACGTGGAGAGAAAATCCACACTACGACGGTGACTAGCATATATGTCTACTTGGAATCAAATGAGATAAAGTAGGGCTAAATGCGATCTAATGAAGATGGAATAAAGGATAGTATATGCAGCTCTGACGGTTTACCTAATAGCAAATAATAATCAAAAGATCAGCGGCAAGCAGTAGTCTCTTTTACCTCATAGGTCATCCATCTATCGCTGGGTTCCCAGAAAACAAAAGTTCAGAGGCCTTGAAATCGGATTAAGGGATGGAAATTTCCTGGTGCTTTGAAACAATTTTAAATGTTAACAATAAAAATATCATAATTAAAACAAAGTTGTATTTCCATACAAATTCACATGCGAGTTATTCATACCAATGAGCAATGACTTATGTCGGAAATATCGATGAGTATTTCTTGTGGCCATTTTCAAGTACTTTTGAAAATGATCGGTCATTTTGAGCTTTTAGTTTATCTAAAGCTCAATTAAAAGACAGGATAGCTCAAAAACGGGAAAAATTTTCCCAGTTTTCGCAGTAAGAAATGTCGTTAGTTAATTAGTTAGTTTTAGTGGCCACGTGTTTTCTAGCGCTTCAGCTATTTAGCTATCTCGCACCGGAGGTCAGAATGAACATCACCATAGAGGTGAAATGTCTCAGTTATCGAAAATTTCTCAAATCAAAAATTTTTCTTCACCCACAAGAAGCGGAAGGTCTCAGATGTCCAGCCCGCTGAAGCTGGCGCGAAAGAAGCAGCGTAAGCATCTCAAAGAGACGAAGTGACAAGGAGGGACAGGTGAAAAGCAACAGAAACGAAGACTCTCGGAACAAGAGGTCGCTTACACGGGACGTCGGTCGCCCGCACGAGAGAGACGGAAAAGAGAATTGTGAGGAATCCTGCCTCCATAATAACTTAACCCCACAACTGAGACCTGCAGTCAGACACCGCGAGCGCAAAATCCCATAGGACTTCAGACGACCACAGACACCTGTCAGAAGTCCCCCCTGATGGGAGTAAGATATGTAGTCAAACTTGTCTTGTCAGCTTTGCATCATGTAAACGTGACAGAAATTTCATTATCTGTACATCTGAGGACTTTAACTAATTCACTCGGAAGCTGAAGTTAAGGTAGTGAATTCAAATCAATCTTAGGACATAATGCAAACTCAGTTTATTTTGGCTTGCTGATGCAAGCCTCAAACAAATTTTTAGAGACTCATTGAGTTGCTCCCCTCCACGGAAATCTTTAGTAAAAGGCGAAAGATTTATGCGTTCTGAAGGGAAGCCAGAGTAAAACTGAGAGCAACTGGTGAACCCCGGCCCAGCACCACTGAGCACGTAGGAAGAAAATTATTAGCACGACGGTGACTAACGTAGATTTCGAGATCGGTGACACCCGTAATATCAGGCGTAATCGTAAAGGCGTAATAATCGTCAGGCGTAATATCTAAAGGAAAAGTATATATCGCCGTTTCAGCGTTTATAAGGCCGTTAAACCAGTCACCGACTCAGGACATGGCAGCATATTCGCAGCTTGTTGCGATCTCTAACACGCAATTCACTGCTCAGATTTTGCTTTGCTTAACCGCACTGCCTCTTCGCCGATTCTGACCAAAAACTGTCGCACAAAGAGATCGAACCCGCTGGAACACAGATGATGAACCTTGGAGAGAGATGATGACGATGACTAGAACAGAGGCGATGAACCATGATGTTGATGAAAACACGCTTAAACGGCTCCAGGCATACTTGAAAGTCAATCTGTGACAACCCATTCATGAAGTACGAGTCACTTGGGACATTTATATTTACTATTTACTAGAACCAAGTTCAAAAAATAGTTAAATAGGTCAGAAATAGCTAGAAAAAAATCAGGATTCCTGAAATGGTAGCATAAGTTTCAGTTTCAGTGGATCGTGAATCATATCATGCTAGAATCGAGATCGCCATCAACAGTTTACACGCATTCGACCAACGATAATTAGAGGTGGTGAAATGCGCTTCCAAACTATAAGCACAGCATTAAAAATTGTTTCATTCTCACTTGAGAGAATTGAGCACCAAAGATTTTAGCCGCACTACACAATTCTACAAAACACCATCGTAGATTAAATACAAAACACCATCGTAGATTAATTAATTGTCTCGTCACTCTGACGTCAAGTGGTGCCGACGCGCGGCGCTTCTATCTTCACTTCCAAGAATTTTAACAAAAATTCGTCCATTACGTATGTCTAATTTCAGTAAAATAAATTTACGGAAGGTACTCTGCGCGAATTTTGACGATATATGTCAATGTTTCCATAAAACGTTTAGGGCTGGTTGAACAAAAATTCGTCCATTACGTATGTCTAATTTCAGCAAAACAAGTTTACGGAAGGTACTCTGCGCGAATTTCAACAATATATGTCAATGTTTACATAAAACGTTTAGGGATGGCTATCATCCTCATGTGAGAATGGAACAATATATTAATGCAGACAATGCGTAATTAATTGTACGAAACATGTACAGTCGTCTCTCTGTACATACCCCAAGTCTCATAGCAGAGTTCATCGCTATACATTCCAAAATAAGTAATTAAACCATGAGTTTTTTGGCTCGCAGAAGCGAGCCTCAAACAAATTTTTAGAGACTCATTGAGTTGCTCCCCTCCACGGAAATCTTTAGTAAAAGGCGAAAGATTTATGCGTTCTGAAGGGAAGCCAGAGTAATACTGTCAGCAACTGGTGGACCCCGGCCCAGCACCACTGAGCACGCGTAGGGAGAAATTCCACTTTCGACGATAACTAGCGTATATCTCAAGCTAGACACACCCATCACTCGAATTCTGCATAGAAACCGACTTGATGGAATGTTGAAACTGATAAGGATGCCTACAAAACTGTGATTTATCATTGAAGCACGTTATTCCATTTATGCAAACAAATTAAGGTGGCACAAGTCGTTTACGGTATTACAAAATTCAGATATTTTTACATAGGTACGTAAATATAAGATTAATAAGAAGAAAGATTGAAGATTATGAAGCTTCCAAGCCTCAGTTATCGACGTCTGCGTGGGGACCTCATTGAAATCAAACAAATTTTTAGAGACTCATTGAGTTGCTCCCCTCCACGGAAATCTTTAGTAAAAGGCGAAAGATTTATGCGTTCTGAAGGGAAGCCAGAGCAATACTGTCAGCAACTGGTGGACCCCGACCCAGCACCACTGAGAACCTAGGGAGAAAATCTAAATTGCGACGGTGACTACTGCATGTCGGTTCATGGGCCAATATGTGAATATGAATACGTATAGAAATTTGATATAATATGCTGTTTTTTAGTTCAATGTAAATTGATTGCAAAGAGAACCACGAACAATAATTTACAGATAATTAACCACAGTGTGATGGCAAAACAAAGAGCCAGAAGCTGTTGAGTTGGACAGAGAAATTGTTGTCCGATTGTTAGTTTTTGAATGATTAGCAGGGAAGATTTTCTGCGAGCGAAAACTATTTTAATAAGTGGAGAGTAGTCATATCGAATGCAATCTTGTCATTACACTTGCATTTATGAGAGCTCAGAGCTGCATACGATACTGAAAAATATTGCAATACTTCACCGGTATTAAGTTCACGCTTTCATATTTTTCATGGTCAACTTATGATTATAGGGCATTTAAAAATCAAATCTAATTTTCAAGTAAACGTCAGGAACTCGTTTCGATGATCCATTCAACTTGTACGTACATTTTTAATTAAAATTTACGTCCTGAACGCGAATAAATTAATAACCACTCACGGAGTTGCTGTCTTGCACAGAAGTTCTCAGTAAAAGGTGAAAGTTGAGTCACCTTATCCATGGTTTCCAGAAAGTCGGAAAAGAATGCAAGAGTCAACCTTATTAAGTGCTCTAAGACAAAGCCGGGCAAAATCTTGAAGGGGGACCACTATATTCAGAAGACACAACACCAAATGGCGAGTCTTGATACCTACCTACACTATCAACAGATGTGGCGAACGTGTGTGCTATGTACGAACCCAATTTGTACAACTTAGTCTTTGAGACACGTCAGAAAGAAATTACGTCAATATTAAATAATTGTATCGCATATACTTATCGTTGAAAAACGATCGAACTGCAATAAATACTTCATATAAAATCCATACAGCAAAAATTGAAATCTTTCCAGCTCATGAGAATTCGAATGATTCGAATTCAATCCCAAGTTAGTTACGCCCTTGCTAACTAGAATAGAACTAATTTATAACGATGATGGTAATACATTCGAATGATTCGAATTCAATTCTAAATTAGTTACGCCCTTGCTAACTATGATAGAAATAATTTATAACGATGATGGTAATACAATCAGACCTTGAGATGCTTGGATGCAGCGTCGGGACGCGCGAGCCCAAGAGTTAGCAGCACCTCGCGCACAGACAAAGACTCGTTCGACGTCACGCCGCTAATGTTCTTCACCCGACGCAGCTCAACCTGATAACATGGGGTTACTTTTATTGCATGAATATAATTGATATGCAACTATTGACAGCACTAGAGGCGCTTTTCTGTGGTTGCCTAGTGTAATTTACTTGTTTTAATAACAAATAGCAAGCATAGTAACCAAAAGGGGGAAAAAGTTACTAACCATCATTCTAGAAACCTTAGATGTGCTGAAGTCAACGACATGATTAAGCTTCTTGGCATCATTATTAATTAAGCATTAAGCTTCTTAGCATCATTATTTTTTCAATAAGCGATACAAATTACGTAATTATTCGAATTAAAATTTTAAATGCACAGATTACAATTAATTTCAGGTTAAAAAGTTACGAGCTCATGCAAATAAACAAGCCAAACCAGGTATGTAGGAGCATATATATTTGCAGGGATAGAATGCTTACTATATTAGCAAAAATTTATTCAAATAATAAACTATATAACTTACCTGAAATTTCTTCTGATCATATTTCCAGTCCTCTACACCCATGAAGAAAATTTGCAAATTAGCGTTCAGTACGAGCTGACGAAAAACTTTCACAGATTCTTCGTTCCAAGAATCCTTGCTGTGTTCTGTACTGTCTTCGTTTAATGTAATTTTTTCCTCGGCATTGGGCGGATCGTGGTCGCCGGCAGTCTCCAGAGCGTCAGCTGCTTCAGAACTCTGAGGAGGCAGGACGCCGGCAAGGCAGCACGGAATGGCCAGCGTTGGCTGGTGCTCGAGCTCCGACGGACAAATTCGCAGTCTGCGCACAAGCGGAAATAACCCTTATTTCTAAGTGTAAATTATTCCCCGGTCAAAAAATTTAATAATTACTATATGTTTCTATAGTTATAACATAATAATTATAATAATAATTAATAATAATTATAGTAATAATAATTACTATAGGTTATATGTTCATAGGTAATAATTAATATAGGTTTCAAGCTTCACATAATCAGAACAAGTTCGGCATCTCATGTTTTTAGAGAGATAGCGAGTTAACTGACGCCTTCAATGGATTATTTTTCGGTAAAGAAATATTTGTTAGAAAAACATAATAACTAAACATATGATGAGACGAAGTGGGTTCTGAAAAATATAAATAATACGTAGTACACACTTGCAGACGAATTTGATGATTTTATGCTATAATATGCCATCCCCTGCTACAGTGCGCTCACTCACCTGTCGTACGAAACATCTTCCGTAGTGCCGATATCGAAGAAATAGACTGACACCACCGACATTTTGCGATTATTTTCGTCCCGCGCTTCTTGCCGAGCGGTCACCAGAACTCTGTACCAAGCATTGTCCTGCCGACTGCGCCCAAGATATACCTTGCCTGGAAAACAACAAGATTTGTTCTGTTCGTAAACAAATGTCGCTCGTCGACGGATAATGATGATGATGAGTAAAGCTGGGCGAGTAAAGCGAGCAACAACTAACCAACGTCATATTAATGTATTGATGTCAATATCAATACGTAGATCATATTTCTTGATACAATACAGTATAATATGTTGATCAATACATCATATTGATGTATTGATCAATACGACATCGCATCAATCGTCCACTGTTCTATAAATCATATATTCTCCATACTTATTGCAGAACTCACAACTCACCAACAACTGGTGCCAGCACACGAGCGGCTGAAGGAGCAACAATATAATTGAGGAATTTTGACGCATCTTGAAAACGCTGACTGTTGCGGTAGAAGAACAGCGATGGGTTGGACGCCACTGTCACGATAGCAGAGCTCTCTATGTGGACTGGGGGCGTGTGTGATGAATTCAATATTAGATACTATTGAAAATGTTATGGAAAAGCGATATCAAACTAACATTGGACGGCTCAGGAGAATTATGAGGTCACAATTAATATAGGATGTATTTAATGTACTATTGAGGAAACCAGGCTTCATGCTAAAGAATGAGTTTGTAACAATTAATAAGGAAACAGATGGATATAGGCATCTAGAGTGACGCTCATATTGCCAATTCATTTCATCAATTAGAAACTTCTAGACAGGTATAATGAGCAAGACACGCTATAACCATGATCTGAATTATTCCTAGACACAACTTGAAGATTGATATTTACGGGTAAAAACAATCCCTTGGCTGCAAACGCGCTACAGCCACGACCACGAAAATGAATGGTCGACAAAATAACCAAAATTATATACAGTTAGAACAACGAGCAAGAGAGCATTCAAATTTGAATATAAATGACATATTTTGGTTCACTTACAAGGTTTTGGGCGCATCGGTGCACCGCTGGAGGGACGATGACTATCATATGCAGCCAGCAGTTTACTCATTTCATCAAAGATTGGTTCAACATCAACCTGCATCGCATCTGACATTGAACGATGATGTCCAGTAATATTAGCCTGAGAGTTTGTAAACGTTGCAGCTTCATCCCACGGTGCTTTGGCCCCCATGGTTCCCACTGAGTAACGTCGGCTATTTTGCTCAGCCTGAGCGCGTATTGTCCAAATCTGCTCTCTCGTGTACGAATAATCCTTGGAATGTGTAGGGTTTTTCCGTAAACCATCAACATTACCTTCGATGTTTAGCGTCTGGTTTCGGTTGCCAGACTGGGAAACTACATAGTTTAGCTTCGGTGAGGAAGACAGGTGCGAGTTACGAATCAATGATGAGGAAGTTTTCGGTCGAACTCCACCCCTCAGATGGTTGGGCATTTCGCGAGAGGAATCGACATTTTTCCGAGTCTTCACAAAAGGTTCTTGAGAGGTCAGCATGGTGGAGCGAAATTCAGGTGTTTTATCAATCGGGAAAGTTTTGCGCACGTCCGCAAGCGAAACAGTTGTTTTCGGTACTTTTGAACCAATCTCAGTGCATGATTTGACGTTGCTAAAATAGCCAGAAGAAATGTGCTTGAAAGAGTGCAGACCGTGACCTTCTTTGCCGACATTTTTGTTCGAAAGTACAGAGAGCTGAGCTCTGTCCAAGTCGCATTCAATTTCTCTCGGTGTTTCGTCACCAAAGTCAGCGGAGTTGGAAGCCACATCATCAGTTTTGAGTTCACACACTTTATTCGGGAGGTCAGCAAGTACAGATGCATCAGATACCTCTTCAATTTTACCGTTGCATGCTTGTGGAGAATGTGGCACCTCCAAACAAGCGTTAATTAATTCCATCGCATTTTTCGACAGTTTGATTACTCTGGAGAAGTGGATAAAGAACACCATAAAATAAAAGGCCTGAAAATTATAATATAATAATGGACAAAATTTCAAGATAATTTCATAATCATCAGTCAAATTTCCTATTATTGATGTTAAATTGTTGTCAAAATTCATCTTGGTCGTTATATAATAGCAGTCGGATCACATATGCATAAGCGTCATGAAAATCGAAATGAATTGAAAAAATTAAAATATTCATGACAATAGGAAAGAAGTTAATCGAGCAACTCAGGAAAAACGATGTTTATATAATTCAAAATATAAGTAAAAGTGTAATTTTCTATCAGACGCAATACAATTTTAGCAAGAATATATAAATAAATTAAAATAATGGATACATTAATTATCAATGGATAAATTAATTAAATGGGCTTCGGATAATGGACATTAAATAATTAATAGCTACTTAATAATTATAGCAGTTAATGGATAAATTAACAGATAAATATGAGTCAAGTTATCTCACGCCTGATTGTCACAGTTGCAGACGTCCGCGACAGATTTGGTCACCGAGAGAGCTTGTTGGACGGCCTGCAGCCCAGAGTGCACCTGCAGTAGAGCTTGGTCCTCCGAGCAATCACCGCAACGAAACTTCTGCAGAGTTTGCGAGCATTGCTCAAGCTCATTCTTCAAACATTTTTTCTGAAACGCAAAGCATCTAAAATTAAAACCTATACAGTTCTTAAAATCATCGAACATCTATTTGCACAGTTGTATCTATGGTACATCCATTAAAACTGGAGAGACGATCGATTTTAACCAATCTCTTTCGATTATGAGATAAATGCCCATTAACCGCGTGTTGGTTTTCACAGTCTGCGAGCTTCTTCTACCATTAATTACCAAGATCAAACTCTGAACATATATTTCAGAGTTTTCGTGAAATTCTTCAAATTCCTTTCCTCCACGTTGAGTTCAAATTCTTCTTATTGCTTGTAGTGATATCATCACTTCCAAGCTTTTTTTTAGCGATGTATTAATCTTCCACAGAAATTTAAGAAGAACCGATTACATAAGGGGTATATATTTCTGATGCTATGGAAATTTAATTTCAACTTCATTTATTCAACAACGGTCATGGTAAGGCTGTCTGTGAATCATACAATTAAAAACATTCCTTCCTGAAATAATGTGGCTAGACACCTCTTTGTTGGTATAGCTATTTCGAATTCTCGGTAAGAAATTAAAGTAGGGAACAATTGTTACTCAGAACCGGCATATATGTGATCGGAAACCGTATAAGTACCAATACCGATGTTTCCGTCACGAATACAATTTTCTGAACGCACGCTCAGTTGTTATGAGGTCATCACCAGATGATTCTTTTACAGGTGGTACTCAAGCTTTCTTGTCTAATGAACATCGTGCAGAAAACAACAATAATTTACTTGGAGGAGAGACACAACGAGGAGAACAAGCCTTCAATTCTTCGTTAAATGCTAGTTGATGCAACCCGCAGAAAATTATAAAGACGAAAAAACAGAGCCCATGTATTTCATTCACCTACTGATTCTGATAATGACACCGGGTGAGAGCACAATCCATTCGAGCCTTTGCAAGTACAAACAAAAAGCTAAACTTTATGCATACAATAGGTAACTAAATACATTAGGTAACTAAACTCAAATCCAAAAATTACGTCCTATCGAGGTAATTTTAATCATCAATGCGGGTATCACTAGGTTTTAATCATATCTTAGGCCAATTTAATACGAGAAATTGCAATATTGATAAAAATTGTTTTCGGACGATTATTTTCACTAGTTCAATACATCAATTGATTTAATGATTATTTTTGGACTAATGTATCAAATAGATGCTAATGGAAAATCGATTTTCAACTTATTAGGCACTTGAATAGCTTTATTATTCAATATACTGCACGTCACAGCACGTGTATTGTAACGATATGTCGTCATATAGTTTCAACAAATCGAAATTAGAAGGCAAATGCTCGGATCAACAAAATTTACACAATCTCCAAAAAAATTCGTTCAATCAAATGTAGTGCAGATAAAGGAAACGATGAGAAAATTAATACCACAAAAACCTCATTTTCATCAAAAGCTTCTAAATGACATAGCTTGATCGTGTTGTAAGAAAGGAGAGAAGGTTAGCACTCCCCTTGACAAGGATGGACAACACATATACCGTCATGGCACAGTCGCTCTGCGGCATCATGACAATTTTTAATTGTCCGCCTCGCACCGTGCACCTTTTGCAGAGGTAGATTCCAACTTTTAATTATTAAATTAAACTCAAATCGAATAATTTCTGGGGACGGGCACGAAATTCCGAGGTAAAATCAAGTGTTCGAAACCCCCCAGGGCCAAATAAGTTGGGATTGTTTTTTCGCAGACGTGGGACACAAAATCATGTGACTTGTGTTTTTCTTCACTTGAAATATTTATTTGCATGGTCGGTATTGAATTTTGAACCGGTATTTTTTAATTCTCGATTTTAGTTCTTTGTTTAGAAATTAATTTCTTAATCCGGCATTGAAGCAACTTACAACACAAGAAAATTGCCTCGCAATAATTACAATGAATAACTACATTTGATAACAACTAAATTTTTGAGCAGAAAGCTACAAGTTGATCGCTCGGCCTTTCTTTAGAATCCACGTACAGAGTTGCTGAGAGAAAACACAATTTAATCAAACTTTCAATTTCCGTTCATTGATTATAATTATTGATATAGTTAAGTTTTCCCAGTAAACAATAAATATCGCTTCAGAATTGGCAAAAGGATCAATATTTGCCGCGTCACCGTCCCACCAATGTATACTAGGTGCCTGAGTGCGCGGTCTCACCACGTGAAATTTTTTTCATTAGGTCCTCATTCGCAGCGCTTGCTGTCGCCGGGACTCGTGGCGGGGTCCTGTAATCCAGCTTCCTGGAGGCTTGGTTGAGGAACGGCTTGCAGTGGGGAGTTCTGTTGCGGGTCTTCCCATGTTGAGTGGGTGTCCGCATTAAGCTCGGCATCAATATGGGAACCCGTGGGTAGCCATGGGTTACCAGGTTGTCTAAGGAGGTGTGTAACGGGCCAGGGGGGTAACCCAGCAGCCAAAAGCACCCGTGTTGAGCAGTAATGGGATCGCGCCCGTGAGTGGGTGGTTCGTAACAGCCTCGCATGTACAGAGGAACCTCAACCTTTTACATTTTTCGCACTCAACAGTTGATACATTGTATTGTGATTCTTTAATCTTGTCAGTGATGCAGAATTAGCTTTTATCCTGCCAGGGATGCATTTTCACTTTTTTATCCTGCCTTCAATGCGCTATAATTTTTTCAAACTTGCCGTGTATGCACTGTTCAATCCTACAGTTGATGCCACTGTACTTGTCTAATTCAACCGTTGATGCATTGTACTTGTCTAATCCAACCGTTGATGCACTGTACTTATTTAATACAATCCAACCGTTGATTAACTGTACTTGTTTAATTCTATCTAACCGTTGATACACTGCATTTTTAATCCTACCGTTGATGCACTGTACTTGTTTAATACTATCTAACTGCTGTTGCACTGCATTTTTTAATCCTACCGTTGATGCACCGTTATTTTCAATCCTCCGTTGATCTGTTAAAGTACTGCATATTAATCCTTTAACGATTCTGAGGGTATGGGTTCGATACTCCTCACTGACTGAATTTTTCCGTACGAACCGGGATGCCTGATCCCATTTATGCTACTAGTACGGTACTAGGAGTTTCTTTCGTCTTATCTTTCAATATTTAGACGCCTACTCACTTCATCGCGCTAAGATGAACTTGTCAGCAATATTATATAACCTTGAGATTTAGGACAAAACAGAATTTACCTACCAACATTACATTCATACTGAGCTTGTCAGCTCTACATTACAACAGAAATTTGAAATCCCAACGCAAAATGGATAAAAAATCTAGTCATATCATTTTTCGCATAGAATTCACGCAATATTGAGTGAGCATCAACTAGATGCGTTCGAATAAATTCAAATGAAGAGACGAGGAATTTATGGCCTCGAGTGTTAGAAATGGTTTTAAAATAAATTTCCACCCATTCAACTCCCGTGTGGTCTAGTGGCTAGGATACGCGGCTCTCACCCGCGAGGCCCGGGTTCGATTCCCGGCACGGGAATACGTTTTGTTCATCACTCGTTCGATATATTGTATTTATAAGTCATTAATTTTCTGACGAGAACTAATAAACGAGCATAATCGAACGAGCAGCTCCGTAGTATAACTAAGTGCAATAAAAAAATTCATGTTCCGAGTGCGTTGATTACAGTCATTGAATTTGAAATACGTTTTTTAGAGCTTGTCTAATGAATCAAATTCTTATTTCCTAACATGATTTTGGTAGCCTGGTGGCTGTAGCCCGATCCTCACATTTTCACGGTTCCTAACATTACTTCTTGATCAGATAGAAATAAAGGTCAAGATTGGGCGAGGTCGAAGAATTGGCGGTCATATTGTCAACATTTTGACGGAAAAGAATTGTGTTTAAACGTGAAAATCACATGACTCTGAAATATCCTGCAACAACCGAGTTTACTGCCTATTTGGCGATGGGATTCATGCATGATCGGCCAAAAGCGTCTTCATGAGCCTCACATGAAGAGCTGACAACACACAGGTAACGTATACTTCACGGAAAATTCTACAACTTTCGAGCCACCAAATATCTTCTACTTGAAACTAATTCAGTGCAACTAGTTTTCATCAAGTAGTTACACTTATTTCATAACTAACTAATTTATTAACTTGTGTATTTCATTCAGAAGTGTTACTTATTTATTAGCCGTTTGTCTACCAATACATTACCGTCTCCAAAGCTATTCGTATCTTAAGACCAATTAAATTTAGTTACCGTCAGTATTTAAAGCGATCACCTGAAACGGTAAAAACTGTTCACCTAGCATGCTGTGAAGCAAATCAATTATTGTCAATTGGGCACTGACAGATACTAAATAATGCCCATACAGCACCATGGTGTTTCAACGACGCTTTAGACTCATATTTTGCAAGTAAAAAGCAAAATAGTAGAATGGAATTAATACATGAAATGTAATGTAAACACACAAGTAAAAAACATTTGGTCGCAGTATACAAGAGAATAAAAGACTCGTACTCACAGATCGGGCGAGCTCAGCAATTGGGAGTTGGTAGGGACGTGTGACGGTGTCTGTGCAGAGGCTCTTGTGACGTTGTACGAGCTCCAGCAACTCCTGTACCGCCTCCTCCACCTTCTGCGCCGCTAAACCACTGACTTTGCAAACCTTCTCATGCGCCACCACGCACTCCTATATATAAGTCGCGGAGTAAAGGCTTGCGTTAACATTTTTATTTAACAACTTAATCAAATTATCAAAGGAATCAATTCTTCCACATAAGGGTATACAAAATAAGAATGTTTGGAAACAATTTAAGAATGTTTAGTTGTTGGGTTCGAAGTAAGTGGTAGTCTACTATGCTCAAAATTGCAAAAATCAAACCTGACAATCTCTAAAATCAAATACCTACTACACTGTACATACTTACGCCAGTTCAAATTTTCAAGAATTATCCTCAACTCAATATTATACTGTAATCGCTACCTAATACTATAAATCGGCTCCTAAGATTTTGACTTGCGACTTTTTCCATCTTTCTCGGAAGCCGTCGTTCATTCCTAGCAAAGATCTCCTAGATAGATCCTAGATCGGGCGAAAATATCTAGATAGATCCTAGCATAAAATTAATTCCCTTTTTGTTGGAATGGTGAGTGTGGGAGGCCTTTAAAATGAAAAAAAATTAAAAAAAAGATCCTAGCATTCCTATAGTCACCTTTTCTCACATCTCTTCCATGTTCGTATAGGAAATTTTTAAATGTTAAATTTTTTTTATCGTTATATAATTATTGCAGTAACAAATGTAAAAATTATATCCTCGCTTTTCCTCGTATTTAGTGATATTAAAACCTGTCCGGTGTTACAAAACAACAATAATGGAAAATATAATAGCAAACATTAATGTGCACTAGTACACAGTTCGTAAACTGCACAGAGCACAGACAACGCCGGATGGATCATTGAAAAAGGGAAAGGTAGCAGAGACTGTTTGAATAGGCAACGAACTTGACGCTCATATAGTGAGCCAACTGCACACTGGTATGAGTAGCACATCACAAAAGAGAACATCAAAACAAGTCAACCCGTGTTCTGAACGACACATTCATGCATTCACCCATCAAATCCTCCTTCATAAACCATCTAGGAAAGAGTAACAAATTATTCAAATGTATATGGATGCGAAACGAACGCGACAACCTTTCATCAATATATAGCATGCCATTGATTTCAAGGAAAACTATTAATACAAATTAGAATACCTCACTTCATCCAGTCACATGAGGAACCAATGTAACACGCTCATGCCAATTTATAACGGAAGACTTATAATCTATTCGGTTGAGGATAAGGGAACCCAGGTTATAAATTAAAATGGTGCCATTGTAATCGAATTACTCACTCTGTGCGTGGATTAAAGTTTTTATCAAAATTTTTTCAACAAGTGTCTTCTCCCAAAAATCGCTACACCTTTCAAGGATGACTCTCACTGTTCCAAATATCCATTCTTACGAACACATGAACCCCCAATAAATTGTATTGCTCCTTGAAAAGTGACACTGCACGAGCCTGAAAATATAATTCACGACACGCTCATAGGTTCTCTAAAATGACCAAGGCGCAAGTTTGATCGACATTGAAAATTTCGTTCAAAGAAACCGACAAAAAATGACGTAAGCGCTCAATGCGATGGCCAGCCGATAAACTTACACCATTTTTCCAAGGGCACTGCAATATGACGGAGGGAAAGTGCACGTGGAACGAACAAAGAAGGAAGTCGAGCATGAGGTTGTTAGGTTCTGTTGGCTGTAGACAAACACAAGCATTCGCTCGCCAGATGATGGTCGCAGTAAATGTGAATTAGAAGGAGGAAGATCCGCGTAGGACACCGACTATATATAAGAGAAATGCTTGTACTAAGGGAAAATTTTGTCGTATCAATTGCAAGTCTACGTCAGTTCAAATAATTTTTGACTGATGTAAAAATGAGCGAATGATTTCAACTAATGAAGTAAATAGACGTATAGTAAAAAGAACACGGAGGGAAGAGGGAGAGAGGGATGGAAGGAGATGGTGGGAAGAGGGAGGGAAAGTGAGCAATGTAACACGCCAGAAGCAAGGCAAGTCTTCGAGAGCAGCGTACTCTGGCCAGGGTCAACTATGTACAAGTAACCAGCGCAGCTGCGACCGCCTGTGTGCAGCCTACGCACTGCACACGCGCATTTGTAAAGAAAAAATTAATGCAGTACTGTAGATGAAATACGGAAGTCGTTTAAACGATATTTTAACTACAAGCACCACACGAACCATGGTTTAACCAAACAAGTGAAGCGCAACAACGAAAAAATCAAAGTGCGCCAAGCAGATACGATCATAAACTCTGCACATCAAATTTAATTCGTACCCATTATTTTCAATTTTCCATGAAAATATTGGAGAAGAAAATCTTTCGGAGAATCAAATACAAAGTCCAAGTCTGTTACACAAAGGTCTGTTTGTTTGGAGTCTAACTTTAGCTCGAACTACCATGCACAGTTACTGAAGATTTTCAAGTCATTCCGACATACCCACACTAAACTAGAATCTTGATACCGTCATTTGTTTTCGGCGTCCAGATGAAGCAAGCGGGCCGGAAGGCAATATTCATGGGCGGCGCGCAGAGCCCAGGCGATCGAGAGCAGCCATGTTAGGTGCACCATTCAGTCAGTCAAGAAGCAGCGCGCAGTGTAGGAGCAAGGGTGGCAGTAAAGCGTCCATACTCGCAATCTTAACTAAGGACGTCTCAGAAATTGCGGTCAAAATCCGAATGTAAAATTTCAGTGCTGTGCTGTGCAGGAGAACGATCGACGCGAGAAGTGACTTATTCGTTGTTACTTCTGAGTGTATTATGTAGTGCCGAAAAATATTTTACAAATAAATATTTGTCAAAAAATATCCCATGACTGTTGTTCCATATTAATTTCAATCAATAGTCTATATTATAGTACCAAGTAGTGAGTTCGTTGTATGTAAACATAATGCTGACAATTGAAAAAAAGACAAAGCTAAGAATAACGGTACTCATTCGGAGCTCATAAAAGAGTGAAAATCTTAAGGCAATATCTGAATTAAATTTAACAAGAGAATCTTGAATTAAGTATCTGCAAAATACTACTAATTATAAAAATTATTCCATGAAAATGGGATTCGAGTCCTGAACTTTCACAACAGATCACAACAGTATTTTCGGACGAATGTTCGTATCTTTTCTTAAGCAATTGCGAGTGTGGTCAAATTGTGAAACCAATTCTAATGACATTGTTTTACGACCAAAGTGGCAGAAATTTTGATCAGAGCGAGGGTAAAAGTTGTAAACAAATAATATAATAAATGAACAAATACCAGCACTCAATAAAACATGTGAAAGTCTGTACATCATTATTCATAGCGGGGTGAACACCGTTCTTAATTATATTTTTCTCCTGATGTCCAAGAAGTGTTAATGTTGAGTGTATACATGGATGTGTGCATTGTCTGGTGAAAGCAAGAAGCCCTGAGGAAGTCAATTTATTTGTCATTGAAAATAAATTGAATAGCGGTTAATTGAGTCATCGAGTGCGGCTGCGTAATGATACAGTAAGTGTCAGGTGGCACTCAGGGAGAGATTCAAGATCAGTGATCCTTGATGCGATTTCATTACTGGAGCCAAGCAAGACAATTATAAAAGGCAGTGGACAAGTCGCAGTCAAGAGATGAATCAGTGAATAAGTGGATAAGAAAATTCAGCGTTGAATGGTCACGTCAGTTGTTTACATTGAATGAATGATCAATTGTTTGTCATTTTTTAGAACGATAATTCATTAGCGGGATCATTTTGAAGACAGATCAATCGCAAGAAAAACTCTTCAGCTCATCAGTTTATCTCATGATAGTGATATAAAGCACAATAGAGGTCAGTGTAGAGATGCTTCATGAGGATATCACAGGATATACTTGCCATTCAGAGGCCTTGCATACTTGATTATGAACAAAAAGTGTTCAAAATTAGTCTTTTATTTCAATGTATGTACATAGATACAGTGCACGGTTCAAATTTATCACAAAAATAATTCGACAGACGACTCTTTGAAAGAGTTTTCAGAGCGCTCTTTCCACACCTAAACGTATAGTTTATTCTGCAAGAATGCATTCTTCGATTTTTCACTTCGCTTGCTCCTTAGAGAAAACGAATGTCACAGCAAGCCTAACTTGCTGCAAAAGTTAATGAAACATTAACTTTTGGAATAGAGAAAATTTCAAGCAAGTGCGCAGACAACTCGATAATACAATACGCGTGTAATGCAGGGCATGAAAATGAACATCGCGTCTCAGCGTTGGATGGGCAATCGGTGATAGGATCGGGGGTCGAATAATGATCACAGTCACGATGTCTTCAAAGCGCTGCCCGCCCTCGACGCCGCTAATGTCATCACTCGCTAGTCATTACAAGCTATTCTCAGCATAATGTGGAGCAATTTCGTCCGTGAAAAGCATCAGGAAATTCACAGTGCTTTTGACTGACATTTTCTACTTCAGAAAAGCAAGCAAGATATTTTTCTTAGTCTTAAGATAGTCGTCCCAAGATTGTAATAGTGAATTTTTAAGAAAATAACATAACTACTATCAACCAAGGCCTAGTTAAAGTCTTCAAAATTACGCTAACGAGAACAAAACCACAATATTTGTAGAAAATGTGTTGTTTATTTCGGGTATTTATCGAAACCAGTCGATCGATCCAGTTTAGTAAATCAAATTTGCAGGTAAAAAGTCATCTCGCTCAAGCTCAGTGAAATTTTCCAATAAATGAAGATCCTTTTTCTTCCTGTGGCGTGACGAATTAAAAAAAAACATTCAGATACTTAGGAGTGAGAGCCATTGTAATAGAAGTTTTCCCCAACTAATTCCAGCTTCAGGGCGTGACAGCTGTCTTATCACGTTGACAAGAGGACAACTAGCCACGGTTTAAATAATTTATATCGCACATTCTTTAGTCCTTCTAAGGTATTAATTTAACAAATAGGGGTAATAATTTTATAATTACTTCTCATTTCCTGATCAGATATTATCTCCTGCTACTTATGAAAATCGAGTCAACAGGGAACAGAGAGATTGCCTTAGTTAAACAGTGAAGCGCGCAGGAACCCAAAAACGGATCCTCTCTCGTCCGGTATAACGTATGTGGTGTGCGCATGGAATGAGCGAGCGTTGATACTGAAAGCCAAGTACGGCATGTGCAGAGCTCATGAATGCAAGTTATGACATCACCAGAAGGATACAGAAGCATGCATAAGGCCAAGACATGCTAAAGTAGGAGCAATGCTAAAAATCCAACACAGATATTTCGGCACATCATGAAGAGGTTACAGTTACTCTTGACACTGCAGCTTTTGCTGCTCTTACAACTCCTCGTGATCTCCATGGTTGTATCCAGCCATGGTCAAGGTGAGCGTACTGAAGTGATACTAATCTCCTCCTTTCAGCATGTAATCTCAGTATTCGTCAATCATAATTCATTCATGGTAATGCAAGGACATCTTTCGATAATTCTGACCGTGATCGTCTCAATACGCACTTTATTTGAATTGTTGCAAGACTTTGCTTATATTTGCTGATAATTCGAAGATGAAAACAATACAACGTTAAAGTTCTCGATGAAAATACCAGTGCTGTCCAAACCTTGTCAATTAAATAAAATAATAAAACGTGAAATTTACGCTTCTTCACTAAATGTTAGTGGAGGTTGAGCGAAAATTCTGCGAGAACTTAGATTTCATTATTATCATTATTTCCTATTCAAAATAATGTCTCCATATTCACTGATCAGTTACCTCTGAATATCATTCAGTTATTAAAGGCAGCTCGGTCATGAGTTTCTCAGGGTACAAGAAGACTTTAAACTATAATTTTCTCATTAGTACATGTCCCTCTAACGCACATAGAGAATTATCATGGAAACTTTGAGTGTAGGCTGAAGAGCATCCGATTATATTTGAGGAGTCAGAACTTACGTTTCTTTCAGTGCAACGGGAGCAAAGATTCCACACGCCGATCAACGTTTATTAATTTTTGCGTGTTTTATATAATATACGTGTTTTCAGGCGATATAAAACTTGCGTTAGCGTGAGACGGGGAAATATAAAGTAATGAAAAATGTATATTTTTAGTCTTTCAACAAAAAACACGGTGAACGACTAAGTAAACAATGATTTCAAATTTTGGAATTGCATTATTGGCATCGCGAACATTATATACCAAGCTTTTCTTCGTCTCTTTCGAAAGCGCGATGTCTCAAAATTTATAATCAATAAAAAATATTCGGATACCTACGTCAGTATAGGATACAATGAGTTAAATATCTTCTCACGCGAGCAATTAATTATTTAATCCAACATTTTACATTGAAGAAATAATTTCTTTAATTGCTGACTCGAGTACCTACACTGAAGGAACACATAAGGAAATGGAGAGCAAGTTGTTATGGCACATGGCAGTAAACCAGAGAGCAGGGGCAGTAATATAGGAAGTGATCGACCGGACAGACCACCGCTCGATGCGAGTCGTCGATTCTTTTAACGCAACTATGGAGCCAAATAACGGAAGCCAGCCATAACTGAAATATTATAATTCGATTCGTTACGTTGTCTAAGGCATCCAAGATAGTACACCTTATCGCCGGGAGGACACAAGCAAATAATAGTTATTAAGGACACATGAAAACTTAAATTATCAACGAAGACTCTTGAAGCAAATACATTTATACATTTATAAACTGCATGCAAAAAATACGTCAGGAAAGAAATCCCGTCATTCTGAACAATATTTTGGTCGACCTCACTGCGGCTACGAACGTTCTCGTTAGATAAATCTGATACACAGATGGATTAACTTGCTGAGGTGTGGTGAGGACACGGACTTAGAATTCGCCAAGTTATAAATTTTACGGCCAAAAGCTGATTAAGCCAAGAACGAAAAAGGTGAAATAAAACTCCCATGAAACAAGGTCCAGAAGTTCAAGGTCTTTCGTGTGTGCCGAGCTTCCTTAGTGCAGTGGAGGGTATTCACTTTCATGGACGAGGACTGGATTACGAGGCGTTGCCAAGGCAGGAACACGTATAATATCGAGCAGTGAACTGCTGTCTAGGAAGCTCCTGCGTAGTCCATCCGGAGGTGATGCAACTTTCAGCACAATTAAGGGCGCGGTCCGTGCAAGCAACGATTAAAATAAGCGCTTTAACGACGCACATTTGATAAAAAATAAACGCCTTAATTAACGACGCTCACATGATAAGAACAAGACTGTTGATCAGCTTGCCAGAAGCTCTTCAAGCTGAATGTTTGCATATTTCACCCGCGCATGCGTAACAAGTATTTCGAAGAATATTTGTTACGAAAGTGCCAAATATTTTTGGCAATTTCTGATTCATACCTTACCTTCAAATAGCCCCCTGAATGCAAATTAACTTTTGACGCAATGATTTCACCTACAACATAATGGTATATACCATCTTATACACTGAAGTAGCCAAATTTAAAGATGCTAAACACACGGATCAGGAACAAGTATTCAGTTAATCTGACAGGAGTTTAATTACATGACAGTGTTCTACATAACCAGAGATGAAAAACAGCCCCACATATCTTTCTCTAGACTCGAAATATACAGAGCCTTGAGCCGATCTTCCAGCATTCGCATGAACTCTTCTTTCATAGAGGATATTGGCCACGCAAAAAATCAATACGAGTCATATTATCAAGTTATAACAACACGGCCCTGAGTAGGTAGACTCGGCTCAAATTTCATCCTCAGGCAATAGGCATGTAAGCAAATAAGAATCAATTCCAGTTTTACCAATCAAATCCCACTTTTTGAGACCTTCGGAGAAATCACTTATAATTTCGTTTAAAAAAAAACAACAGATCTCTTTAGATTTTCATCATCATTTTAGATTTTACTCTTATTGCCATGCATGATGATGAATTTTCCAACTTCTCACTCAATACACCGAATCGAATTCAACGCATCTAATACATGCAAAGACTCGTCTAAAACAACATCACTGCTACCCAGGAAATGATTTGCAACAGACTGCATGTAATCTGTTGCATAGATAATTATCAATTTTACACGAGATAACTGCATACTTCCTTCAGTCGCGTCTTGCATCCGTCATAAGTTTTCATAAAAAAAGTCAGGACGTACAATTAGCCGAGTAACGGCCGGAGGCCCCAGTCGAACACCATGACAAAAACATCACATTCACTATTCCATGCAGTGCTTTCAGCAAATTCCACACTTCAAGCATGCACAACTCAATTGGAGTTTCATTTGAATCATTCTTTTGAAAATAATAAATTCCAGCCAATTAGAGATTGTCATGAATTAGATTTAATCAGTAATGTATGAATCAACGAACTAAAAGTGCTTCCTACGAAGTCTTTCACTTATTCTCGCCATGCGAGAAGTCTTGTCTTAATATTGGACTAACGCTGTCGGCGGGGGATGAAAGCTCCAGAGGCCAGGTTGCTGCAATCCCAATAATTGGATAACGGGTGATTTTTTGGGGATGGCTTAGGTCAACGTATGACGCATTAAAATTCAGCGACTTCTAGAGAATGTAAATTGTTCAAGTGTCAGAGCCTAAAAAGATGCATGCAGGGCTGAGAGATCGGGCGTGGTCGGGTACAAACTCAACTGGATCAAGGTGATGACGCGATAAGACCTTACGGTCGCGAGACACCAACTAGTAATAGAAAGGCCAGGAAGCGGGGAGAATTTATTTTGTTACTCAATATTAGCCCCTTGAAAAACATATAATAGCACATCCGGGTCAGTAGCTCTGCATGATACCGTACAATGCAGGTACATATCAGAGTCAGGTCGCAGACTAAGTTGTCTTATAAGAAATATATATCAAAGTTCATTGTACGTGTGTTTCCTGGCTGGGATCGTACATAAATACATAGGGTTCGTTCCGAGAGCGTATCAACTATATTTATCGTGCACGGAGGTTACCACGAGCTAAAAATTCATTCCAAGTGAGCCCAAAATAAGAAATTGCAAAATTGTGTCGAAAGAATTGACAAAAAATTGAAATTGAAACGTAAAATTCATACTGTTAATTTAAATTCAAAAAAACACAAAAGGGTTTTTTCAGACATTGAATCGAGAGTCGAATGAGAGTTCTATGTTCCATGTAAAACGGATTTTTCTCTAATTAGCATACATAGGGTTCACTGTTAACGTGATTAGGAACTAGAATGAGATTCGATATAACAGGAAGCAAAAATTGCAAAGCTTATCGACCACAAGAAACGATAGGCTAACCTGCTATGTTATACTGAATTATAAACACATAGCATGGCAATTTTATAGCAAATTTGCACTGCAACAGTGCAACTTGGATCAAGTCTATTAAAAATAAGGGCATGAAAATAGAGATACATGACTCAACATCAATATCCATCTGTACAAGAATTTAATCGCTCTCCAACAAATTGAGCGATTTGCCCTCCATGACAAACTCGGCACAGTCAACGAGCGACATGTCGTCCGAAGGTACCGATAATGCGGTCTATTTATCTGTCTGTGTGATACTGTCTGTGTCAATACTGTCTATGTTACTGACGATGCTATAGAATAATATATTTTGAGGGGGCAAATTTCATATAGCTATACAAACTCACGAGCACAACAAAAAATGGCAGAAAAGTAATATTCTTTCAAATTAGTCGGTTTTACCGACAAAATAAACTGAAGACCTAAGCAGAGAAATGCGAAGACTTGTATGATACATTATATGATAGTTTTTGCCAATAATGCCAAATAAAATATTCGAAGATCATCCAAACAAATCACAATGTGGTCAAGCGATTATAATCAACTTGACTTTTGCACCAAGCGCAAGCGGTTCTCATTGTGGAGCGCAGCCTCGCGTGTGCTTGGATTAGGCCATCACGAATAACATTTTCTAACTCACGGAATCCACTGAAGCGCAACAGTTTTGCAGGCCAGAGAAAAAAACGGCGATCATTAGCATTAGTGAAGTGTTAAGAAGCGATAGATCGTGAAGTAATGAGACGTTGAGGTCGAGTGATAGAGGGTTTATTAAACTATCTTGAAAAGAGGGAGAGATTAAACGGCGAGATCGAAATCAGCTCGCACGTGATTTGAACCATGCATGCAAAGACATCGTTAACCGATAAATGACCGACGTAAGCGAAGTTGATATACATCATCTGTGGGACTTATAGAATACCGAGCCTCTTTTTCTTTGAGCTAGAAATTTATTACAACGATTTTTCTGTTATAGTCAATGATGTAGAATTTATTGTTCGCATCAATTATCACTTTCATTGCAAGAATATATAGCGGAAAAAAGATGATTTGTAGCCAAATGAAAAAAGGCCAAATACAATATAAATCATCAGTAAAAAAGCGAAGACTGGACTGCAGTGTCAAGCATCGAGCAGAATGAATAAAAAAAATCTCCAGAAGACAGTGACATTTTTCCTGCACTTACACGATTTCGTGGCCGCTGGAGTTTCGTTTTTTTTTTTTTCAAGAAAAATTTATTATACTTCCGTGCCTTTGCGTATTTTAGGTCAAGTCCTTGCATATTTCAAAGATCAAACCGCGACCCAAATGCTGAAGCAACATTAGAACTTTCTCGGTAAATTATTAGAAGACATCCAGGATTTGTTTAAATTCTTGCAAAAAATTGAATAGTTTGAATACAAAGGAATGCATAGTGCGCAAAAAAAATTGTTTCAAATAATTAAATACTAGAGGATAATGAACAATCAAGTGCTTTTAAAGCAAGCTATGAAAAATATATATATACCGAAAGACAGTCATGTTTCTTTCTCTTACATACAAAGGTGATGCGTGAAAATCATAAAAATTAACTCAGCACGGCTCTGAGTTTAGGCGTTTAATATCTGATGTTGAGATAAATAAGAGTCATAAACAGCGCACTGGAGTAAAGCGCACAAAATAAATAGGCAATGAGTCGCACAGGAAGAGTGCCTCAAAGAAATTTATAGCCTGTTCTATTAACAACAGTTCGCATGGCTCAACTATGTAGAACACAAGGTGACAATTTAGATCCATTCAAACGCGGTTTATTACAACCGCATAGAAGTGATGATATGACAACAAATGTTAAACGGACAAACATGAAAACCAATTCGCATTAAATTTTGGAAAGCTCGGCTTTATTTTGCATCACACATCTACACCACTTATCCACAAGTCATTTTATGTAGAAACGCCCAAGATAATCAAAAATTCTCTCTTCTGTAAAGCCTGTAAATTTTAACGCAGAACACATCATGCGAAAATAAATATGTCCGCTGCCACGGACATAAAACCGTTATTACTTAACTACAGCTATCACATACAGGCGCCGAATGAAATTGTCACCTTCAATTTCACTGGCGAATATAAGAAGCACAAGGACAAGGTAGTCGAAAGAACCGCGAAGGCCGATAAGCTGGCAAGCAGCTGACCACGCACGAGCTAAACACCCGGCCGGGTGACCTCACTTCCACAAGCCTACAGAGCAAACTTGCGCTGATGAGGCTACCTAGCTAGAATGCGATCATGTTTGAACGGACCATAATTGAAATTGTACGTAAACTAAAAAGGGAAACTTAACGCAATGCTTGCAATGTACCTATTACCATTACATTATTCGTGCATCTTGAACTCGTGTCTCAAAAAAATTCGGACAAGCAAGATATTAAATGTTTCAATAGAATGGAATTGAAAGTCAAATATTTCAAAGCCTTACTACAATATAGAAACGCCCCCAAAATTCATGAAAAATAAGTTACGTACTCGAGTGAAACAATCAAGGCGTAAAGTAATTACAGCCAGCATAAGGCCGAGTTTACATCTTATACTGAAGCAAGAAACGAAGACCAGATTTAAATTTGAATTGCTCGAATAGAGAAAAAGAAGTGCATGAGCGTTTAGGAAATCTTTTCATGTAGGACGACAGGTATAGATTATGAACACACGAACGACTGAAACGAAAAATGGACACGAGCGAGAAATTGCCTGTAAGACCTATTACGCTTATACGCGAGAATCCCTTATAAGGAGGATGATATAAGACAGGCTGCCGTAGCATGAGCCCGTTCGCTCGCTCAAATGGCATGTGGCGATATAAGCACAGACGCGCAAGGTGCATGCAGGGTGCGGTCTGAAAGAGTGACCTTGTTCTTCAGAGCAGACCAGTTTTTGGATCAGCTTGACCTCTTCCACAGTCATAGTTATGGTGGCCACTTGCAATGATGGACACGCGCAATGCCCGTGCCACGCTCCCCGTAAATTTATCACTACTCAACGTGCACGCGTTGGTCCGTACATGGTTCGAGGTACAGAACCGACATGAGTCGCTGCTCAGCAGATGTTACAAGACACCATTGAAATTTCGTAGATCGCTATCTAGTGAAAATTGAATTTAATATTCAGTGATTGTACAAAACATACAAATTGTTCGTACATTGTGAGAGAAAGGTAGGCAAATTTGTCACCCGACATAATTTAATTCCATTAGACTAGGAAATACAAATTTATTAAAATAGCTTGCCCTAAAATAATATTCAAGACGAATTTTTAGTGATGATAAAATCTCGAAAGAAATCAATGGAAAATTTGAGTTTGCCATCGCTAAGAAACAAACTGACAACACCAGAAGACAATTGCCCACTTACAAGTATATGACAGTGGACTGGACTGAACTGGATTTGAGCGACAATTTCACGACTCGCAAAACTTAGGAGTAATCAATCCATTCTATGTAAATCTAAATTTAATTAAAGGGCATCTAAAGTTGTAGTCGCTCAATTCAGTGTTCCTATTTGACGAGCAAATTAACTCATAGGTGCTCAAGTCAGCTAGCGTATACCGATGTTATCTTAATGGTTTTGAGAGCATCGACCGATGTTGATAGGCGCTCATAAACTTAATTTCTACTTCAGCTTTAATGCACGTTGTTTGTACCGTTGTAAAATACGAGAAAATAACTAATATCTTAGGGACAGAAGTGAACAGTTTGTTAATATATATTATACAAGTGCATGGTTAATAATTTTCATTTGTCTTATTAAAGATGAGCTCAAAAATATTTTAATTTCACCTTTGGTGTTACGCAAAGATAACTTTGCAGAAAAAAATTGGTAGCGACCGTACATCGATATCAAAAAATTATTTTAGAGACAGAAACCAGCCTTGACCGAGCTACCACAACTCATGACGTTCAACAACCGGCCAGAACAGATTAGGAGGCAGATAACCGAGTCCTTCAATCGCAGTGAAAATATGATTTTTTTATGTACTTTGCGTATATAAATGCAATTCTGTCGATTGATTTTTTTTTATTCAAATTTTGATTAAAGTTCTCTCGTACTGTTGCAGATAGCGCTCAAGGAATGGACTTCACAGAATTCCAATCTTCTAAATTAATGGCGAATAACGTCCCCCAACAGCTCTCGCCAATTGAAAAAGCTAAACTTCTACCACAACCCAAATTAAGTATTGACTTACGACGTATTGACAGTGTCCGTGCATCCTCCAAAAACGGTCAAGATAATTCCAGGACTAAGAGAAAAATCACCCGGGGCAGGAAAAATTATTCACAGTCGAATTCATCACCTAAAGAAACAAGGTCCAATAGAAGACCAAGACTGCTGAGGAAAGTCACCAAGATAACACCGCTGGGTAAGAGACAAGTGGTCCCTGCCACGTTACAACTGAGCGGAGTGGGAGCGAGATCAAGCCACAGTGAACGACTGAACCGAACCTATAAAGCGCAGATCATGAAGCAGCGCTACTTGGAGTTCAGGTCTCTTCTACCGGGAGCGCAGGAAGGACACTACATATCAGAGGAAGATTTACTCACTGAAGAAGCACCAGAAGATGAGAGTTCGTCAGCACATTTGCCAGGAACTGAGCGAGGAAATGTTCACAGATTTCAGGGCATCGTGCTTAAAGAACAGAGATCAGCCGGTGAAAGCCGGGGATCGACTACATCGGGAAAACTTGAGAAAATACCCACGCCATTTTTAGCGTCGAATATTCGTTCGACTATAAACCAAGATACTAAACTGTTAACCGAAAATATAGACACAAATTCAAGTAAGTAAATTTAACGCATTGTCAAATTTAAGAAGACAACGGAACATGACATCAACAATTGATAACAATAAATATATTGATTTTTCTCATTTCATAATGTGTTTTTAATATTGTATGCCACGCTATTGCATGTATACCTTGGTTAATACGTTTCTCTGACAGGTTCCCTTGAGAACATCGCCCGGCTGCTGGAGAAGCGCCTGGGTCCTGGAGCTCGTAACACTTACGATCCATCAATACTGGTGGATTTTTTTGCCCTCATCGCTCTTAACAAGCCACATACAAAGATCAGGTGATTCGTCAGGTAGATAGATGCAAGCGTTTACTGCTGCTTTGATTTACTTACTCGATGACTGGCAACTTCAATGAATAAGAGACCATGCGATAAAAATCTCAAGCAAACAAATAACAAATTGTTTGGCTCCAATAAAGGAGCTTCATATTTTGGGTAGCGTTAAATTCAAGCATCACCACCATTACATAGATTCGTGTTCATCATTACCACTTACTGGCACATTTTACTAGATCATGGTGGCTTTATCCGTTCAGTGTAAAAGTTAAAAAGCAGGATTACGCGTTGCTTCATCCTGTCTCCTAGCTTGCGTGTTCATCCTCATATAGTGGAGGCGAAGCTGAAATGGCAATAAAAAAAATATGTCATCAAATACTTCATTCCAGACTTTGAATCAAAGAAATTCACGCAATAATAAATATACCACTGAATAATTTATCACACACGGAGCACCAATAGCAGGAATTAGTAGGAATTTCCTGTGACAGTTTCTAAGGTAAAACAACCAATTCGTAAGTACCTCCTGGTTTGTGAGTTAAGCTGATGTGTACAATCTAAACTCTACCAATATACCAAATTGTAGCCTTGATAGTTGGTGTATGATTTAATTTGTTACACGCGGGCGAGGAAACAATTCCACCATTCTGAATCTATAACCAACTTTACAGACGTATTTTTTACATATGCTTTAAAATAATTTGATGCTTCTCTTTTCAGAAAAGTAAACGACGACATCCCAGGTTTGCTGATATCAAGTCGCCGTCGAGGAGGTGACCTCACAGGCAGGTTGAGCCAGAGGGGAACAGACTTAGGCCTGCCGATCCTTGCAGGGTCCACCCCGCCGGTGGCCCAGGCACATCAAGGTTCACACGCCAAAGAAATAGAAATAAATCCAAGCGTTGCCGACTCTATTCAGGAACAACTCCACGACCGAGCAACGTCTTCTTTGGAATCGCCGTTGATATTCTCAGCGGGCGACTTAGGCACAGATTCGACCACTCCAAGAGATGGTATTTCTGTTGACTTGTTCCCTGGGGGAAGTAAGAATAGAACTTCAGAGTCCAAGGAAGGCATTCTAAGTGCACTCGACGGAACGAGGAGAGGCAGCGAATTTGGACCGTTCAGCGACGGAAATGATCCGTAAGAAGTTCATATTTCGTCTAAATGCCTCTCACTGTGCACCGAAACGACATAAGTTATTTATCACAAATCTCCGTTAATACTCGTGAAAAGCAGTGTTGACAACACGTAATATTTACTTATTGTTTCTATTGCACAGATCTGCTGGGATCCTTCCCCCTGCTCTACCTCCAGTACTGAAGGCAAGTCTGTACAGCTACCTGGTACCCCGGCTCATGTACCTCGCGCCCCTCACTGAGACCATACCAGGAGTGCCAGGTCTCGACTACCCCATCATGAGCACAGTACCCTACACAAACTTTTACTGCACCAACATGCCCTGGCCTGGATTCTATGCCGACACTGAGGCAAGGTGTCAGGTGAGAAAAGGACGTTATATGAAAATATCAAAATCTCATTTTTATTTAGAAATACAATATTTAAATAAATAATCAAGGCTATGATGAAGTTATAGCCAATAACTAAAACAATGTACGCCCATCTTGTATATTTCATAATATTTTTCCTCAGATGATAATTACTTTGCTCCTGAGAGAAGAAGCCTTTCATGTATAAAAAAATATATAAATTATATATCAACGCTAAAATGAAAATCGGATGCATATAGACCATCAATGACTGCAACTGTAACTAAAATTAGAATGAGGAAAATGAGATAGCAATTAATTACCAGTGAAGCAAGAAGGCATATAACAGGAAAATGTTTAGTGTGAAAATAGCGTATTGTGCGGCAGTAATGCCAAGTGATTATGCAAAAATCCATCGGTGTGCATCGCTATACCTAAGGGCTAGCGATGGCAAAAAAGAGACAGCACCGCTCCAGTGACCTAACATTTACGTGTGCGCGATAACAGCGATCGCGCATTGCCTTCATATAGCCCACTCTGCTAAAACATTTGCTTCGTAGCCCACTCATTCCAACTGCCGTAGAGGATATAGAAACTGTAACAGAGGATATCGAAACTGTAACAGGGGATATCAAAAATATATCAGTGGGTATCAAACCGTGGATATTCAAATTGTTACAGTGACTATCAAAAATGTTCGCAGCGGATATCAGGATATCAAAATGCATCATCAATATTGATGATGATTAAGGTTTTTTTCATTCAAACTAGACATAGTGAAATTGAGTCACACGCTGAGAAACACAACAAATGTATTGTATTGAGTCACAGACTGAGAAACAAAAAAATCATGATCCAATTCCTGATCAAGGTCAAAATTAGCCGGGTATGCGACGGGCTTCGGCACGACCTTTAAAGTGCTTACATGCTCGCCCCTGACCACCGCAATCGCCACAAGAACGCCCAACAGTCCATACCTCAAAATTTAGACGACATTCAATAAAAGAACTAAAAACTGATGCACAAAGTTGATCGTAAATATGACATCTTCAGGCAAAATATTATCGAGACCAACAGATAAATTTCGTTTTCATTAAAACTACGATATTGAATGATTAAATGGTGGATTAATAATGCATTGAGAATTTGTACGCCCAACAGTACAAAACAGAGCCGTTCCGACAGTACTATAGTGACATGTCGACGACAACCGCAAGCCCTCTATTTACTGAATGCAAAAAATTTGCTTAAAATGGTTAAACATAACAAACACAATGCAAAATAGGCATGTTCAATTTTGATGGATCAGAGACCAATGAACTCAACTTCTCACTAGAATCAGTTTGACACGTTTAGACTTCATAGATTTCAAATAGTCTGTACCGACTCTACTGAACCATTTTTTAAACACATTTCTTCAATGGCAGGCGTGGCATATGTGTGACCTGGACGGACGGCAAGCCAGCTTTTTGTGTCCCAACGGCACCATCTTTAACCAGGCATTCATGGTAAGAAATGGCACAGAATATAGCATAGAAGACCGTACGTTAAAAGAAGAAATTGAGCAGCCACATCAAGTTATGCCTCAAAATTTTTGCCAACATGCTTTCAGGCTTCAGAAAAGTCATTCGTATGCAAGGCTTTACGTTGCTTACGCTCTAGGTGCTTTATTAAGGCAGCCGTTTTCTGTAGCGAAATCGCTAATGAATAAAACAATAATATACAAGTTTTACAATAAAAATTACCAAAACTGATCATCTTCATGCTCATACACGTGCATCCATCGACACTCGTGAAAAGTATAATTCTAACCAGTATAATTCTTTGCCGTTTTAATTTCGTCTTTCCGTCTAAGAATGTGTTTTGATTCTTTGAAAGATTTCTTCAGCTTGACAGTACATTGAGAAGTGTCTTCCAGCCGTGTTCACATGAGCATTTTCATTGCGTGTCCAAATGACTCAAATTTTTGTTTGTTACAAATAAAATTGCTTTCATTTGTTCATGGCTATTTCGCTTCCATTCTTGAACAAATTTACATTTATGCATTTAAAACAACAACCTAACGGCAGGTCTGCGATTGGTGGTACAACTCAGACTGCCAGGCTGCACCATACCTCTACCCTCTGAACGAGCGGCTGTTCCAGCAGCCTCAACTACCGCCGCCCACGCAGCAGCACCGAACCCTCACCGCGCAGGTTCTCGACACTCTCTTCTTGTGATAGAATAGAATAGAAGTGTCGGCACTGAAGAAATAGACCCATGGCCTGTTGCCGATTCTTGTACTTTTCATGACTTGATTCACAAGGGATCCGGCCTTTGGAACCCGATCTTTCCATAACTGACGATTGATACGTGATTCGCGCGTCCTGCATCTTCACACCTTCATGTTAACTGAACCGAGTTGAACAGAAATTTCTAACATATTATAGCAAATAATTTTGATAGCTACAAACGCCTGGATAAGTGAAATATTGTCCAACAATCCTGAAACTATTTTACTCCATTAACTCTTCTACAATGAGACTTTTCAATGGCTAGAAATGTATGTTAATTCTATTTTTTTACTTTAGATAGAGGAGACAAAAACTGTCTAACCATGAGAGGTGATGACTTTTCCCAATTCGCCAGCGCTATTTGACGTCACTTCGAAAAATATAAAAAGAAAATAGCCTTGGAAATTGTAACAAAATGGACTAATTTTCTGTCTCCTAGTTTGTACTTTTTCAACAATGATAATCTGTAAATTGTGTTGACTGAAAATCAAACACATGCACTTGAATATACAAATTAAATCTTCACACCACCCCTTAGGTTTACCGACATGATTGTAACTTGAACACAAATCGGCTGTGATTATTTCGACAACCACGTTAAAATAAAAGTTAAAGCTGTTTGAAAAAAGAAATTGACTAAGGGAGAATACCAAACTTGAGCATCTGTCTAGTGTATATAGTGTAAATCATCATGTTATATATCATAAGCCTTCGATGAATAATATGATTAAATATTATTTTCATTAAATAAGATAATAAACTACCGTGACGTGTACTTATTGATCCCCATAACTTTGCAACGCTTCAGCCTCGACACGAAGTCAAGGTGACACGATTAAAATGGTTAGCGTGTCAATTATACCATATTAGAAATTCGAAAAGAAGTTTACTGTGCAACGCGAGCACCATGCAAAAAATTCGAGACTTGCAATGAAAAATTCGTACACTTTCATCGAAATTTAGCAAGTATGTAATCAAAAACTCACACGCACAAATTTCTGTAATTACACATGCAGCACGATTTTCAAAGTTTCTTAGGTAAAGAAAATTTTTGCTCTCCACGCAAGAAAAAATTGCTAGTTCGATGACCAATAATATGGTGAAGCATATCGAATTTTTTTCGATGCTAGCATTGGAAGGCACGATGCTGAGATCCATCTTGCATCTCTACGTACAGGTCGCTAAATTGTTGTCCCTGGTAATAATATTAGCTGCAATTAACGCTTTCGCGGGCGAGCATTGAAATATCCAGAAATTTAATTATTGGAGGTTAAAATCGCACTTGAAGAATTATTAAATGCAGTCACTACACGAAATATTTTATTTCAAATTAAAATTTAGTTTGGGCAGATGAAAAAATTAATAATATAAGAATTTACTTCAATTCAATCAAGTTACCTTAAATAATTGCATATATATTGATACTTCCGCCTTTTAAAAATGCGGAAATCAGTCATTTTTTTCGTCCGAGTAGTTTAATTTTTTGGCATGGTATAGGTGGTGCGACAGCAGCGCTATTCGTCCGTCTTTTGTTTGTCCAGGTTCACGCTGGTAACGAGTAGGATGCGCTGTATTCGTACTGGGTCTTTTTAATGATCAGCGTTGGGGGTGACTGCAATCTCATGTAGCGTGAATTTTGGGAAATTATTCAGTAATTTTATTAATAAGCAATGCTGAAAATCGTTCCTATGGTTATTAGATTACGGCAGCAATGACCTTCATGATCTCTTTTAATGGCGGGTAGGCGTTTGTATCTTGTGATATGGTACATGACCTGACGATGACCGTACTTTAAATTCTATTCTGTTGATTTGCACAATTTCCAACATAAGGAAATGCATAGGACAAATACTGGCATAAGTCCTTCGATCGACTGTAATTTTGTGGATGAGCTTAGCTTGATTATAATATTAAACCTACTTTGTGTATTTAATGGATATTCCAAGTGGACATCAGATTTACCTTCTAGCTCCAAGGTTCAGAGCACTTCGAGTAAAGCTCCTTGAAATTCTCACGGTAATGGAAGACTTGCAACGAATAAACTTCACCTGAGGAGGAACTCTATAGTTCGTGTAATCTGGGAGTTCTCGCTTGCCGCGAATTGACGTGCTGATTTATTTTTTAACTGTGGTATTGGGCTTCGTAACAAAAATGGTTATTCCTGCTTTTCGTATAGTGTTTCGCAATGGGTGATCCGTGTGTTTATGTATTTTGATTTAGGTGTCTGGCAATAAGGGCTTTTTGTTGTACAACTGTTGTTTGTTGTACACCATGCTATATATACCCTATAGCATGTCTTATCTACAGTGGGGGGAAATAAATATTCGTACACTTGAAAAATCGTATTTTAATGTATGTAAGTACACAAACTTAACAGAAAAAGTGATTTAAATTATGTATAGAGACGCATAGTATTCAAAAATACTATCAAAAGAAATTAAATCTCAAAGCAACAAAAAACAATGCAACATGTTCACTTTTCGGGTGAAAAAAGTATTCGTACAAAACAATAAATCCGCATTATTTTAATTTAATACTTGGTTGAATACCCTTTATTCAGCTCAACAGAAGAATCTTAAGGTGGTGTGCCAAGAAGAATGGTATAAAATACCAGTCAGCATCTGCAAATCATTGGTCGAGACGTATAGAAATAGACTGGTATCTGTTGAGCTGAATAAAGGGTATTCAACCAAGTATTAAATTAAAATAATGCGGATTTATTGTCTTGTACGAATACTTATTTCACCCGAAAAGTGAACATGTTGCATTGTTTTTTGTTGCATTGAGATTTAATTTCTTTTGATAGTATTTTTGAATACTATGCGTCTCTATACATAATTTAAATCACTTTTCCTGTTAAGTTTGTGTACTTACATACATTAAAATACAATTTTTCAAGTGTACGAATATTTTTTTCCCCCCACTGTATAAGGACTAATGGTACTCTATAGGCAAGCTAGGATTGAGGTTTTTCAAAGTTCCCAATAAAGCTATGTAGCTCTATATTATTGAGAAGTTTCTCCTTATCACTATCGCGTCCACAATATTGACGGGTAGCATATATAAATAGGAAGCTCTCCCACAATGGTGCGGCTATGCATGGAACGATGGTCAGATAATTAGTGATTGCCTGAGGCATGATAAGGAAGCAAACACAAATCAGAAACCGTGGTGGGTCTCTTTGTGAGGAGATTTCAAGTGACCATATATGGTAACTTGCCCGTGAAAGGGTAAACTGAAGGAAACAGTCATGCGTCATGAATGAATTGAAGGATTGCATCCGCACATTTATAAGGATGCAGCCACAAATTTATACAAGAGCCCACACTAATCTACGTGTATATTGCAACTAACGTATAAGCGTAGGCATTCGCAAGAGTGCCGTTTGTAGAAGAGGCTAATTCTGAACATATACTTATCTTTTTCTGGCGCTCTGATACAAATACCAAACATCACTTCCAATTAAGGAAACTAGTCTAGTGCAGGGTGGATTGTGGCATGGTGCTATATCAAAGTGTTTATTTTTTTTTTTGTCTAGTGAAATTTGAACCGTAACTCTTTCGATAACTTTATCTACCCTACACAACGGTCTTGTCAAGCATTCATTTTATGCTGGCGCTATCAAAAGGAACGTAGAACTAATGCGAATAAACAATAAACAAACAATCAATATCTGGTCTCACGAAAGTCATCATGCAAGCTGTTTTTGTTTGCGTGATTGCATGCAAATCTTACCAACTATCGGGAAATTCATACACAGAAGGATTTTGTCGAGGTGGTGATAGAAAACCGATAATTTCTTATTCCATTTTGCAATGTATATAATTTTGGCTCGCATAAGCGAGCCTCAAACAAATTATTAGAGACTCATTGAGTTGCTCCCCTCCACGGAAATCTTTAGTAAAAGGCGAAAGATTTATGCGTTCTGAAGGGAAGCCAGAGTAAAGCTAGAAAAAAATCAGGATTCCTGAAATGGTAGCATAAGTTTCAGTTTCAGTGGCTGGTGAATCATTTCATGCTAGAATCGAGATCGCCATCAACAGTTTCGACCAAAGATAATTAGAGGTTGTGAAATGCGCTTCCAAACTATAAGCACAGCATTAAAAATTATTTCATTCTCACTTAAGAGAATTGAATACCTAAGATTTTAGCCGCACTACACAATTCTATAAAACACCATCGTAGATTAATTAATTGTCTTGTCACTCTGACGTCAAGTGGTGAGTGACGACGTGCGGCGCTTCTTTCACCACTTCCTAGAATTTGAACAAAAATTCATCCATTACGTATGTCCAATTTCAGCAAAACAAGTTTACGGAAGGTACTCTGCGCGAATTTTGACGATATATGTCAATGTTTCCATAAAATGTAGGGCTGGTTGAACTGAAATTCGTCCATTACGTATGTCTAATTTCAGCAAAACAAGTTTACGAAAGGTACTCTGCACGAATTTCAACAACATATGTCAATGTTTACATAAAACGTTTAGGGATGGTTATCATCCTCATGTGAGAATGTAACAATATATAAATGCAGACAAAGCGTAGCTGTAGGAAATGAGTGTATGCCGTCGTCTCTCTGTACAATGCGCAAGTCTCATAGCCGAGTTTACTGCAAACAAGAATTACAACCATTATTTTTTGGCTCGCATAAGCAAGCCTCAAACAAATTTTCAAAGACTCATTGAGTTGCTCCCCTCCACGGAAATCTTTAGTAAAAGGCGAAAGATTTATGCGTTCTGAAGGGAAGCCAGAGTACTGCTGTCAGCAACTGGTGGACCCCGGCCCAGCACCACTGAGCATGTTGGGAGAAAATCTGTTTTTCAACGGCAACTAGTGTATAAATATTGGTCTTGACGCGACAAGCAGTCGAATAATGTAGGGAGACATATATGTAGAATGTTGAAGACGATTAGGATGGCTAAAACTAATCAGGAATCATAGAAACGCAATAAAATCGGACAATAACCCCAAATGACCCCAAATTTCAGTTTCGCAGGTAATTTTGGCAATATCAATCAATAGTTTACTTGAACCAATAACCCAGAAATTATTAAATACAATAAAAGGCATAAAAAATTGACGTTGAACATTAGTGAAAATATAGTAAAAATTTTCACTAAACTGATGAATTCTTTTAGCACTCAAAAAATTGCGTTACCAAAAATTGCATACAACCTGCACTTAAAAGTAAAATCATTTCCTGTGGTAGCCGATATCAAGGCGCCTTAACAAATTTGTTCACGTGTTCAAATGAAGAAATGAGAGCTAATTTGCAAGAATGTCTAATAACTGGCCATAATATGCAGAACTATTCCAAGCTCCACTCCTTATCTATGAATGCAAGTAAGTTATAGTTTGATTTACAGAGCACGGCTTATTATTGGAGAGTTCCGTACCTTCGGCGGCCTAGCAAGTCCCCGATAATGATTTGCGGTGCAGATGTCGTGCGTTTTAAATCACAACTTTCCAGTATTAGAACATTCAAGGAAAGTTCATCTTTTCTCTTCCGGACGTTTAACATCCATGTTCAAAAGAGGTCCTCCTCAAGTGGTATTTACGTATAACTTTTTTTGATTGATGTCATTCATAAGGGAAAGAAAATGTAAATGGGATTCAAGTGAGATCATATTGGCCAGGGTACCAGATAGCTGCACAGATGATATGTTCACTGACGTTTTTACAAACAACCCTTACGCCTTATAGCCAATTACACTTGAAATCTTGCAAAAATCAAATAACCCTGAATTTAAGATGTTACATACTGGAGATTATTTGGCTCGCAGAAGCGAGCCTCAAACAAATTTTTAAAGACTCATTGAGTTTCTCCCCTCAGTTCCATCGAAGCAAAATTCTACGAGTCTTCCAGAAGCAACCATCCGCGGCAACTTGTCGACCCCGGCCCAGCACCACTGAGCACTTGAGAGAAAATCTGTTTTACGACAGTGACTAGCGTAAATGTCGACCTAGGTTCCAATCAGACAAAGTTGGTCTTATATGATCTAATCAAGAAGGAATACAGGATAATATATGACGCTCTGACGATATACCTAATAGCAAATAATAATCAACTGATCAGCGGCAAACACTAGTCTTTACACCTTAAGCCGGAGCGTGTAAAATCAGATAATGGGATGGAAATTCTTGCAGGTTTGAGTAGAAATAAATTTCCTGTTGCTTTGAAACTACTTTAAATCTCTACGAGAAAAAATATCTAAGTAAGACGAACTTGTATTTCCACCCGGATTCACTGTTAATTATGCAGACCAATATCTGTTGTAGATATCAATAAGTATTTAATGTGGCCATTTTCAAGTACTTTAGAAAAAATTGTCAGACATAGTTATTCTCCGTTTTACAATGACATATCATTTGGTTTATATAAAGCACTGATAATAAAATGTATAAAAAAAATTTTAAAGACCACGTTTTTCATGTGGACTCAAAAGTAGAAAATAATTTTTCGGCAGCTACTGATCTCTGTTTGCTTTCATTCTCTTGGTCATTTGTATTTCAGTTAAAATATTTTACAACATCTAAAACGAAAAACGTGGGGCGCATATGTATTTAATTGTTTGGTGATTACTTGATATGATGAATATGATGGTTCATTGAACATTTGATAAGTGTATTGCTGATATAATTAGAAATAGTGGTTGAATTCAAAATTGAAATTAAGGCATGCCTAAATGAAGATGCGCCCCACGTTTTTCGTTTTAGATGTAAAATATTTTAACTGAAATACAAATGACCAAGAGAATGAAAGCAAACAGAGATCAGTAGCTGCCGAAAAATTATTTTCTACTTTTGAGTCCACATGAAAAACGTGGTCTTTAAAAATTTTTTTATACATTTTATTTTCTACTTTTTAGTTTTTTAAGTATTTTATTTTCTCATTTTTAGTCCGTTGCTACACACGAAACACGTTGTTGCGAGCCAATTTACTTGACTTGATGTACGTATCGATGATACGAAGCGTATCATCGATATACGCAGTCTAAACACGAATATCCTCTCGAGGATGACGTGCATTAAAGGTTCCAACCCTTGCTTGTGAGTTCCTTTAGAGTTTATACGCCTGGAAACGTGCAACAAATTATTGATTATTGTATTGTTATCGGGAGCTGAGCTTCCCTAAAAGTTTCAGAGCGCTAGCTAATGGGAAAGTTGGTGAAATATCGATTGCAAGATTTGATCATCACAGACACGAAAGCGAGCTAAGAAAAACGTGGTAAAAAGTCAAGATAGCTCAACCAAGGGAGGATTTTCCCAGTTTTTGCAGTAAGAAATGCAGTCTAATTTGTCTGGCCAACTTTGCATCCTGTAAACGTGACTGAGGAATTCCATTATTTACACCTCTGAGGAGTTTAACAAACTGACTCTGAAGCGAAGTAATGGTAGTGCAATAAAATCAACATAATGACATAATGCAGACTCAGTTTATTTGGCTTGCTGATGCAAGCCTCAAACAAATTATTAAAGACTCATTGAGTTACTCCCCTCCACGGAAATCTTTAGTAAAAGGCGAAAGATATATGCGTTCTGAAGGGAAGCCAGAGTAACTTGGGCGCCGATATTTTGGAGCCGAGCCTAGTTATACTGAGCACCTGTCTCCTTTTGAACGCGGTCTTAGAAATAGTTAGTTCAATCGAGGCCTATCCCTGCAATTCAGAATGTCATCAGTCCAAATGAATTTTCATTTCCACCAGACTACAATTGTTTAACACCCATGTTAAAAATTTCAAGTTGCATAAGGCTACACTGAAGTATATAACTAACAATTTCCATGTGTACGTTAAAGCAATGCAGAAATTTTTAATCCAATCATTTCCCTTAAAAATAACAGTACGAAATAACGCATCGAATTACAAATTCTCGTGGTATATTCTTTTTCATCGTGGTAGCTTCAATTTTCTTCTTTAAAATTACATTTTCAGTCAGTTTTGCTAGATGCTTCACCTAACATATTCCGGCCTGTAACAAGTCATGCTTGAATTCAATACGAGTTTACAAAACAATCGATTATTTATGATTCGGGTCTTCAACTTGCGGACGTTTGTTGATAATATTTTGTATTTTTATTATTATAACAATCTGCACCATATTATTTTTAATAATGGTGTTCAAACGCTGCACAAGTGAAGAATACTGTATATATACTGCTGATCGAGAGAAGCGACTACTTTAAAAGAATCTTGTCTTCCTCGTCCGCAGATAATTATTGTTCCTGCGATTAGCGGTCGCACATTAATTGACTCCATGATAAAAACACATTATAACCTGGAAAATTAAATAGACTTTTGGCCATGAAAGTTCATGATTACGCGAAGCCAGTGTTTAATTTTCATCATCAAACATCAAAACTTTGCCAAATTATTAATGTTATGGCTTGTTCACACTGGCTCCTGGATACTCGATGCAAACAAAACCTATAGTAATCCAAGTAACAACGACCATTTTGCAACCATGAAACGATACATAAATTAAAATTGACGTTGTGGAGGCTACATCAGGCAGGAATCGACAGAAGCTCAACAAGCAACGTGCTATTCTGGCTAAGAAGCTTTGTCACAAAATTATTGAATACCAAATCCAAATTCATTAGAGCCTAATTATACAGCTTTTAGGAAGCTAGTATTTCTCACAAGTGAAGAATGTCTCGTAATATGAATGTGGTGTTTATTAGTTATCCTCAACACAAGTAACGTTTTCTAGGATGATATTGGTGTAAGTCGCGGAAGAAGAACACAACCGAGGAAATTCAACAATCATTTAAAGTATGGTTCTAACTTCCGACGTATCCCGAATTTGAAAACCATCATCAAACGGAGAGCATGAAGAAATTGTTTATATAAATTATTGCGTCAAACCAATTGCATAATTTGTATAAGAAAGTTTCTGAACGATGAAAATCCTGCAACTGGATTGACGAAATACGAAGAAAGGCTTAAATTTAAAACAACAATTACAGTAAGAGTTACTATTCTCTAGACAACTGAATGAATCGTTTGGACAAGTAATAATGTACATCGTAAAGGATCGGTATCCATCAAGTAATGATATCTTAACACTCTGTCGTAATATTCTACGGTTAGTTTGTATTTGCTTCCATAGGCGATGTTGATGTCATACTATAGCCCATGAGAAATCAGAGTTTAATTAAGGGCTTAGAAGATAGGAACTAACGACGCTTTAATTGTTTCCTTATTTTTCTAAAACTGATTTTAATCCAGTATTAAAATCAACACATTGTAACAACTTGCCCACAAAATTGTGTATGCATCGATAAACACTTCATAATATTTATTTGAATCGCTTCATCAGGTCAAACGTTTGGCAATTAATTCCCTCGGTATAGGCAGCAATTCAGAACACGAGGTCTCGCATAAAATGATCAATAATTCCTAAACCGTGATACAAAACTGATTAAGTGGCATTGGAGGTAACGTTTACAATGGCAGAAAAATTATTACTTAAAACTTTTCACCCGAAATTAATTCTTTTTCATTAATTATTTATATGTAAGATGCAGCGCTTACAACACTCCTCAGTATTCGAAACTAACTTCCATGCTTCAAATGATTCCCTTTTATTAATTAAAAAGTCAATCTTTAAGAAACGTACTCGGCATGTATTTTGAAACGTAATAACTAACATCACAAAATTTCTTTTGGGATGCGTCGGTCGATTAGACGCTGTCAACTGCTGTACCTATAGAACAGAGTTGATTGGCTTGCTTATGCAAACCTCAAGAGCTTCAATAAGATGCAAAAGACTTCAATGCATGGCGCTAGAAATCGCTTCAAAGGTATTTCTAAGGCGCCATTGCACAAAACTGCGCCGAAAACTGAGATCGAGCATTAATTGTAAATATTGACGATTCTTAGAACACACAAATCAAAATGTTATCAAATCAGAAATGGGGTTGGAAAGACTAATAAAGTTTGGCATGCTATCTCCAAATGAAAAATTGCGAATTCACGTGAGTACTAATAATAGTTACGAATTTATATTATGTAGTTGGTGGAGGAGTTTTCCAAAATTATTAATAATAAAAAAAACTAAATATGTCCTCTGGCCCAGTTTTAATATGCACTTTAAAAATCATCAATCGTTACGTGCTAATCCTCCATTTTAAATCGCAATATTCGTTCTTTCTCTAAAGTTCAAGTGAAACTTCAAGACGTCAGTTCAGAGATGGCTCAATCACTGGATGGTCTTCACTTGACACGGCTTTCGCTGCACGAAATTTGTCAAAATTTCTCCTGACAGCTTTGCGTTCTGTACATGCGAATTATCAATTCTCCCGTTTAATGCATGAAATGTTCTTCATAGTTTTATAACTTACACTGATGACCCTATCAACTTTCGTGGCAGTAGTGCGAACAAATAAACTAGAAGACAATTTGGATTACTTTAATTGGCTTGCTGATTCAAGCCTCAAACAAATTTTTAAAGACTCATTGAGTTGCTCCCCTCCACGGAAATCTTTAGTAAAAGGCGAAAGATTTATGCGTTCTGAAGGGAAGCCAGAGATTAGATCTATGAACAAGGCACGAAATGGAAAAGAATCGGCGACAGGCCACATCAGGCCTACACTTCAGAGCCGACATCACTATGTTATGTTATAGTAAGAGTTTCCACAGAAGTGATCAATTCTAGTATAAGCACACAAAAAGCCACTGTAAATGAAATAAAGACATGCAACCCGCAGTAAAGAGGGAGTCATCTCATGCTGCATGCAATCGATATCGCCAACATAAGCTTCTATCACTTTCGAATAGAAATAATGTGATAATAATGGGCAAGTTTAACGCAGACACCCACAGAAAAAAAAAAAAAAACATTCTATACAACAATCCAGATCTATATGCGAGTAAGTTATAATTATATTCACAAACTTCGGCTTGTTCAAGTTTATGCAATTGTTTCATCATCCTGCGGCCGTCGATGACGTGCGGTGCTAACGTTGAGTATTAAATCGCTATTTCTCAGTATTTGTTTCATCTTGTTTCTTCCAGTTTTTTTGAAACCCCCTTTTTTGAGAAAATTTCTCTGCAAAGCAATTGAAACAACGAACAAAGAAGTATTCATATGAATAACGTTTTTAAATTATTCATCTCCTACGCCGTGAAATTTCTACGACGCATTTCATCACAAAAAAAAATAATAAATGCGACCTTGTCTCTTTTTTCGCCAACGTGAACTGACATGTAAGTTTTATAATTATTTTGGCTCGCAGAAGCAAGCCTCAAACAAATTTTTATAGACTCATTAAGTTGCTCCCCTCCACGGAAATCTTTAGTAAAAGGCGAAAGATTTATGCGTTCTGAAGGGAAGCCAGAGTAACTTAGTTTTAAACATTTTGGAGGCCAGGATCGTCATACTGAACATGAGCCGCATTGTCTCTGAGGACTCGCTTAGTTAGTCCGAATAAAGGCGTGCATTCTAATTCCTGTTACCTAATTCAAGAAAAAAATTCAATTCTTAACAATATTCATGTTCATTTTTGGGTTCCTTGATCAGCAATATTGCAGGTGACTGCAAAAAAAGCTTGTCCACCTCAATTGCACACAATTTTCTTTAACCCGTGTAGCGGCATCAAACGATCGATTTTGCGATAGAAACAACTTATTGCCATGAGAATTTAGAAAAAATATATCATTCAGGGTTACGCTGACGATTCACTGTAAGCAAATTTTGGCAAATAAGGAATTTAAAAGTTATGGTTTATTCACTTTTACTCCTTACGTATTGATAATTGACGTTAATAGTAAAGCATCGTAATCTTGATACCAACGATGTGGTTTTTCAATTATGCAATGATCGATATATCAAAAACTATTATAACACAAATATTGAATATCAAGTCCGAGTTCACAACAGCACAACGCTACAACTAAAATGAACACAAATTTTCTCACGCGAAATGAAAACTCAACATCAGACTAACGACATAAATCAGTTATCCTTAACAAATAAATGTTTTCTATGCTGATATTGATGATCGACGAAGAAAAACCTCAACCCATGGTATACAATTATCATTTTAACTTAAATTCAAACTTTGGAAGTAGTTCATCCACATTCTAATCGAGTAATCAAAGAAATTCAATAATATCGTCAAAGGTGATTTCACGAACAATATAGATGGAATCATGGAATACGATTGAAAAAAACTGACAAGAGATCGAATACGACGAATAAAAACGTGATCATAAGTCGTTACTGACTTACTGTCAGTACACTAGGAGGAAATAATAAATGTACAGCCTCAAAAAGTTATTTAATCCGAAGAATTAAGAAAATTTTTCTCAGTTTTAAATTCATCGTTCAAGACTATTATGATTATCTTCACGTTACTGCAGCCATACTTATCACTTGCACAGTTGCACGTTCTAACCTACGAAACAATAGAACCGGAATACAGTAAAAATGTCAAACATTTCGCATTCGTGAAGCAGGATTCAAAATGAGAATGTCCTCATCTAAGGAGACCAAATAATTCCACGCTATATGAATACCGGATATACTACTCAGCGCTGCAGAGGAAAAATTTCTGTCCTGTAGGGTCGAGACTCGAACCAGCGCTCGCACACCCATGCCTAAGTAAACTAAAAATATCAGTAATTTTGATAAAATTGACAGTGAATGGAACTAAAAGGAGTCTCTCTCTGAAAATATATGAAACGCACTTACAGAGGGTACATTTATAAATTACGTAAATTGAATCCTTTCTCAGAGTTGTGACATTAGATTCTATTGAATGCCATAAAGCTGTAATTTAGGTGGGTAATTATTCACTAAAATGTTTTCTAAAATGTTGTAATGTTAAAATCTAAACCTTAAAACAAGTTTATTTACAACAATCGACGGCGAAACGGGTGCGAGCTAAACGCCAAAGCTGTGGCTGAGAAACGAGATATTTATGTAGGACAAAAGCCAAATCTGCTCGAAAGACGCTTAAAAACGAAATTGGCGCGAACGTGAAGTTCTGAAGTCACCATTACGCGAGTACAATTTACAGTACAACAGGTGTGGGTAACGGCCCCAGCCGGGACCAGCGGTTTTGAGAATAGGAGCGATAAATTTCTAATCGTTGATGCATTTACGAATTTTACATTAGACCATTACAATCTAATACAAACTACCGCGCGGAATGCGCCGCATTCTCATATCTTATTTCAGCCAGCCATGAGACACCATAAGAAACCAGACGTGCAGCGATTACGTAGTAGACATTAATATGATTCAAGCAACGAACACATATATCCAATGGTAAGGCCACAGCTAAAATTGGCACCGAAACTAGAACATTCTGTAGTACGGCCGTAATTATCTCTACTATCATACTGACCGTAGGACACTTTTACGAACACAGAGACGAAAATTGAGCCCTAAGGCGACGAAGCGACTACGTCACAACGGCCGTGGTGAACTTGGGCTATTGCCGTTTAAGGCTTATTACAACAATACGGCCGTGGCCTTTTGTGATTGATACTGAGAGGAGTGAGAGAACATCTTTTCAAACTCTTTAATGGATCGCACTACTGGTAAACGTTTACCGGAAAAGAAGGAAAGTTGGGATGAAGATTAGAAATTTAATTTAGAAGCAATTGTTTGAACTGTCAGGTTTAGAATTGAGAGTGAAGTTCAAAATGATGAAGTCTAACTTTGAATCTGGTACAATGTTCATGGTCTATGGCAGTAATTTTTTAAACGTCATGATTAGCACTATTTTTGCCGCTGAAATTTTATAAGTCAACCGTGTTTAATTTTGATGCTCGTGTTCTCGGTTGCCGCGAATTTCCATAAAACCATTATTTTAACGAGTCTCATTAGTCCTCCTCGTTTAGCATAAGCTACCACATTAGGAAAACGATTCATTAAAAGTGTTGCGAAATTTTGTACCAAAAACCATTCAGTTTCAATAACATAAATAACTGCATCATACAACGAATCAGGTCATTTTGCGCCAAAGAACTTCGTTGGTCGCACGGTATTAATCTGTTTCTAGCGCCATTACGTTGGCTTGCTAATGCAAGCCTCAAACAAATATTTAAGGACTCATTCAGTTGCTCCCCTCCACGGAAATCTTTAGTAAAAGGCGAAAGATTTATGCGTTCTGAAGGGAAGCCAGAGTTAAAACTGCCAGCAACTGGTGGACCCCGGCCCAGCACCACTGAGCACTTGAGAGAAAATCAGTATTACGACAGTGACTAGCGTATACGTCGACCTAGGTTCCATTCGGACAAAGTCGGTCTAATATGATCTAATGAAGAGGGAATACAGGATAATATATGATGCTCTGATGGTATACCTAATAGCAAATAATTATTAACAGATCAGCGGCAAACAACAGTCTTTACTTTTTTAGCCATCGATCGCTCGGATTCCAGAAAACAAAAAATCCGGATCGTGTAAGATCAGGGATGGAAATATAATGGGATGGAAATTCTGGTATGTTTTAGTTGAAATAAATTTCCTGTTGCTTTGAAACAACTTCAAATGTCTACAAGAAAAAATTTTCAAGTAAGACGAACTTGTTTGAAATCACATGTGAATTTTGCATACCAAAAGCATCTGTTGTAGATATCAATAAATATTTCATGTGGCCATTTTCAAGTACCTTAGAAAATGGACGGACATACTTATCCCCCGTATTACATTGCCATATCATTTAGTTTATCTACTGCTTTGATAAAAAGTCAAGATAGCTCAACCACGGGAGGGTTTTACCAGATCTCGCAGGAAGAAATGTAGTCAAATTTGTCTTGTCAGCTTTGCATCCTGTAAACGTGACTGAAGAATTCCATTATTTATAGCGAACTCTGAGGTGTTTAACAAATTCACTCGGAAGCTGAATGGTAGTGAGATCAAAGCAAACTTGTGACATAATTTAAATTGAGTTCATTTTGGCTTGCTAACGCAAGCCTCAAACAAATTTTTAAAGACTCATTGAGTTGCTCCCCTCCACGGAAATCTTTAGTAAAAGGCGAAAGATTTATGCGTTCTGAAGGGAAGCCAGAGTAAAACTGCCAGCAACTTGTGGACCGTGGCCCAGCAACACTGAGCAGGTTGGGAGAAAATCGACATCACAACGGTGACTAGCGTAAATGTCGAAGCTAGGAGTAAAAGCCAAACATACTAAGGAGAAGTAGTGATCTGATATATGAAGAAAGGATGCAGGATGGTAAACAAAGTTCTGATGCTTTCACCGTATAAGTGGCAAAAAAAAAGTCCATCAGTGGCAAGCAGCTTAGGTATGACATTGGACTAGTCTTTTTAGTTTATACATCAATTTCACGATTCAAAGAAAACCAACATTTATTTAGATGCCATCAAAACAGAATATAGGGATTGACAGCCTTGTTCGTTCTCTCTAAACAGAAACCCAGAATAGATCTTTCAAAACAACTGGTACTCGACAAATTGGCCAGAAATAGTTGCAAACGAAATAAACATACAAATTCACATATAATTGTTTATAACAAGTATATAATAGGTTAGGTATAGTCGTGCTTCGTACGATTTCAAAACTATTAGGAAAAATTACATAAGCCTCGGTTTAGAATTTTCTATATTTACCTTAAATTTTTTTAGTCATTACATTCTACTTCAATATTTTTAAGGATTATTTTTCTTAAGCTCCAAGTACAGTTCGATGCTTCAGTTCCGCAAATGCTCGAGCACTGAAGATCATTTGTTTTCAGTTTTTGCTGCACGAAGTTTGGTCTAACTTATCGCAACAGCTGTGCGTGCATCCCATAATTCTATCTTAAGAATTCTACAATGTCAAGCTTAAAATTATGAGCTTTAATTAAGAATCGTCGCGTCAAGCTGCAATTAACGAGATGCGATCAAATAAGCTGTATAACAAAATACGGACTAGTTTTCCTGGGCTTGCCTAAATGCCGTTATCACCCTGCTGCGGAACTTACGTGCTTTTAAAAATACTGATCATTTTCGGTACGAAAATTATTCCCCATTTGCATTTCATCTTGTTCCTTCCGGCACGTTGAAGAAACATTTTTGAGGAATGTGATCCGCAGTCCGCAGATTTTTTAATACAGAGAAATTAATATTCATTAATAAAATTTTTGAATGCTTATCATTCCACCCCTCTAAACCATCGGTACGGCGAACGTCAAGTCAACATCATTACTGTGTACCGTAAATGTTATGAAATGACGTCTAAAACCTCAAGTTTTTTATTCTGCTTTAAATTTTATTGGCTTGCTAATGCAAGCCTCAAACAAATTATTAAAGACTCATTGAGTTGCTCCCCTCCACGGAAATCTTTAGTAAAAGGCGAAAGATTTATGCGTTCTGAAGGGAAGCCAGAGCTAATTCGGTTGAACAGTTTGGAGACCGGGGTAGTCATACTGAACACCAGTCAAATTTGAGGTGGGTCTAACATATTTGATTCATCAAAGTCATGCGTCGCAACTCAATGTTTACCAGTCGAAATGAAATTTCAATTTCCATTAGAATCAACTGGGTGGCATTCATACTGCCAATTCCAATTGGTAACGGGCTGCAGAAAAGTATATATGTGACCAAATTTATACTTGTAAGTTAAAGCAATCCTGGGATTAGTAATCCATACGAATATCATCAAAATAATCATGTCAGAACGCATCGACCTCCATGTTCCGACAGTATTCGTCCAGTACCAGTATTTTCTTCTTTCGCGAGAAGCATTGATTCACTTCTTGAAATAACACTTCGGTGAAGCACCATCTATTATTTAGGCAACCGGCATTTGCTAGTCATCGCCGTCTTTCCACAGTTCACATATAATTTTTCATACAAATAGCGGCCGCACAAAGACAGATTTATAAAAAAAACACGTAATCACTTGGGAAATTTCAATAAAATTCATCACACAAGTAGAGGATGACGCTTCACCGTATTGACCGTAAGCCCGTGCCCGTCGAACATCAACCAAAGTACGAACGATGATGTGCTGGGCCTGCTGGCGAGAGTAGGCAGGGAGTCAGGACCTATACAAGTTCAATATTATCTTGCAAATCTGGATAAGAGCCTTGATAACAGAAGAGCCTTCACATCCAATCCGAATATTCGAAATTCACAAAATCACAGCCATCAGGAACCGAGCATTACTTATAAGTAGAGAAAGCGGTCGTTTCATCACGTAAACGTCGGGTTCATTAGTCATCCTGAACGTTTTCAATGAACGTTTTCTATGCTAATGTTGAGAAATCTTTGAAGAAAACAACTACCGAGCACATACAATTACAATAAATCACTCAGGAATTTGCTCGAACTTACAATGTGTACAGTCCAGAAATTAGAAAATTTTCATAAAAAAGTGAACTAGAAAACGAAGAAAACTATTCCTCGAAATCAACTAATTAGACATAATTAATAAAATTGTCTGAGATTCTGAGAAGGTTTCTCAACAATGAAAATGCTGATAGTGATACTCGATTGACGATAAGTGATAAAAAATATTAAAATTAGCACAAATGCGTTTTATAAACGTGACCCTTAAAATAATTCGTTTCGGTAGCAATTGACGGCATTAGAGGAATTAGTTGAGATTTTTCAAGTTTAAAGGCATCACAAATTAGATCTAGCACAATTAGCTGCTAAATATCACTTAGAAGATCTAAAACACATACCAGATAACAATAGAGTTGAAATACGGTTGAAATTGTAATTCATTTCAGCATTGTCTCATTCGTGAATCAAGGATCAAAATGGATATTTATGCCAGCCAGTCAGGTCATTTACTTCACCAAAGAGGGTCTGGCGGATTGAGCGCTGAAAACGAAAAATGCTAGTCCGGCCGAGACTCGAACCATGGCACGCACACCAGCGCGGCACTTACCGAGGATGCACCATGCGAGAGACCCTCCATTACGAAAGATTATTTTCTGACTTCAATAAAAATCAGTGAATGCACGCTAATAGGAATTAGAATCTCATCGCTTTCCACAACTAAGCATTCAACGAAAATTTCTTAACCTTCTCTGAAATTTTATAAAACGCAACTTAAACGAGTTATAAACGAGTATATAAACAACCGACAACGGAGGTACGACGTACGAGTATATTAATGAACGCGTAAAGCAGTAAATTCAATTGAATGCCAACTCTATTGTTGAGATGGTCAAGAATTCAGGTTGAAAGTTCTTTAGCAGGAATGTTCGGACTCTTAGAACTAGTTTATTTACATCGATCGACGGCGAAATCAGAAAATTCCGAAGATGTTGCTAAAATAAATTCTCACCGCCAAATATTACAATAAAGTAAATGAGAAGTTTAAATTTTTTTACCCCACTCGCTACTTGCGTCGTGATTTAAACATTAGAATTTACAAAAATAATCTTGATTTAAAATAAAGTAAATGAGAAGTTTGAATTTTTTACCCACGCTAGCTACTTGCGTCGTGATTTAAACAATATAATTTCCTAAAATAATCTTGATAGCGACGACGTTGTTCAATTACCATACCATGATACAAATATCAAGGACGATGTTGGGGAGGCTAGAGTGACCAGAGAACGACAGAAGATTTACAGATAACCTGCTAATCTGGGCTAGAAAAAAATGAATATCTAGTACGACATCACAAGAACCGGCAGAACGCAGCCATTTAGAATGCAGCATTACTCGCGTCAGTCGCGTGTAAGGAGAACGTCAAATGAAAGACCTATTTATCAGTCACCCTCAACACGAGTAACGTTTTCTGCGCTTGTTGATACAAAGAGAAAACATTTACCGAAGATATACAAAATTAATTAAAATTTTTATTCAGACTTATGAAGCAGTTTACAAGTGGGGACAAATCGACAGTAGAACGACAAATATTATTTTCAAAAGTCAACGAATAAAGCAAATTATAAAAATTATCCAAGTGAATATATGTTCATTAAAGATGCAAATGCATTTTGGGACCTTCAGTGACGAAAAATAATCTGTTTTGTTAAATACGCCAAGCCTTAAAAAATTCATTACTTCCGTTGAAAATTGATTTCTTTTCAGGAATTGAGTAAGATTTCACTTACTTCGGAATGAATCATAAATTAGGTCAACCACAATTAGCTTCAGAGTACCACATTATTCGGAAGCATTAGCTAACCTACGGAAATATGAAGAAACTGAAATACGATAGAAATTGTACTCCCCTGTATGATAAATTGCACGACAGAAATTATACCCATTCACAAAGCACGAATCAATATGAAAATATATGATAAGTCAGATCTTTCATTACACACAATTGGGATGACGGATGCTACTCAGCGCTGTAGTTGAAAAGAGCCAGTCCTGCCGAGACTCGAACCAGCGAACGCTCGCGCGCGTGGCACCCAATAAGGATCAACCAACTTATGTCACTACATATAACATAACCCGTTAATTAGACACAAAGTGAAGCAAAACTCGATTATCACACCGTAAATAAAATTGAATATTAACTCTGAAAATGTAAAAGGTTGAGGTTCCTCTGTACATGCGAGGCTGTTACGAACCACCCACTCACGGGCGCGATCCCATTACTGCTCAACACGGGTGCTTTTGGCTGCTGGGTTACCCCCCTGGCCCGTTACACACCTCCTTAGACAACCTGGTAACCCATGGCTACCCACGGGTTCCCATATTGATGCCGAGCTTAATGCGGACACCCACTCAACATGGGAAGACCCGCAACAGAACTCCCCACTGCAAGCCGTTCCTCAACCAAGCCTCCAGGAAGCTGGATTACAGGACCCCGCCACGAGTCCCGGCGACAGCAAGCGCTGCGAATGAGGACCTAATGAAAAAAATTCCATGTGGTGGCCGCGATGCATTCATTGACGGGATGGCGATCCGACACGTCTCATATCGTATTACCATTTCTGACTTGAAATTTATTGTTGGCTCGAAAACCTCAACTACATCGATAACCTCTGATTAGAATTGGGAGTAAGTTCGCTTAAATTGCGTCTTCTCAGCGACTCTGTATGTCTTCTAAGGGGAGAATGGAAGAACAATATGTAGCTTCATCTGCAATAGTCCAAATGTAATTCTGATTGTTCCGATCGATTTGAAAATCAATGTGATTATGGCGTTATTATTATCGCGAAACAAATTAACAGAGTTGTAAAATGCTTCAATGACGGTTATAGAAATTCACATTCAAACAAAAAACGAAAATCCCTAGCAAATAGAGAAGTGTGGGGGATGGCCGGAACATAATTTCTATGTGCTGTCCCCGCCGAATATAGCTTATCTCTTTGTATGGCGTTTAATGATCGAAAAATGTAAATCATTTGAAACAGTGCGGCATCAGCATGAAAAAAATACCCTGATATTTTTGCTATGATGGTTTCAAACACTCGAATTAGATATTCCTTTGCAGCGAAACAGAATCAAACGAAAAAATATAAATTTTGCATGCGTCCGCCATGGAAAAAGCAAACATAAATTCTGATAATGGTGTTATTGCCAAAATGATGTGAGGAGAAAATTCGGCTGCCGCTGAATGAGAAAATTCGTCTACTGCAGATTGAATTGAGCGAATTTAATGGTTCTCAGCGTTTTTTATTGAACTCAGCGTCACGCAGAGAAGTCAAGCAACCGCCGTATTTTTATCGATTATCACTTCAAGATGAGAATCAATAATAGTATTGAGACGAAACAGGAATTAATGGTAGCAATAAGAGGACGAACATGTGTGTATCGAGCGAGTGTCGCGAGTAGCAACAGAGAATGCTGAGAATATTATTCAAGATATTAACGATGAGTTACATAGCAAATACCTTATTACACGCTAGCAGAACAGCGTGAGTGCAAGGAAAGTTTCCCAAACTTTCCTTTTCTCTTGAGATTCGTGAACGCACAAATTAATGCCGAGCACACCGAAGACAACACTACTGCGTCGAACAGTCGCAGGCCCTCAGTCTGCGCGGTAGCCATTAGTTGCCTGAAGCTACCGAATAATTAACGTTGGTCTTCTTCCTGGACGTGGCACATTACGCAACAAGTGCGCACAGCTTAACGTCGTTAGCAAGTAATATGGGAACACAGAGAGATGCGCGTACGACTTCACACTTGTCAGTTGGACGGCAGGACGCGAGGTAGAGACGGAACCGCTTGCTGAGACACCGCGTGTCGGCCACATTCGAAAACGACCTTCTATATCGAGAACAGTTCGGCCCACGAGGCTCCCAGTGCCATCGTCCGCTTACGTAAATGCCCAATTCAAATTATTGTTATATTAAATTTGAAGAGAAAATAATATTTCCGACGCTTACATAGCTACATTCCTCACCTAGTAGCTTTGTTTGAAATTTTTCAACACACTAGTCGGTGAAATTTTTAAACATGTGAAACAGATGCGAATGGTTTACAATAAAAAATGTTTTGGCAATGCAAATTTGCGCAACGATTTCTAAGCGAGTTTGAATTTAATGCAATATAATTGCATCGGCAAAAAAACACGGGCATTGCGCTTCATATCACAAAACTTGCTAGCTCTGCCGGTGAATTCATTGTAAACAGAAACCGGGTGCAAATAGCTTCTCGTCAAAAAATTCGGCAGTTAAAAAATGGTCCAAGTTCACTTCTAGAGAAAATCGTATACACTAGACATCTTCACACAGCAAGATTTGACAAAACGTAAGTAGAATCACAAATGTTAGTTAAGTCGTAAAGCAGCCCCAAATCCTCATTATTTGAAGTTAAAAATAAAATGCATTAGCGTATTCCTAAAGTGAATAGATGGAATTTGGCAACGAATTATACAAATGACACTAGCAAAACAGAGCTGTACATAAGAAGATAGTGTAAAGCTAAGTAATTTATCCAATGAACCAATGGTTAATGGTCAGAAAAATTTATAAATAAATCAGATTATTTTACCATAGGATGTTCTCGTAGACAAGCAATTGGTTAATGTTTATATCATACAGCAGACAAATGAGCCTTTTAACACGGTTTCGTGTCACCGTTAAGCGTTCAGATACTAAATCTTCCTATATGGTTCAGATCAAAGCCCGAAAGTGACGGTGTTGTCTCAGTTTGTTACCACCTTTTAAAAATTGGATCATCAGTACATGATCTAATAATAATCTAGTAATCAAAATCATGAATTTATGCGTCGATCAAACGAAAGTATTCTTTCGGGATACTTCAGCAGCAATAAATGCCTAGAGTAGAGCTTTGATCTGAATGGACCGTGGTCTGTACCGTCCTTGGTGTACTTTGAATCAAAACAGACCACAAATATTGGTTGGTGTTTCAGAAAGAAAAATCGCGTTTATTCATTTTTAATCGTTGAAAAATAATTCTGGAAATCCAAGCTTTCTCAGAATACACTTGAACATGGAATAATTAATCACGAATTAATTCTTGCAAAATATGAACAATAGTTGGCATTTTAAAGTAAGAAGAGGATTTCTTTGCAACTGTGGTTTGGAATAGACGAGAGTGTAGTTCACGGTATAAAACATAACTATCGCATGTACTTTACTGATTAGTAAAATACTGTATATAAAGAACAATAATATCGATCATGTTTCACGTTGCTTAACTGGCAGATGCAGTGGCCGATTTAATTTCAAATGAGGAAATTAACGAATTTTTTTCTCATCGGTTTTTAGAGTAGTAACTAACATGATGTTAAAGGCACTTCCTAAATTCAATGAGAAACTACCATACACTCATTGCTAATTATTATTTCATTAAGTTCTCTCCGATGAGAGGGTGCATCATATTTATTTATGTTTACGAATACGGCAAGCGTAAGAATTAACAAGTAAAAAGATTTCAAGCTCGCAACAGACAAGTTGAAATGTAGTTTTTCATCAATGTGGCCACATTACTCAAAAAATATAACTCAGTACTCACTGCAGTGAGTGACAGAGAGCGCATTTTCTCGTCGACGAAAACGTGAAGTCACGGACGGACAGACAGACGGACGGACAGACGGGCATGGCGAGCACAATAGTGCATTTTTTTCAGAAATGAGAAAATGCGCTAAAAATTGTATTGGCCACCTCATTAAGAATTTATCTAGCGTGCGTAGCTAGTTTCCTTGGCATTTCCAGGAAGTAACTCGTCTTCAACAAAAGCGAACCACTTGAGTTCACTATACGCTTTTGACTATGTCCAGCAAAGACTACGGTTTCGAATTGCAGATGAAGTGAGGATTACTTTCACTTTACCGCACTCGCGGCAGAATCTGCCAAGAGGACTAAGTTCATTTAAACATGAACTTATGCCACATAAGTTCATGTTTGACATAACATAATAAATGCCTCCATAACATCATAAATGCCACAGAGTATAGAAAGAGACGACCGAGGCAGGATGGATTCGATATCACCGCATTCAGAGTACGCTATCAATCAACGTGACTTGCAGTAAAATATTCAAGACTGACAACCAACCATACGCCACGATAGAAAGTTAGCGGAATACGGGCAGAAGCGCATGACAGATATAGGGGAAAGTTTCAATAGATTATCCTGTGCGTACCCTTTCAATTCCCGTGTTGAGGAAGAGGTCGTTAATTCTGGGTTTGTTGGCGTAGGCATGATTAGTCGACGCTGTCATGGTCGCTAACTGCTCGGTGAGGGCAGAACGTCCAACAGCTGACGAGGGAAAGGAAATATGCTTCGTCCCTGGAGCGTGACTGAAATGCTTGGGCAGCTTTCGCTAACTATTACCGTTTGCATTCCGATAATTAGTGATAGTAGGAAGTGTCGAGCAATTCAAGGAAGGAGAACGGCACTCGTGAACCAGAGTGCAAATCCAAACCAAGTTAAATTAGTCGATAATATAATAAAACGACTCAACGTTTAATAGCATTGAAGATTTTTTTTACTCCACCTAACAGGGTGGTGATTTTAGCAGATGTTTCTATGCATTTAAGGACCAGAGCATGCTTTTTATTAATTTTTTTAATAAGCCGAAAAAAATTTCTTGCTGGTGTTGGGAGGTGGAAAAGCAGGTTACCAAATGACATTTTACTAGAATATGACGTCAAAACCGAACAGATGAATCGACATTAAAAGACTGCGTCACCAGAATTTACTATCAAAACCATATGAACAGCAGTTATAGGACAGATGCAAGAGTCCTCAATTCAATTGTGCAGAATAACAGCTGCACAACAGTAACATACCAAATAAAACTCCTGATTTACTACATAAACAAGAAAATTAAGAATTTAATCATGAAAACTAACCCAAGTAAAAAGTCGAGACCACTGATGAAACCAATGTTGTTTATAAATTATCCTGCACGAAAGAAGGTCGTAGACTTCTCCAAACTGTAAATTGCATCGGTTTAAACAGCACGACCCTGAGCCACAGACTCGCATGCTATCTACAAACTGGAGGACCAAAGAACCATTTGCAGGAAGCTCACAAGAAGATCACCAGCGCGACGTTGGAGGCCTGCACCAGCATCATCATGTGGTGCCTCGATACTATAACAAGACGCAATAGCAGAGGCTCTCACAATCAAGGATTGTCAATTATCAAACCACCGGATTTGTCAGGACGTTGAAGTTGTTCTCGGCATAATTTTAAGTTCTGATTTCGAACCGTCTCTACGATACCTTGTGTATGTACTTATATCATTTCCAATTTCAAGTGTTGTAAAACTCTTTCCCTCCTTGAGAATGAATATTAAATATTCGAAACGTCGTATTCTAGTAAAACGTCATTTGCTAACCTGATTTTCGATCTCACAACACTAGCAAGAAATATTGTTCGGCTTATTGAAAGAAACAATAAGAAAATTGTTAATGAAAAGCATAATCTGGTCTTCAATCAAACCTGCATACACAGAACTTCTGCCTAACTACACTAATATACGATTGCCATATATATATGGTACTGCTCATATAATTCAAGGCTTGAGCAACGTTGAAAATTTCAGGCAATAATATTTATTGTAGAAGAGTTTACCGTAGCGTGCCAACACCTCCAGTCATGTGCAGTTAGCAAAACATATTCAATGATAATGTAGCAGCTACTGCAGGTCACGTCATTAACGTTTATAGTAGAACTATGTGTAATCATTCAACACTAACTTTATTAAATGTAGGCAGGGAGTCTAAAATGTTCTCTACGCTAATGAATTATCTTTTGCAGGTGGTGCCGCCGCCGCCGCGACGCTCATGATGAGGCCTGGGCAGCTAGTGCTGGTATTGGCGGCAGCAGCGGCCGCTCAACAACTAAGCGCGCTGTCTCCCAAAAGCATCGCCATCAACAACCCAGGAGAGCTGGGACTAGTATCCCCACAAAAACCATTGCCCAAAACCCCGACTCCCACTTCCAGCAATGCAGCGCTCGTCCCCATACAACCGCTCGTCTATGATCACTTTATGGCTTACCTAAACCCCCATCAACCTGCTACATCGTACCTACATTACAACCCTGCTCTTTCTCATTACGGTGCTGGTCTTATCCCTACAGAAGTACACCCACACGGTATTGTACTTCCAGAACACCATTTTTTGCCAAGCTACGCTCATTTAATTGCAAACAATCCTTACCAGATGATCAGTCACGCTGTCGCAGGCGCCCAGCTGTCCGAGCAGCGTCTTAGTTTTAATGACTTATACCATCAAGGGTACGTTCCTCCTGGATACTTAGAGCAACTCGGATTAGAAGTCGGTTTGCCTTACCAAAAATTCCAAAATGCTGCTCATACCGCAGGAGAAGGCAACAACTACATTACGGACGAAGAACTACAGCAAATACGATATGGACCAACGACTGCTCGTCCAGCCTTAGCTTCGGCAACAACAACAATGAAAACACCAACGCTCGCGAATTTTCAAGACGATGAAATTCAAATCACAGAGAGAACGCTCAAGCCAACACTTGTTACAACAGGACATCAAACGGATATCTCATCAACAACCAACAGCCCGACTTTCTGGGAATCTCACCGAGACAGTAGCTACCGAAAACATGAGAATCGTTTACCCATCAGACGTGCATCCAAAGAGTTCGCGGCAAATGGACAACCAAGCCGACCTCATGTGATATCAACTAAGAAGCCCATAAATACTGGAGTAACAGAGAGATTCGCATCCACAGATACAAGAAAACAAAACCATATTCATTGGCGCAACTCCCTGAGGCACGATCATGGCAGCAGACGCAAGACACGAGGTCGATCATTAACCGAACAGAGAAGTACAGCGGCCAGTAAATCTCCGCCAGTAACGCCGCTTTACGCACTCTCCTTACTAACAGAAGATGATATCGCCATAAATTCTCCTTCAAGCTACAGAGATAACCCGATTAACGATGATCATTCCGTAGATTACGTACATTCAACACCAAATGAAGTGTATTTACCAGAATCAAATAACCTTGGTAAGGTCTTACCGCCATACTATTTGCCATACAGTCCATTAACTGACGACTACCGTCCTATTTACGATTCATACTCAGATCAGGTAATTCAGTGGGAACCAAGCGTGCCCTTGGAACAGTACTACGAAATCCCTATCGATTACACTAACTATGATTTGAAAGCCCTCCCGCACTCAGAAAATGGACAGCTGTCACATGATTTCCATGACACACGGTTTCCCACTTACAAACAAGACATTTTGCCAACTTACATGCCCTTATTTTCTGAATATAGTTCAGATCGAAGAGTTGAAAAACAGCAAAAACACGAATGGAAGAACAATTACGATTCTCAACAGACGTCGAGCATTCAAGAGCAATTGGAATCTTTCTACAGGGCAAGCCAAAGTTTTAGTGGGAATCAAAACGTTGAGCAACTGCACGACACAGAACCTGCATACCATCAAAATATTGAATCGAATATCCGTTTTCGCTCAAATGAAATAGAAAGCACGGCTTTCCCTTTCAACCAAGCAGATATTCCGAGCTCAACACTTAGACCTCATTTCCAATCCAGTGTTCAAAATTTTGTATCCGAGCCGGAATATTATGTCACAACCCCTGCTCCTCCAATCCCATCGACAACCAGAGAATATTTAAAAGCCTGGCCCATAACTCCCCCACCGTCCTATTTCCCTGACAGAACCAAATACACAACAGAAACGCCCACACCTGAGCACACATCTAGACAAAATTACTACAACAACCAAGAACACCGTGATATCATCGAGTCCACGCCTGAATTCCAAAAACATAATCATCAAGATCAAAAGGACTCCAACGAACCGAAACTGCGCCCGTACATACCACAGATTTCACCCCACAATCAACCATACGAAAACGTGCATCAGAAAGACTTTTCCTACAACATTGGGCAATTTCCACCGAAATTGCCATTAGTTTACCATCCGCTCATCATTCAAAACGGTTTACAACCCACGAGTTATGGTAATCAACCGAGTGATCGGTGGATTCTCGGAAACCAATTGTTTAGCAGCTACAATACCGAAAATATTCGTACCCAACACGTATACCCGCAACCGATACTTGGAAGTAGTGAACGCGTACCATCGCATGACGCAGCAAGGAAGAGCAATCACGATACGAAGGGACAACTTGGCCCGAGTGTGTATTTCTCGCCATATTCATCCTTAGCTCCACCAACCACACCCCATTCTCTGCGACTGGGACCTACCCATGATTCATTGAATGATGCGGTCTACAAACGAGGAGATACGCCATCTTTTCCGGGGACAGCACTCGTACCGACGCCCCTAAATGCACATAGAAATTATGTTCCGACCGTTGCTCAAAACTATTATACTTTTCAAAATAAATCAGACGAGCTTGGTTTTACTTCAGATAGCAATAAACGGATCCAAGCACGTAAGCCATTTATACCTCCTTATCACAAACACATTTCCAAAATATATCACAATCGCGATAGATTAGCACGTCAATACCCTTTTCTGGAGCGGCGTTCGCGATTACGTAGACGTCCTCAATGGCACGATCCAGCAGAAATCAATGAAGGTCACCAAATGAACCTCTCAGCCAATTTACCCTCAAATGGTTTCAACGACGAGTCGCTTCGACGCAGTAAGTCCCTTGAACTTTCCGAACAAAAAAGCAGAGCTGAGTTTTCTGGTGAAAATATTTCCGAAGAACGACAAGCTGGGAACTTGCATCACTCGCAAGAGGACTTGGGTGAGTCGAACGAAATTGAAACTCAGGAATCAGCAACGAGAAGCTCTATCCAGCCGTCGACTTCAACACAACGATCGGCAGCAGAAGTCAAGAGACATCATTTGCGACAGCACCAAAAAGTCCTGCAAAACACAAAATTGCGGCCACCACCGAAAGATGGAAAAATTAGAAGGAACAGAAACATGAACGCAAAACCAAACAAGCGTCTCCGGCCCAGCCGAGTACTTAGAGAATCTCAAAAGAAGCGCGAAAAAATGAAAACTGAGTTCAAGCAACTCGATGAAAGCCACTCCTCGTTCAGAGAGGACACCACAAGCAGGGAAGCACAGGGGGTGAAAACGAGTGTCCGTCGTAGGAATAGTTCAGACGGGCAAGACGTTCGTGTCAGCAATGCATTGACTGCACGGTCTATAACGCAGGCAGATACAGCTACGGCTACAACAACCCTCAGTGACGGAGTTAGCCTCACGCATCTTTACGCTCCGTTCCTAAAGCAACTGCGTGATTGGGATGCCAAAAATGGATAGATAACAGCACGAACAGAAATGTTTAAATAGTGAAGAAATTAGATCTTTAACAATTGCCATCAATGTTGACAACTCAAATGCTGACTGTAACGATATGAATTCTAAATTAGAGTAGCCTTCTTATATACACGGAGCAAAATTCAGACAACAGCATTTTCAATACAGCTCCATACTTTGCTCTCTTGAGTTTGAAAATGCAATCCCTCTTGAACAGGAGCTCAAAATTCCTCGATTCCTATTGTTTATCCTTAGAAGCCCCTTGCAATTACTCACACTGTGGCTGGTTATCAACTTCAGGCCAAGCGCAACGAGATATGAATTACAGTAAAAATTGCAATTAAGATATGTTCAATAAATGAAATAAAATGTCAAACGTTGTTTCTTTAAAACAGGCAACCTAAATAAAATGACAACAAGGAACTCTGCTGATTCAAAACCTTTAAGATATGGAAACCATATTCAAAGTATGAGACTCAACATCAAGTGACAATAAAACCACAATTACCATACATAGAATGATTCTGGGTATACTCAAGAAGTGGTAAGACAATTGAAAGTACCTGGTAAATTCAAAATATAGATATATTCTATTATTTATATGAAAAAATACCTGAACAACCAAATAAAGAAGCATTTTACACAATTTTAACACAAACTGAGCAAGTACTTACAATTTCCACTCTCTGCAGTTTGTCTATGCAGTCCTGCAAACTGCTAATAACATCAACCATTGTTGACACCTGCAAACATACAATGCATTAGCAACCAAATAGAAAGATTGGAAATCATTTGTACACACAAAAAGTAGGCAGATAAGATGCGAAGGAAAAAGATGATTGAGTATATGAATAATGCAAGGTAAAATGCTGTGGTTCAGTATTTCTTTCTAGATTCTAGGAAAATTGATAATTAAATTATACTCTTCTATGATTTACTTGAGCATGAGAGTATGCAACTAGGTAAAATTTTGTAAAAGAAAATTAAATTTTAGGACCATTTCAAAGTATGCATATTGCATGTTACCAGTTACAACGATATTATTTTAAAAATCTCTTTCTAGAGTTTTGAGGTACAGAAACACCGAATTAAAACAAATAACTTTAATCACCATATTTAGTCAAATGGGGTAAGACAGGATCGCAGCCTTCATGGGGTAAGAAAGGACCAGCCCATGGCGTGCATTCTAATTGCACTGAATTCAATTTGACAAAAGAATGTGTTAGAGCAGTCATTGCCTGTCATTTCAGTGTTTGTGTCAACCCTCTTCTGCGAATAATGAATTTTGGGCTAATTTTTAAAGAAAACCTATGTAAAGAAGGGTCACAAAATAGTTAACCATGTTTGGGAAATAAGCTCTGTCTAATGACAAAAAAAATTTTGGCCAGGTTTGTGGATGTAGGCAGGTAACCTCAAGTAATAAGCAACTTTTTAGACATACTAGGCATTCCTACCTGCTACCATCACTGCCTGACAACTATTCTAAAATGGGGTAAAAAAGGACTGGACAAGGGGTAAGACGGGACCACTAAATGATCCTGTTTTAACCCACAAGTGGTCCTATATTACCCCACAAATGGTCCTGTCTTATCCTACAAATGGTCCTCTATTACCCTACAGTTTATCAAAAATAGTTTTTAAATGAATATATTATTGTGTAGTACATGGAGTATTTTGGTCAAAATTTTTATTTTTTGCTCAAACTTCATTATAACTTGTTGGATTTTTTAATTAGAGAAATTTAGAGCACTATTTTAAATTGCATCAAAGGGATATAGAAAATAAGAAGGTCTATTCCCATTAGTGAGCTGCAGAACTACGTGCAAGATTGGCTGGGGGAAAAATCACTGTGTGAAACATAAAAAATAATTATTATCACAACTTTGTGAGAGGGCATGAGCTATGTTTGAAGAAGTGCACCACAAATGCAGTTAACAAGAAAACACATGACACTCGAGTTATTATTCATTGGTTTTATTACCAATTTGATAAATTTTTCAGACAATGACACTAATGGAATATACATGAAGCATTTAGCAGTGCTTTACAATGAACCAAACCCAACCCACTATTACTATGCTTAACAAAGTTTTCTCATGACAAAAACTTCAATGTGACTGATATTAGAGTTGACTTCCCACAACACAAAACAGTAACAAGTGGTTGTTTAATCAAATAATGTGTTTCTAGATGGATAATATTGAATATCAGATTTGTACTTTTACTAAAAACTTTGTAACATAAGAATTCCCAGTTGGTCCTTTCTTACCCCAGCCTGGTTCTATCTTACTCCAGTGGGGTAAGATGGTACCAGCTCACTTTTTTTAATCTGTACAGAAAACTATGTTAGATGCAAAACATCTGAGTTGTAGCTTAGAAGCCCATCGCATAACTACACCTGGTGATAGTTTTAGGGTTTTTTAGTTATGCATGGTATATATAGATGCTACAGGCTTGTTAGTGATTTCGGTCTTGTCTTACCCCATCCGACTATATATTGTTTTTTAGATCCTATACACAAGCTTTCAATTTATCAGTAAAATTGTAGCCATTGTTTCAGTTTACACTAAAAATGATCAGATTATTAAAGGTCAGCTTATAGCCTTAATGATAACTGATTTGAATGTTGCCTTACTGATGATAAAGTATTTATTTGAAAAACATAAAATTAGGATTAAAGTTATCAACAGAAAATACAAAAATATTAATTTATTCATGATTAACCAATTAAACATCATGATGCATTCATGAGGATCACTCAACACAAGTTGACCTTAGGTTAATATGAGTGGAAGGTAAAGTGAAGACCACTCTACTCAAAAGTCAACCTTCTATTACTCCACAATAAAGAAAAGTTGCACTTATTAAGCAAGATTTTTTAATCAGATTGATGTATGAACTTAGAGAATTGAATGAACAAGAGAATTGAATGAACATGGTTCATGAATTGTTGATTTAAACTTTCAAGTTTATAAAATTTGGTTTGAATCCAGAACATTTCACAGCTGATATTTTGTACTCACCAAGGGTGTGGATATATATACTCTGAACAATAGTGGATCAGATGTTCTTTGAATAATGGCACATCTCAAATCAGAGCAATAATGAGCAAACTGTTGTCCATAAAGGGCATTCAAATAATAAGAATATTTACATCTGAACAGAAGAATACACAATGTTTTTTACATAGAAGTTATGAGACAGTTGAGATATGCTTTTGATATAAGAGGATAATTGATAAGCTTAAATATCAAAGCCACTATAGTTACCACCCATAGCCAGCCTTCCATAGAAAGACCACTATATTTAACAAAACTATACAACAACTTCATAGTCAGATCAAAACAGCTTTGCAGTCAGTATGTGGTTATGTAACACTGCAAATCATAGTTTTGACCAGTGACCAGTGATATTTTTTCCTGAAGAGTGGTGAGCCAAGTGCATGCATGGTCTGTTTTCTGGAAATTTCTGTGTCTCCACTCTCCAGTGACTAGTATCATTGAGCCTTGAGGAATGAGGATTGATAGTAGGGTAGTACTGCTATGATGCAAAATTAATTGATGCTTTAGTGGTAGGAGACAGGTATCTGAGAAAATTATATGTGCATTTGATACATATTGTATAATAAGAGTAAAGACTAATAGTGGAATATAAAAGAAATGAGTAGGGTAAATATTATATCATAGGCTAGCCTACTTGCCACAAGATGGGAATTTTCCTACTTGTTTTCAAAATTTTGCAGTTCCGTGACGAATTTTTTATAAATTTGGAATCTCACAGCCTGATCACGCAGTTTTGTTAATTAGATAGGAGGTAATTCATCTGGCAGAAATATTACAGTTTTGGAAATGGCAGAAAAGCTCTAGTCGCAGCCCCTAAGGCTAATGGTAGAAGTTTTCCCATTCTTGTAAGTTGATACATGGTTAGTTGGTTACATCCATAACAAAGACTCAAAGAGTATCATTTTCCCATAAATAGCATAATCCAACAAGGGGCTATGGCCTAAATGCCATTTGGATGCTGTCTGGCTGCTGGCGTGCCGGTGTCTGCCTGATTAACTAACCCTACCACTACCAGTGGCAGTAGCCTAGGCAGTATTGAAAATTGTAATTATTAATGTAAATTTACCATGTTGCCAATTTGCCAAAATTTATATTCAAGTTTAAACAGCACATTTTACTATACATTCATGTTTTTACAGTAAAAAAATTATGAAAAACAACTGTTGTCTGTTAACAATGAATATCATGCAACATGCACTGAACTCTGATTCAGTCTGATGTGACTGAACCAGTGAATCAATTTTGATAACATTGCCACAGCACTAAAATTGCCAGCCTTCACTAATCATTAGGAATGATATGATATAGGTAGGGCATTATAGGCTATTTATGTAAAAAAAACTTAAAGCACCAGTTTCAAGCATGTTAGAATAATTAGACCTGTAATAGACCATCTTAATACTTAATAACTTATTAAGTTATTAGGCTACATGGCAATCAAAATTGCAGTTCTGGCCATGGCCACTCGGCCAGTGACCACTGACACTCACTGACAGACTGACAGTAGTACTATGTAGCCTATACAGTAGGCTATAGTTTTTGGTGCTGCAACTGAAGCAACTCAAAAACTGAAAAATATAAGTACCTAACACTCTGTTCAATGTTCATTCTGTCTCAAATACCTTCGACAGACATAGGCCTACTTATTATTATTTTATTTGCCCTACTAGGGATACTACTAAAGCAATTTACCAACTGACTAGTCTACAGTAGTAAGCTACAAACACGCCAATAATGCCGCTAACACAATAACACATGGCTGACAACCTCAAGTCCTCAACAGAGTACAGTAACCGTAGCCCTTGAGTGGGCTTCCCGCTTCAGAGAGTTCAGTCGAGAAACTTGGCGAGTCAGTACTCAGTATCAGTAACCCAATAGACCCCTGTGTATTGGCTGGAAATTGCCAGAACCTCAGACTGATTTAGTAAACTTTGATAATTTCACACTTATTACAATAGTACGGAAACTTATATAACTAATCCCAGCAAGTATCATACAACGTCATAAAATGTAAACTTAATGTGTGATTGGTGACGAGTTGAAGGTGAAGAAGAAGTTTAATGTTTTACACAAATATTGAAATAACAACTACCTAGGCTACCGCACGTTTGCGTTAAGTCTAACTTCCGTACGTGAATAACGTGATCTGTCATTAGACTAACCTTTTAAAGTGTTTGTTCATCTGCTGAATTAAAAAGCTGAATCATGAGTGAATGTTTCTTCGTATGCAATTGTATTATATAATGCGTTATATCGACCATAAGTCCATAACAATAATATATTCAAAACATTTCATCACCAAATGTATAACAAATTCACTGGTGATGAAGCCATATATTTTGTAATATTTCGAATTTAAACTTTAAGGAAAATTCAACAAGGTAATTATAAATTTTGTGTATATATTTATATACGAACGAAACTACTTGTACATATCTCCGAACTCGCCGGTAAATACCTACACCTCCAGCGGTAATTATCCTTTCCTCAGCGTCAGGTATTGGTCCTAATCACATAATCACACCCTAATTATGCAGTAATAATCATCAAAATAGGAATCTTTACTTTAATTATCCCTGCCAAGTAATTGAAAGTGCTGTCAAACTCCTCGGTTGAGCTCTTCCCGAGTTACTTTATACAACCATGTATACGGTTACTCGGGCGTCTCGGACAAATTTACGGCCGGACTCGCGGCCGGTGTCCAAATTCAGTGATCGTGCCATCGTGGGATATCTAAAAATAAACTATTGTCAAACATCTTTATTTTAATTTGTGCTACTCTCAGTTCCAAGCTGATGTCTGATGACCATGACCGGTTCGGCACTTCTGCCTAGCTACCTGCTGCTACGGGTGTAGGGTGGAGATTTTTTTTTGTCATCCCCCCTTCCACGTTTTCTATCAAACTTGTTACAAATTTAAATGGCTAACTGAAAACTTAACGTTCCTGATGATAATCGCCCTTTGTTGAATTAATTCAACCATAATAATCGTCAACGAGGTTGAGAATCCGCCATTTGAGAATTTGCCAAGGTGCACAACTTAATTTATTGGTCAAGCGAGCTTTATTTTATGTCATGCTCAGTCTTATAATATTTTGCCAATAGTAAACATTTGGGTGAATATAATTGTATTCAACTCGAAGCGATTATCAATCCACCGACATATACTTTAAAGTCTTGTATCTATTCACAATGTATGTTTATACGTTCTATAGTTTTTAATTGTCTTAAAATTTGTCCTTTCTTTGTCTTTGTCTGAGATTATACTTAAACGCGGACGTGGCGAACAATTGATTCATTTATTGCCGCGGAAAAGAAAATTCCATAATTTCGCCAATTTATAGGGTCACAGAGTGAGGCTAGTAACGCGTGGTTAAAATAGTATAGTTCAACCATGCTGGTAATGTACCTACTCTTCTATTTCATATCTCATTTACTAAAGGTGATGAAATATTATTCAAAATCACTGATCAATTGTTAATCAGAACACCGACCTATATATCAATACTAAGCAGCCCCATGTCGGGACCAATGCAGTTACGAAATGTCATTGACTGCGTGAGTCGTTTCGGATGCACGTAGGGTATTGCTTTAGACTTAAGTAAAAAATTAAACCACAAAGGCAAGAATATTCAGGAACATTCGAGGTTTCAGTCAGACATTGAAATTTTCTGAAATTCGCGACTCCTGTCATCCGCACCCGATATAATAATACAAATGTAGAAATTTGTACACGCACTCACTATTTTTTATTACTAATACTGCACTCTCTGCAAGTAGTAACAGAGTTATGAGCGAGTGTGTGCGTGCAGATGACGTACGTAGGGAAGAGTGGTCGGTCGCATGGCATCCGTTCACCGTAGTGTAGTGTAGTGGTGGCCTTCCAGCGGTTGCCAGTTGCAGAGGTGCGACTTGTGCGAGTGGCTGCGTTGCGTCTTAAACTTTTTACGGTTAGTCACTTTTTCCTTTGTGCGTGTGTTTCTCGGAAAGTTTATTCATCCTTTATTTAATTTTATTTTGTTGCAAGGGTATTTAAGCTGCATTCGTTCAAAAGTTATGAGTTATTATGTCATATTCTCCCATACTCTCTCACTCGCAGGTGTTTTTAAGGCTCTGCACAAATAATGAGTGTGCGACTCTTGCATGAAAAAAAAAAGAGTTGCCTCGATACTATGGAACCGTCCAATGTGTTCAGATGTGTTGATGTTGTTGTTTAAAACAATCCTATTATGGATTGTATGTTCTATATCCTATAATATATAATACATTTAATACTCAATGTAAGTGGGCGTGGTCAATGAAGCTTCCGGCTGTGAAAATGTGAATTCAAAATTCTCAATTTATTTCTTGTTTACAAGTCATTAGCCTCACTCACTCATTAGGTCACTAATATCCCGTCAGGTCACTGACAAAACTTTAACTAATAAATTTATTTCCTTCAATCATGATAAATACTGAAACATATCAGCCAACAGACTTACAGTTTCCGTTTTGCAGTAAGTTCACTTGTTTGACTATGCTTTTTCGATCGAAAAAAAACACATTGACTGCCAAAAAACGCATTCTTATCAATGTAATTTAGTAGTGGTGAGGCCTGAATATTTTAATCATGTCTAACTTGGCGTTGATACGCAGGATAAGGCGCAATCTTGATTGTTTTACTGAGTTATTGCCACCAGCGTTTACAATATCAGTTGAGAGATCGTGTAATACGTAGAACTGTGAAAGCTTCGACTTTTTATGACATGAGTTTCAAAAATATGAAATTTTAAGACTCAGAAACGAATCTCAAACTGTCTCAAAGCACAAAAATGTTAGAAATTTCTGAATTTCTTAGGCTGTGAATTTTGCATTCTTTTTCTTTATACCTACTGATGGTTTGTAAATAATGAGGTTGACATTGTAACATAATTGTGTATTCGTCTCGATTTCTCGATACGGGAACGCGTGCTCGAACTCTTTTCTCAAGTTTACTTGATCTGAAGCGTCTTACACGAATTAAACCTTAATTTGCTCATCGCCTTTGTTTAAAGCCTTAAAAGCGAGCAGCTTTATCACAAGATTATCGATGAATTAAAAGGCTCCGTGAAACCCGTGGTGACGGCAAACTCCGGACTATATGAAGCAATGCATGACCACTGCAACAAAGTAGTTCTTCGAGATGCCGGGATAGTCTATAAATTTTGCTTCAAAGAAGGTGGTAGACTTCTTCATCTTTTGGCCTGCACTGGAGCAATTGAACTAACAACTACCACAACAATTGTGTATTACAAATAAGCAACATCATCTCAAGATTATTGATGAATTCAACAAGCTCGGTGACACCCTTGACAACATCAAACTCCTGACTATACGCAACAATGGACGCTGCAAAAAAGAAGGAGCTCTCCAAGATGCTGTTGCAGTCTATAAATTTTACTTCAAAGAAGGTTGCAGACTTTTTCATAATTTGAACTAAATTGGAGTAATTGGATTTAACAAACACGTTTTCGAGACCGCCTAACATGCCATCTTCAGTCTGGAGGGCAGAGGAACACCCCGAGACGAGCTCACAAGATCGTCGCGCGCACTGTGCTGGAGAAACCCACCAGCATCGTCATCATGCTGAAGTGCACGACATTATTCGACCAACGATTGCTGAAACCCTCGTCTCTTTGGAATGGACCCCAGCCATCTCTTTCAAAACTACCGGATTTGTCTAAATTTTGAGATGGTTTTCCGAGGGACTCCCTGGCTGGAAATTTTTGTGTTGTATCCGTTTTACGTGTATTATATGTACTTATGTCTAACAAAATTTAATCGTTCAAAATGAATATTGTTACATTCGAAACGCAGTTTATATATTATTATAACTTGTTAAACCCGCATTTTGATCTACCAACATCATCTAAAGGATTGTTCGACTCCTTAAAAATTGTAATGCACTCTCTGGTCATTAATAGTACGCATATAAACAAACAAATTCTGCCATCTAAAACTATACCAATCAGAGTGAATAATAATTTTTAATGTATTAAATACTTACTTCTACTTAAAATTGCTTTTTACTTCTTTTGGTACCAAGGAGTTGCAAATTGGTTATTGCCAAGTTTGAAATCGCCTTAAATTAAACTAAAGACCATTTGCGAAATTTCTTTCGAACTAGTTTTTCACGAAAAATATCCTGGTCGGATTATCAAACTTGTTGCATGACACGATCAAGATAGCAGAATATCTCTTATATTATCTCAAGTCGAGGGAAGTACTAAATATTTTTTCAGGAGATTAATTTGTTATTATATGACGAATTATTTTGCCTTTTAAGGGTAAATGCAAAACAAGCATGAAAGAAGGAAATCACGCGTCAATAAATGCATGCTCAATTTAGTTAAACAATAAAATTAGTTCATATATGCTCAAATTATAAACTTTTATTATTTATCTCACAATTATTCAATAGAGTCCATATAATATTTTCCGCAATCCACTCCGTCCAATCATGTCAAGTATATATGATGGTATTTAACTTTAGGGAACAATGGCCTTGTTTTGTTGGTGTCCGTATTTGGAGGTTGGGGCTGATGAAATTCCCTGCCTGGTCGCATTACGTGCTCATGCATCAAAGCCACTTTATAAATTTAAAATACCAGAAGTAATATTTAACAATTTTACATATTTTACGCGGGCTACACACTGTGAAATTTTGCTTGTTTTGAAGAAATAATTAAAATGAAAATGGGTCTCTTTGGAACCTTTTCCACTCAATTACGATGAGTTACGTTTATAATGACTCAATTACGATCGAGTTAATCCTCTTTATCGATGCACAAGAATATCAGTAGGCTAATTTGCAGGTTTATAATTAATTTTTTCATACACAGGTTCAGGGCTTATAATGGGTTCTCTCATGATGGCGTTCCTCATTCTTGCGCTGTTTTCGGTTGCCTACGCCGACTATGCCATGGAAGGAGAAACCGTAAGCATATGAATTTAAAAAAAAACTTTCATATAATATACTACGCAATTGAATTTTAGCGTTCGCTTATTTTATTCTTTGTTTAAGAATTCTCCAATTAACAAACTACTGATTAAACTTGACAGCACCGCATGCGGAATGTTCAATTCAGTTCAGAATCGTGAATAGGAAAATACTTTAAACGTTCCTATTATAACTAATAATTTCAGGCAACCCAGCACTAAATGGTTAGGAATTTATTAACGTTATTTCCGCTCCAGTTCTCTCTGAAGTGCGAGTCCGCGGACCCGGTGCAGTACTGGATGCTGCACGGCAGGGGCGCGGCGTATGAGGCGGGCCTCACATACGAGGATATCGACATCAGCGTCGACAGCGACGGTGTCCTCCACTTCGCGGTGAGGAGTGCGATCACGTGGCGATTAAAGCTTACTAAGCTAAAAAAATAACTTTTTTTAAGCTGCAATAAGCACAGCCTGAGGAGGAGCTGAGTCAGCGTGTGTGGCGAGAAAGAAATTTGGTGCAAAAGTTTGGAGCTGAGCTCCTGCTGCGGTCGTGCATTTTCTTGAGAGGAATAGGGTGTACCATAACTGAATTTGTCTAAAAACGACAGACACAAAAAATAATTGTTGTTGCCTTTTATGAAAATGAATTATAGAATTCTCTAGGAATTTAAAAGCAAAGAAAACGCCAAGAAAATTCACCATATCGATATTGAAAACGTTTCGGAGTCCAGCTCCATCATCAGTTCGACTAAACTAAAAATGAATAAAATCACTTTAAAAGTCAAAATTCAAAGACAGACATAAAACCTAAACAAGACCTAACATTATATCGAAATAAACAGGACTAGTTATGAACAACTTAGTCCTATGGGTACGACAAGAATATAAAATCCTAGCGATTTACTATTTCCAGATTATATGAGCTAAACGCATTATTGAGACATGGTTTTCGTTTGAAGATATGTAGAGACTCCAAAATTCCCAAATCCGAGCCGCCAGAAGTGGAACCGAGTATCCTGAAATCACTCTCAGATACAGCCACGTCGCACTGTTCAGCATGGAGGCGCACGGAAGAATGAGGAGGCTTGGCGAGAGGCAAGTTAGAACGATAGCTCCTGCCACGGTCAAATATTTCAAAAATAACAGGGAAATTTTTCAAACTGTGTTTGAAATATTTCCCAAATATAAATTTGCATGTTTTACTGGTAAATAATTTCAAAATTGGTTCTTTCTTCAGGTATAAGGACGTTATTCCTGCTCGGATGCTGTCAAACCTGGTCTATGAGTTCTGTTGTGCACGCTGTGCTTCTACGTACGTTGGAATGACGTCGCGTAACTTCTACATCCGGGTTTCTGAACACCGTGGCAGGAGCTATCGTTCTAACTTGCCTCTCGCCAAGCCTCCTCATTCTTCCGTGCGCCTCCATGCTGAACAGTGCGACGTGGCTGTATCTGAGAGTGATTTCAGGATACTCGGTTCCACTTCTGGCTGCTCGGATTTGAGAATTTTGGAGTCTCTACATATCTTCAAACGAAAACCATGTCTCAATAATGCGTTTAGCTCATATAATCTGGAAATAGTAAATCGCTAGGATTTTATATTCTTGTCGTACCCCTAGGACTAAGTTGTTCATAACTAGTGCTGTTTATTTCGATATAATGTTAGGTCTTGTTTAGGTTTTATGTCTGTCTTTGAATTTTGACTTTTAAAGTGATTTTATTCATTTTTAGTTTAGTCGAACTGATGATGGAGCTGGACTCCGAAACGTTTTCAATATCGATATGGTGAATTTTCTTGGCGTTTTCTTTGCTTTTAAATTCCTTGTGAACTTGCGATATAAGCAGACTAATGATATAAGTACTTATATAGAATTCTCTGTTTTATATTATGAAAACCGATGATCATTATTTTCACTAATATTCTGTACGTATTAATTAATTGGAATGTGCATATAAGTTTTCGTGTATTATGAAGACTGTATCTATGACATACCTCACTGTCTTCATCAGTGTTCAAGAAAGCATGCAAATGGGGCTTGCATATTATAACGGATAACTACTCTATATAAGTTGTCTCATGACGAGTTATAAGCTAATGATTCAAACAACTTAGCCATGTGGAATATATCTGGTCGTTACTGAGTTTCATTTTACATGCTTTTCCAGGATGTTAAGACAGAACACGCGGGCGACCACCTCTGCGTGACACGGACCTCTGGAGTCGCTGGCGGCACACGAGGCGTAACCGTCGCCATGAAAGTTCGGCCACGGCCCTCCGAGAACCTCTGGCAGGACATGTACAAGGTACGTGCTTTAGTTCAAGCGCTAGAGCACGCAAAATTAAATAATCGATATAGAATATAACTCATTTGTTCGCAATTATGTAGTAGGAAATATTTAGTTTAGGGTACAATTTTTGTAGATCAGACTTTTCGTTGTACAAAATGCGGTGCATTTTAGGCGTTGGATTTCGGTGGTTTTTCTAAGAATTGTTGTCCGTCTTGTAAGACTTGGTTTGGTTGCAGGCGCAGTTCGTGACGGCGCTCATCTCAGCGCTGGTGTGCGCCTTCGTCTTCACCGCGGGCTGCCTGGTCTTCCGCTACCGCTACAGAGAACCCAAGCCTGGTCGGTCTCGTTGTATTATAAACACGTGGTGAAGAGTCATCTAATGTTCATTTTTGATAAGTCAATTATTTTGCATTATTTACACCAAAGACATTTAGCTCGTCTAAAACGATACGAAACGAGCCTGCATAAATATCGTCAGAGTTCATACTAAACTTAACTGTTCTAACGTTATAAGTACATTCTACGACGAATGTAGAACAGGTTTTCACTGCTGCTGCAGACAGATTCATATGAAATCTTATTTGTTGATTGGACCATGTAAGAATTTCAGGAATTTTTCAGTAATTTCTTAACGCGTCAGAGGAAGTTCAATGACACTGTATTTACGGAATGGTCAAGAAATTGCAAACTTTCAAAATGATTACGATCAATAATTTTAAATGACTGTCAAACACATAATTTTTACCTTAGTTTGCCGGGATCTTTCGATATGAAAATTTTTTGCCATGATCTGTACTGATTATCTTTTAATATCTTGTTTTTTTCTTGATTACTTTTTAATGTCTTTTAAGGGGACCGACTACCCTAAAATTTTCAATTTTTGCGTTTTCCGGTTTTTGTGCTCATCTGAAAGCTTTCCAATGGCACCACTGCCATCGCTGTACGCCAATATTTACGTTCATGACGTCTCTTTAAAGGGAAGCGGGTGGGAGAGTTCTTTAACTAATTAGATATAAAGTAATTAGCTGCTAAAATCTTTGAATATAGTTTCTACTTGAGTTGTGCTGCAGTTACGTGCTTAGTCTCATCTTAAAGATGACATTCTGAGCTTTCCAACGATACTACTGCGATCCATGTACGGCAATATTGACGCACACAGCCGGGCTTTAACGGGGGGTGGGGGGGTGGAGTTCCTTCAGTAAATAGACCTAAAAAAATTACAGCGGCAAGACTACATATATTTGGTGTATCTGGCATCTGAGCTCAGTTACCCTCCTAACTTTGTACGGAGGGGTGCGCTACAAGTTGCTGCTAGCATCCTTGAGTGGATTAAGCTACAGAAGCCTGTAGTTTGGTATCCATGCTACATTGAGTGCCTATTTCGAGGCGCACGGGACTTTGTCGCGCCGTCCTGTCAACTTATTGTCACGGAAAACCTATCTCCTCCTACAATTTTCAAGCTACAGCATAGAGACATACACCATTCGATTCGTAAGGAAATTACCTAAAAATTTGATGATCATTTTTTTAATTTTTTTAAATTTCTGTCTGGTTCGTTTTTTATATGGGGGAGAAGGGGGGGGAGGGGGGAAAAATGAGAAAAATGGGATAAAACGCACATACAAAAAAAACTAAGGGGAAAATGAGAAAAGTGATCATCAAATTTTTAGGTATGGTCCTTACGAACTGAATGATACGTGTCTCGATGTTGTAGGATGATATTTGTAGGAGGAGATAGATTTTCTAAAGTACCCCTTTTTAGCCGTTTTCTATGAATTTCACGTTTTCTATCAATTTTTTCGAAAAATTCATAGATGCAAAATGTTCTTATTTTTACATTTTACGTATGTATGTGAAGTTTCATGATGATCGGATAATAACTTTAGAAGTTTTTCCGGAGGGTAGTCGGTCCCCTTAATATCTTGCTTAGAACTCTATAAAATTTGACGGTTTCAAATGCTCTATTCTTGCCATTTCAGTGCTTCTCAACGGGGCAGACGAATTGGGCCACAACAACCCTGCTTTGGATATCGACTCGGAATCTTTCAACACGAAGATGTAGCTCTATCAATACAATTAAAATCATTTAAATAAAATTATTTCGCTCAAAAAAACGTCGACTGGAAATGCGATAATTCAAAGAAATAAAATAATAATAGTCATAGTTTGATTTCTTTGGAAATGCTGTACATTGTGTACAAGCCCTCGAAATTGAAAGCGAATGCAAAAGTCAAAAACAAGTTTTGGTCGAGATGAAATTCCAAACAGGAACAGACGTGGAGAAAATGATCTTATCATCAATATGTGAAAACGATGTTTCTTTCTATCGTCGAATCCTTCCGGCCACGAACCAACCTTTTAATTTAAAATTATGTAATGTATTGTTTACGCTTATGTTGAATACATTCATGTCTCAAAATTTCTTTTATGACATTTATTGTAATGTGAATTTATTGATTGCTTTAGCTGATTATAACATCAATATGAACGTATATGTGTAAGTCTCTTTAGAAATCGACAGCAAATTAGAAGAATTTTTCATTTTAAGTGTTTTAGAAATGTTTTGCAATTAAGGAATTAATTTTCATTATTGAAAAATTGTTCAAAATATATAATCATTTTGCATTACTTTCATTTTACGACTTTGCAAATAAGTAAGGATTCGAGATAAATATTCATTTGCTTTTAAAAATAATCTACAAAAATGATTGTACCTGAAAATCAAAGTTCTAACTTATTTCTAAAAATTATTATTAAATAAGTAATTTGATTTTATTGAAGTTTCTAATGGAGCAAAAATAAATATTAGGCGCAATGCCGAGTGCCGATGTGGACAAACGCCCTTATAGTTGTGACTCGTATTTTCCAACTTAATATAATAAACAATTTATTATTTAGCGTATTCTCCTTGTAATCTCCTATATTAGCATAGCAATCCTTTCAGGAAGCAAAGTCCGCAATTTTTTCTGGTCTGTATATGCTAGGACGAGCTTTTTTGCTGCTATAGTGAAAGAACAATTAAGCTGTGCGCTTCATCCTATAGCCTCGTCCGAAGTATGAGAGCTGTAGGATTCCAGTCCATTGTTGACATCCAACTTTTGCATTATTCTGAAAAATAGATACTAACACTTGATATCTCTAATAATTCCTTCTTTTTGAACTACTTTTAGCGCTATTGCCAAGTGAGACTGAATAAAATGCCTATAGTGTAGTCAAATGCATGTAGCATTTTAGTGTGACGCATTCCTGGCAACGTCAGAAACTTATATTCTTCGTAGATCTATCTGATGGTTTTAAAAACTGGACATATGTGCAGTCATATGATAAGAGGAGTTTGAGACCCGTTGCTTGTGCCTGCTTCCATAAACACAATCATAAAACAATTTACGCACCGGGCATTCTGATTGATGCCCAGATGCTACCAATAATTTATCGTATTTTAGAATGAAAAGCGCCGTACTGTAATAAAAATCCAGATCTGTAAGATCTACCACTCAAATTGGTCCTATCTTAACATCGAAGGAAGCTGTACTGATGTTTTTTGTGTTCAACTTTTTCGCAATTTACATTTATTGCAGTAATTTAGAAGTTAACAAATTAATTGTTATGAAATAGTGTTGTATTTTAAATGCAATATTAATGCAGGTATATAGTCATATCGTTGCAGTCGAGGAAGGTTGAGCAAAGGTGCAGAATTTTTTAACAAACTATTTCTGCCAAATATAAAAACTTGCTCATGTTAATCCAGAAGGTATAAAATAGTTTAAGCCATAAAAATTGACGAAATTATTAAATTTGCACTTTGTCAAAACCCCGAAGCAGTGGTGGGCACAGTTCCACTACCGCTAATTAGCGAAGCTAACTTTTTCCTTATATGATTAGCTTTTCAGCTAACTTTAAAAACCATTAGCGGGCCAATTAGCTATCGCTAAATTTAGTTCCGCTAACTGGCAGTCCGATAAAAACGTTTAAAAATCTATTCTGATAGAAAATTCAGGTGTTAATATTTAATGCTAAGTATCGTTAGCCATGTGTCGGACAGATGGCTGATTACATCAACATATATACATCAACCAATCAAGTCTTGTGTTACTGCTACATAATTTAGTAGCACAAGACGTGATTGGTTGACGCCTCATTGAGAGGCTGAGGTTCATCAAGGGCAACAATCATCACCTCGAGGAGATGAAGGGTAAGCCTGAGTGAGAGCAGCGTGTAACCCTGCTTTTACCTGTGTGCTTTTATTTCTTATTATCTCTTATTCGTTTAAAACTTTCTTATTCGTTTAATAAACTATATGTTGAATGTCAACTACTGTTTAATTTCATTTGTTCATTTAATTATTTATGTACATCTTGACCATCATATGATCTTGGCATGCTACACCTTTTTGGGAAGCTCCTTGTCAATGCTACAAGCTCTCTATAGGTCTATTTTTCAGAGTTTTAAAGACCCACCCATATAAAATTAAGCCAAAGCGAAATTTATATACTAAAAGTTAGGGGTTAGAGGTAAATTCAGCTACATTTTCCGAAGATTTATCGGTTTAGCGTTATAAAAGCTAATATTTCAGTTAGCGGATTAACGGTTATCGAAGCTAACTTTTCGATTAGCTGTGCCCACCACTGCCCTTGAGTAATAAAAGCGTCGAAACCACTTGAATGCTTACCTGGCAAAAACGTAAATTCTCATGAGGAAAACTGAAAATAGTTGGTAATAAGTCTAAGACTGGAATATATTTCCAACTTTAACCTTCTCTTTCAACACGATGCACGATTCTGTGAATTCTACTTCCTCTTGAAACGCGCAACGCTTGAATTTTTTGTCTTATTTTGGATTTACATAAGATCACCGTATGGGAAATTCAACTGCATTTTATTATTACTTATTACATTTTTGTAATACTACAGTATAAGTATAACGTCTCCAAATTTTGTAGCATTTTAGTGTGAATACAATCGTTCACATTGTATTTCGGTTATTATTAGTTATTCATTAGTCATTTTCGAATGATGGGGTCTTTATAGCTACGATAAGACTCTGAATTATACCGAGAAAAAAAGTAGTCGCTTCATAATTTATCTCTCTGCCATCTGGAGTCAAACCTTATTCGTTAATTTCACAGACCAACATCGAAAGGCAAGTAGATTCGATGATGAAAATTAATTATATATTACCTTGAAATAAAAAAATCATCGTGTTCCTTTTTGAAAGTAACGATTGATTTGGGGTATCTCCTAAAGTGATAATTTTGACACAGTATATATTCGCAATACGCAATGGAGTTCGCAGTATTAAAATTACGACCTATTTATTTGATACCTCAAATAACATTAATATTCAGCTGACGATCTTTCCCTCCATACACCTCATGCATAAGCAGCGCCTGCATAATCACATGTAAAGAATAAAACAGCGATAAATCTGTTTTACAGGCATGCATTAACGATTTTTTTTCATTTAGTTTCATTACATATTTCGAGCAACTGTACATTGTTCTCATGTAAGATTGACGAGCTTCGCTTTATGGGATTTCGTTACGACCGAAGAAATAAAACGGTTATAATTTTCCATGTTGACCTACAGCCTCCTGACGGCGGTGGGGGTCAATTAATTACGACCAAAGGGGGTCAATTGCGGGGGTCAATTAATTACGACCAAAGAAATGAAACGGTTGTAATTCTCCATGTTGACCCCCCAAGGCCCCAACCGTCCTGACGGCGGTGACGCCCTGCCAGCAGGACGCAGGTACGTGGCTGAGGCTTCGGAATTTCTACGGCGTTGCCTGGGACTTCTACGTCTGAAACTCTTAGCAAGGTTGCAGCGAGCACTCCGGACCATGGCAATGACGTTACTGTGCTCTTGATCTTGATGTCACCATTGACACGGGTGTGGTTTGGTGGACAAGTAGAAACGACGGTTTTGGTTTTGTATTTTTTACTTGTTATCTTTGGTGGCGTAAGATGGAAATAAGATTTAATATTACCCTATCGAAATTCGAAGACCTGTCAGCCGCTGGCACACGGACGCCCCAGGTTCTTATGGCCGGGTAAATTAGAAGCTCTATGTCCGCATTAGGTTCCGGTTGCCGTAGCGAAATAAGCGCCGAAATGGAATCTTGTGAAATTACTCGTCGAGCTTGGGGCTGTCTCTTATACACATCTAGATGTGTATAAGAGACATCTGTTTGTCTGTCTGTCTGTCTGTCTGTCTGCTACAAATCTTGTAATCAAAATTTAATACACTTCTACTTATCCTATCGATCTGAAATTTTGCACACTTGTGTAAAGTTGGAGACAATGCATGAATCAAATGTCAAAATAAATGATTTTAAAAATTTAATTTTTTTTTTCAATATTAAAAAAATTGAAAAAATAATTTTGGCAGCTACAAATCTTATAGGTAACTGATATTTGACGCACTTTTACCTGTCTAATTGATCTGAAATTTTGCACACTTGTGTGAAGTCAGAGGCAATGCATGAATCAATTAATAGAATAAATAATTTTGGAAAAATTTATATATTAAAAAAATTTATATATATTAAAAAAATTGAAAAATAAATTTTTTTAATATTCGAAAATTAAATGAGAAATTCATTGTACATACATCTGTAAGATTGGAGATACTGGATTCTTTGGAAGTGTTGTCTTTAAAAAGTAATTTTTAAACGTATATTATATTGGTTATTTTCACAAGGGGGTTCTGGCAGGCACGAAAGAGACACCAACTTTGATGATAGCTTCCAGTTTCAACTTCAAGGGGAGTTAGGCCAGATATACCTAATATTGAAGTTTCCTTTCTTAAGCTTGCATTTGCCAACGCTGGGTTGGGCTTTGATTACGATTATAGTGCTAACGCTGGGTTGCGGCTTTGATCACGATTATATAGTTCTAACGCTGGGTTGGGCTTTGATCACGATTATAGTGCTAACGCTGCATATGCCTAATACACCAGTAACGCCGCATACTGTATATGGCACAATCCAATGCATACTTTACTTGTGTCTAGTTCTCAACAGGCTAAATAAAGTGAGTGCCTATTTATGACTTTCATGTCACGCAATATCAAATAAGTTGTCTCTTCAAGTCATGATGAATATTTTGAAACTTTCAGAAAATTAAAGTTCTAGAAGCAATTTATGTTACATTGAATGTTCTACGGCTGGTAACGCCTTTGTTTTTTAAATTTTGCTTTAGCAAAATATCATCGCGTACTTCATGAGATTTCATAATAATACTTAATGAAATACTATTTCTTCACGTTCATTTCATATATTTTTCTTCCATGACAATAATTTTTCCTCCATATTAACTTGAACCGTCAATGTGGACGACCACAATATGGTCGTCAGAATAAAGTTTCAATTTTCAAATTTTCAAAACTTGACATTTTCACTTAAATGTTTTATATTTCATAAAGTGGAGAATAATAACATCAGGAGACATTATATTATTATTATTATCATTCGCTGTTTTTTCTTTCTTTTTGCAGAAAAATAACTTTATACGACAGCAGCTAGTGATTTACCGGGGACATAATTGCGACATCTATGCATTACAAATTTCTTGCTTCAAGATTCCTCATTCATTCGTAGAGAAATTACAGAAAAACTGCCGAATAATTGTTCAACTTGACTGGTTAAACATGACGTTATTTTATAATTTTGTACACCTCGAGTAGAATAATTTATAGATTTCCGTTGTAGCTATTATGAATGAAGCTTATCCCCAATTTTCTTATTATACAGGAAAATATACTGTCTATCCATCGTCGTTCGCTTCGTAAAATAATACATGTACAATGTTACTTCTCACTGTCGCCGGACGTGAACGCACGGCGTCCCACAGTGTGGCTGCGATCTCGTCTCGGTGTGCAGTGCGTGGCAGGACTGCACGACTCAATTGTGCGGTTTGTTGCTTCCATTCATGTTACTATCTTATAGATGAAAGTTTAACTTTGAAAGTTAAATCAGATTAAAAAATATATTAAAAGAGCTGTACTCTAATTGTGTTTCGATGTTTTTTATGCACCAGCCCCTAATTATTAGAGACAATGTCTATCAACTGTAATCTTCCATTCTGAGCTGCTGGGAACTCCGACAAGCCCAACTTTTTGGTTCTTTTCCGTTCAGACTTTTTCCGTCCGTTGCACAAAGTTCCACTGTTATCAATGAAATTTAAACAGAACATATCTTTTATTCAAATTTTTTATTGTTGATCACAAACCAAAAATGCACACATGCTACAAAAAGATTTCAACAGGACAGTTTCCATTTCAAAGACCTTGCAAGCTTGAAAAATATTCATTACTTTCTAACATTAACTTTTATTGAGTGTAATCTAAAACTAACACATGTAATAAGCAGGGCTACATTCACATCCAGTATTAACACTTGTTTACATCCTGAAAGAACCTTGGAAAGAGTAAGTAAAGCGCTTAATTAATTAGCCGTCCTTTCTCATTTGCTAATTTTACACTCCAATTTCAAGTCAAATATCTGTCATACTGAAATGCTTTTCGACGAGGAGTCAACGACATATCACTAACGAAGTAATTTTGTTCAGTGAATTTAAATGGCTGGTACTAGTTCGAACATAAATTGGGACCAGGAAAACTCACTGGCGCCGTTTCCTAGAATTCTTGTCATGGACCGGCGGCGGAAAACTTATACATGTGTCAGACGGTCACAAAAGATATCTTGTGAAAATTTATGTAAATGTTATATGCATAAGTTTTGATTATCCTTACTATCTTGGAAAATATCTGAACTCGTATCGCTTTAGCGCTAAAATAATCTTGTGTTTAAAACCCGTTCAAGATCTCAATAGTTTACAAACAAATTTATGGTTACAATTTTGGTGCATACTCGTGCATTATACTTTGTAGACGATTTCAGAAGATTGAATGTTTATTGAAAGTTTATAATCTATTCGAAAAATACCGTACTATTAAAGAACTTCTGTTGTTTTAGTAGTTTAATCAACGTTTGTACATTGTCGACAAACATGCTTTATATTCATTGTCAGAGCTGTCCAAATTTATTCGTTGCGACGACCGAACAGCTAACATGGCTGGTCTCCACGGCTTTTTCCTGACGCTGACACTGGCTGTGATCGTCACAGCAGAATACGCACAGGAAGGAGGAATGGTAAGTCGCATGTAAATTATAACGTCCCAGGATAGTGTTATCAATTACCACACTGAACGCGTTTCCTTTACCTGCTAACGGTACGAACTTATAAAAACGTATAAATTTTCTGTCACTATAGTAGGTATAATAAAAGTTTTGTGATATATAATGTTTAATTTGCCTTCTATAGCATTTCTATGGAAAATGATCCATCAAAAGTTAGATTTTAAATGTTAAATTTGCGTATAGCCATACGATGTAAGCGGTGTGACAGTCCAAAGGAAGCTGACTTGCAGTAAGCATTATTTTCCGCGCCAGTTCTCGCTGAAGTGCGAGTCCGCGGACCCGGTGCAGTACTGGATGCTGCACGGCAGGGGCGCGGCGTATGAGGCGGGCCTCTCATACGTGGACATCAGCGTCGACCGCGACGGTGTACTTCGTTTCGCGGTGAGGCCTAGAATCAAGTAGCGATTAAGCTTAATAACCGAAAATTAATAATATGCACGCTATAGAGTGAACACAGCCTGAGGAGTAGCTTACTGTCCTCCATTTCGCGGAGATCGAGGAGTCGGGCCTTTTGCACGAGTTCCTCCTAAGGAAGACCCCGTTTCGTATTCTTGTACTAAATTTAGATTAAAAATTTTTATTAATTGTGCAGAAAGAAACCCATCCAATACGTCGTTCATACGACGTTCAACTTGAAGGTACAAACTTCTAAATCAATTCCACGGATATTTTTGTCCGATATGCTGCAACTTTCATGTTTACGTGGAAATTTTTTTCGCAGTTCTTCTCCGTTTACAAATTCGTCAACCTGAGATTATCGTGTATGGAACTTGAACTCGTAATAAGCATATTGATGATTATTCAAGATTGCCACGTATTTCTCACATGCACATGTACGTACGACATGTATGTCGTCATATCATATATGTATGTATATTATACAGTATCTCAAGTGTCTCTGCCGCTGGAAATCGGTAATTATACTGAGCTGCACCTATAATGCGTCTGATATGTTGAAGTACAAACATGTTATCATCAACATTCACTCTATCAGACAGCTTACTTCATACTTTGTGTTGATATCTCTGTTTTCAGAGGCATGCTTTGTGAAATCTAGCATTTACACCTGTACTTTGAGGCTTGCTGTAAGAATTCATATGAGAACATATGCAAGACTTCTAGATTTTTAACATAAACTTCTTACAGGAAGTAAAGAAAGAACACGCGGGCGACCACCTCTGCGTGACCGGAACCTCAGGTGTCTCAGGCGGCACCCGAGGCGTCGTCGTCCATATGAGAATTCGGCCCAAGCCATCCGAGAACCTCTGGCAGGATATGTACAAGGTACGTGCTTTCTTTCAGATGCTAGAACATGTGTAATTAAGTAATCGATGCAAAAAATAATAATTTATTCGTTGATTGTAAGCAATATTAGTTTAGAGTAAATTTTTTTTTGCAAATCAGACTCTGCGTCGCGCGAGATGCGGTGCATTTCGGCGTCTTTTCTAAGAATTTTAGTCAGTCTTGTAAGACTTGGTTCGGTTGCAGGCGCAGTTCGTGACGGCGCTCATCTCAGCGCTGGTGTGCGCCTTCGTCTTCACCGCGGGCTGCCTGGTCTTCCGCTACCGCTACAGAGAACCCAAGCCTGGTCGGCCTCGTTGTATTTTTTATCTAATTTATTTCCAAATTTATTTTACTCTCTGAATCTGGGTTCATTGTGATCATTCTGCTGAATGTGTTTATGCAAAGCTATCACTAACAAATGAATTGATATCTAACGAACTCGTCGTAAGTAAGACGATTTCATTTTGTCCAATAACTGAAATAAATATATCTAACCTTTATTATATATAACTCCTTTTAACCGCCATGCTGCTTTTAGAGCGGATATAAATGTTGCCTGATTATTCTGCTAGAAGTAACTGGAATCAGATGGAACTTCTGATATTTATATTTTATTATGAGCGTGTATCATGTTCTCAAAGTATCCCGCAGCTTTAACATTTTATTTATTCCAGAATTGCTGCGAGATGAGGAAGATGGTGGACATAACAACCCAGCTCTTGACGTTAAGTCGGAGTCGTGCGGCGCAATGATGCATTAGGGCCGTCCGCAAAGCTCATGTCGATCATTTGCATCCAAAACTCAATGGTTGTTCAGTTTTATTTTCCGTATTGCATGATTTCATATTTCAAAAACTGCGTTTAGTTCTGATATTAACACATTAAGTTAATTCAAATCATTCATCTAATTGTCACTCAAGGGTTACATCCCGAAAACGCGGATTAAGTCGCGCACATCCGTTTGTATCCTTATTAAGTTGATCGAACCGGAGCCAAGAGTTTGCAATCTATAATATAACAAAATTGAAAATAAGCAATTCATGATGTGCTCAGTTGTCTGAAATTACTTAATTATTCAGCATGCCGCTCTGACAATACGTCGTCGTCACTACGGTAATATTATATTTTTCTCTCTGGTGTGTTCACAGTATTTGTAATTACTGATTATCGTCTGTACAGCGCTATAATAATCTGTCTCATCATCTAGTGGACAGAGAGCTGCCTCAAGAGGCCCATTCGTTTAAACCATAAATTGGCAACGCCTCTCATAAATTTCTTAAGCACTTTTCTCTTTCGTTAATAATAGATCTATTTTCCAACCAACTTTTGCCTTTAGATTTTCGGTGGACTCTCAGTAAACAGCTCTTCACTTTCATTTCTAGACACCAATTCCTACAACTCCATTATTTGCATTGGTAATTTATTGTACAGGCATTTGGCTTCCAATAAGGAATAGGTTGTGAAGCCTTCAGAATTAAATATTTAAAGCAATATATAGAGTTGCAGGCTTTTAATTTATTTTAATGGCAATACATAATGCATAATACATAATGGCATCAGCGCAAAGCCAGACTCCTTTTTTCCACTTGTCTTGTTAATAGACTCATTTATGATTTACCCTTTTCAATAAGCAACATGTTTGAACTTTTAATTCTTTTTCTTCTGCTATCTGCGATAGATTAATCTCTAAATTTGGATTTGCCCGCCTATATTACCAGGAATATTTGTTATTACTCATTGGGAACGTCATAACAATTAATTGTTAATTAGTATTACTACGCAATAGGAATAAGATTATAATTCATTGATAATTGTTATAACTATGCAATAGGAACGAGATAATAATTCATTGATAATTGTTATAACTATGCAATGGGAACGAGATTATAATTAATTGATAATTGTATAACTATGCTATAGGAACGAGATAATAATTCATTGATAATTTTATAACTATGCTATATAGGAACGAGATAATAATTCATTGATAATTGTTATAACTATGCAATAGGAACGAGATAATAATTCATTGATAATTGTATAACTATGCAATAGGAACGAGATTATAATTAATTGATAATTGTATAACTATGCAATAGGAACGAGATAATAATTCATTGATAATTGTATAACTATGCAATAGGAACGAGATAATAATTCATTGATAATTGTATAACTATGCAATAGGAACGAGATTATAATTCATTGATAATTGTATAACTATGCAATAGGAACGAGATTATAATTCATTGATAATTTTATAACTATGCAATAGGAACGAGATAATAATTCATTGATAATTTTATAACTATGCTATAGGAACGAGATAATAATTCATTGATAATTGGCATTGGTGCGCATTGGGAATGTACTCACTATGGATTCCGTTGGCTATAGTGAGTCTCAACGATTGGAAGACCTTAAAAATAAAACTGTTAAGTATCCCGATATGTTTTATTGCAGGTTGCAGCGATGTTTATTATTTATGCAGAGTTATTTATATTCATAAACGCTCATAGAATCTCATATAGTTTCTCAAGGAAAGATAAGCTCATTGATGTGAGTAACTTAGCAGGGTAATTTGCTCCATCTCAGTGGCTAATATATGTGCTATAAGCTGTAAAGATTCCGTTTTTTATTCCTATTTTTGTAAGGAAGTGCGATATTTATCTACACTCAGTCTACAATGCGCGTTATCCTATAGTGTAAGTAATTGATAAATTAAAATATTTTTAATGGCACAGTTATTTTTTTATTATTCTTGCCGTTTTTATGTTGGATCAAATTCTAAAAAATTATGAATCACTTCAAACCGATATTTGAACACGACGGCAATTCGAACACAAAAGGATCGGGTATTATAAAGGAAAAGTTTCCAAACAACAGCCTGAATCATTCAGTTACGAGGAATTTTCTCTAGAAAGCAGCAGTTATAAGAAGGGTACAATCCACTAGTGGTAGAATAGACTGTATCTAACGGACCAGATTCTTCAGCGAGCTGTCAAACGAGTCCCGTAGCCCTACGACCAGAACTGGTCTAAATCCCTTAATATTCTCAGCAGACTTATTCACTTTCTCAGAACAAACGTGTCTAATTCAACTACAAATCATGTTTTTATGCGTGGTTCTTTCATACACATTTTTCTTGCGATAAATATTAGGTGGTGTCACTGGAATCTAGTTTATGAAGTGTATAATGTCTTCTACCACTTTGTGCTCTCGTATCACACGCTTTATTCATAGTGAATCTCCTACTGCAAGACTGATTGTGCAGCTGTGTGCTTTCCGCATTTATTACCGAATGCTCTGTATTCAAATATATCAAATGATCTCATAGACGCCATTACGGTGTGATGTAAACGTACACTTTTATGAGCATTTCCGTAGAGTTCAAAATCATATTTACGCAAACGTTACTACGTATAGTACAATTAAATTACAGATGTGCACTGCAGCACGCATTGTGATTGAGACACGAATCTCTTTGCTACGCCTATATTCTAGAAGAGTACTAATTGCTTTTTTATTATAAAAAAAACTTCCTCTGCAGTAGATTTCTTGGTTTCTTTTTTTTTTTGCGGTAACTATGGCATGAATGAAAGTTACGAATTAATCTTGTCCATTGATGAAGAACATCTTATCGGCTTCACTGAATGCGATTGGGCAATAATCGATATGCTATACGCGTCGTTCCACCTGCAGACATTCACGATTATTTTAATAGTAAAACATTACTGACGATTGATAAACACATGCGAAAGTTTAATGCTACCTTTATTGTTTTGTTAATCAGCATTTTGATTGATTTCTACGTAGTCATTGGGAAGCATGAAATTGTACATTCGCTTGCTATGGGAATGGCTGGTCGAAGCTATTCAGAAGTTTTCACGCCTGAAGCAATTTGTGCACGATCTGTAAGGCTGTTCATGAATGGTACAAGCGAGCTACAACTCACTGGGACGCAATGGTTAGCGTTGGAGAGAAAGGAGTGTCGGGCGCTGTAACTCCTTCCTAGTCGTTTAATGCAAACTCATTTTTAATATCAATTCATCTATCCTTTTATTGATATGCATGAAATTCTTGAAAGATTAAATCATTATTTTTCCTATTCAAATAGACAATAAAAAGAGTTTAATTCACTTCAATTGCCAAGTTATCCGGTAGCGTTTGGTAACGATTTCCATGAATGAGCGGGAGTACGCCACGCTAGTAGTAGTAGTACGCCAGCGGGGACTGATTATTGGGATGCAGGAGTTCAATGTATGCCAAGTGAGCACATTTCTGCTGCCATTATATAGTTTTTATTGCGCTACTTTTACTTGATTGTGTGCATTTATTTCTTCTGCGTAACTGAAAGCATATTATTCACTAATTAAATACTTTACTTTATGTAGTGGTGTAGAAGGCGTGTGTGTATTTTGAGTGCTTATGTAGAGACTTCTCTACATGTTTGGTTTGAAGCAGTGAATAATATGCAAGTAAGAATAAATTATAATCAAATTGAGATATTTGTTTAAACAAAGTCAGATAACATAATTTTATACAAAAACTGTCGTGCTTTAGTGATGTTCGTTTCTATTTGTCATCTTTAGCAAAAAAATCCTAATGAATGGTAGATTTGATCTACAAGTTACAGTTTATATAAATGATAATTGTTTTTTTACCATTCTGATGATTAATTATTGCTTTAATTTTGCGGCGGAACGTGACGAATGAAATCGTACCTCTGGCATCAGAAATTTTAGTATAGCAACGTGTGGCATTCATTCGGGTTGTTCAGGCGTGGGAGCGTCAGTCGTACTATGAACCCAGGATCTTTGGACAAGAAAAAACAAGGGGATTATTATTGATACTTGTTCGATCATTTATGAGTGATTAAAATTGTAAGTCAAACAGCATACATAACATAACGTGTATTAATTACAATTTATTTTGATATAAACGGATAACTTCTTGCCTACAACAGGAGGCAAAAATTTTCATTCTAACTCCAAAGAATGTTCAAGGGATAAATTATATTATTTTATGAATATTACTATTACTCAGTGAAAAATGATCGTATATATCAAATATTTTTCAATTGATTTATGTGAACGACATTGGGGTGTGTCTGTTTGTTCGTACGACCCTGTTTCATACGTTACGTTGAACAATTGTTGCAAGATGTCACCAGACTGTAAATAAAGTTGTAGGATTACATGCATGCTTCATCATATCTTTCGATTCAAAGCATTCAAAATTTCAAATAACTATAATATTTTTTGATAAAATGGGTATAAGCTTTGCAATGTTCCTTGAGATTTTAATGACATAAGCCGCAAAATCCCCCCACCTTGTGTATTACGCCAAAAAAACTAGTAACTCATGTTTTCAGAAAATACTCGTAATGTATGAAATGAATGGAGAAAATAAAAGAGATTTTACTTCAAATTTTATTTTGGAGCTACATTCCGATCTTAGAACAATACTTTTCCAAAATTAAATAAATCGCGTTTAAATCGTGGCGCGTAGGGTGGGCAGGGCGCAGCCACACAGGCTGCACGAGGAATTTCCCGCCAAACGGGAGTGAATCGCGTTCGGTGGAGGACTACGCTGTTTTACGCCGCAAATTCGTGTGTTTACGTTAGATTTTTGAAGTGAATTGTGAACAACTTTTCGCAAACTTGTTTAAAAAAGCTGTTACGGATGAGGATGTATAATAAATCTGGTGAAAAGCGTCGTTTCGACGAAATGGACGGCGATGACGAAGAAGCTATTGGGACATTGTGCAGGTATGGAGAGAACTGACAGCTGGACTACGAGTCTCTGCCTCGTAGCACTTCACTTGTTCGTTTATGAGATGTTAAATCCTCATGCCTAATTGTTTCTTCTGTCTTTATTTTCGAATGCGGAAGCGCTTAAAATTTTATGAGTACTAATGATAAATTTGTTGGAATGTTATTGGTGCCAGCTGATCGGCGCCATGCTGGTGGATCAGCTGACACCTGGCGCGGGCCTCTCCATAGCTTTCCCTTCGGGTCCTCCCGTTTGCCCTCTGTTGCCCTTCAGATTCATCTTTAGCTTTGTGGAGGGTTTGTTGTTGAGGTGCACATGTGGGCAACTGCATTCTTTCGACGTAGTGTGTTTACTTTTTGATTTTGTGGAAGTCAACTGAGGTTCGCCGGCCGGCTGGGCTGCGTCTGTGTCGACACGCCCTTCGCAGCTGTTTGACGGCGCGACACTTTCTAGTTGCTCTCATGCCTCTCTGTTGTTTGACTTTGTTATTTTGAATGTGCAACTCCGTTGTTTAAGATTGTGTGCATTGATATGCAAAAAGTAATTATTGTATGAAAGTCATCTTTTATAATTTGTTTCGCTGATTATTAGTTACTTACGATTTGCTGAACAGCTGATTGCCGATCCGGTGAATGGTGATCCTCACAATCAATGTGCTAGTAAAAGTTCCGAACGTTGATTTTTGTTCTTTCGTTAAGTAATGACATTTTTTCCTGAAATTTCTTCAAATTGTATATAAATTATATTCTCCACAAATTAATGAAGTTTAAATCTATTATAAAATTGACGTCGAACAATTGTTTTTGCTTAGACATCTTTCATAGGTCACATTCACGCGTACGAGAAATGAAACGATTTCGGGCAATATCCTAGTTTTTAAATGATGTTCAGAAGAACCCATTATTGGGAGTGGGCGGAGGTGTAGCAATACTCAAGTTGTGGGTTGTCTAACTGCCCTTATACGGGACTCCAGACCAGGCAGACTCGCTCGCCCCTTTGCCTAACCGTAGAAGGCGTTATACAGGCAACGCTTGCGCAAGCTCGCTACCTTCCGCGCCGTGGTCGTCTAGCTGCTCTCAAAAAATCTATTTTACATCTTGCAATGACGTGAATGATATTTGGACTGTTGTACATGTTGGTGCAGAGGCAGGCATCATGTTAATTTGTATGAATCATTCTTTGTTTATTCGAAGATTTCGTCGCTTACTTCGTATTCGAAGTTCACTAATTAGGTTCGTTACAAATCAAGTTGGTATGATTTCAAATGTTCCTTTTATATTCTCTGATTCTGATTGAAAAGTTGATTTCAATAACGCACGAAATACCGATTATCATTAAACTGCAATTTGTAACCCTTGCAAAATTATCTCTGTTGCACGGGAGTTAGATGGACAAGCATGTTAGGATTTGCGATGATGTCAGTATGCCATTGGGAGTTCTGAGAATAAATGTGTTGTCTGTTGCCGGCGGCTGCAAGATTTGGGTCAGCTGTGTTCACAAGGCTGCTGGCACCTGTGCAACAACACTTAACTCTTGCTCATCAGGGACAACTCTTTCAAGCTGTTGCTAACGCTCCTCGTGACTGCTACCCACGATTTGGCACAGGCTCACAATTTATTCTTTATTCTATGGTTCACCAACGAACGATTTCTCCATCGCGCGACTTATTGAAACGATCGGGCAACTTTTGGGGTATCGAAATTATACTCTGTTATGGAATCGCTGACGTCATGATGAATAAATGAAAAATACAAATTAATGACTGCCTTCTCATTTTACCTCATTGACGCCGAAAAAAATTATCCTTCGTCAGTCCATGGATTGTTTTTGAAATGCATCAAATTACAAGTTTTATTATTTCTAGTATCACTTTGAACGGGAACGATATTGATATGACTAAATAAACGTAACCAGGAAAGAATGGGCATGCAGGATTAGGTTTGCCAGTCGAAGCGAACTTGGGCGTCTCATGGTCGTGGCATGAAGGGACAGACGCCTAGTATTACTACGTCGCTCGAACATTTCCTGTTGACGAGCGAGCGTAACGTAGGCTGCAGCTGCAGGTTGCTCATTGGTCGTTCGCTTTGCCTTGCTTGCGGCCAGAACGGATGCCCTACGCTAGATCCTTCAGCTACCTGCTCAGCCTTCGCGCCAGAATTTCCCTTGCCACTACGTACGTAATGGCGGGCGGTTCACTGCACCACGTGGTTTTGGGATAGCGCTACAGCCGAGCCCACTGCAACCAATGTGTTATCCCCTGTTCTTTTATTATAGTGAATATTATCTTCAATGAAGACATTCTATGTTATATTTACCACACTTTTTTCATGTGGCGCCATACTTTGAAGTCACAATTTAAAAAAAAAAATCTATTGGTCGCGTGCGGCAGGGATCTCGCCAAAACATATTTATTACATACATTACATTATTGATAATAACGAAAAATCGACCTAATTTTCAAGTTTCTCTTCATTTGGTCCCAATAACCTCGCCAAGCTGCGAAGTCTTGTATTAGATAACTTATCGATCAGCTGATTAATGTCTCAACATCAGTACTAATAATACATGTTTACCAGATTATCTGGAAATGCCTTCATCCTGAGAAGAACCACTTCTAGAGCATACTTGCTGTACGAGTTGTTGCGCTTAAAATTTTGACCACGCTATCGTTTTTGTGGTTCATCGGCAATTTCGTTACGATTTTATCTGCTCACTCTTTTCATTATAAATGTAGACTGTATTTTAATATAATTCAAACCCTAGTAAAAGTTATTTTAGTAACAAAAGAATATTCACGCCTGAAAAAATGAAAATTAGTATATAAGTTATAATTAGTATAGATTAATTAGTATATATTATAATTAGTACCTATAGATAATTTTTTCAGAATTGATACATTTGACTTCAAAAATTTAATTTGCTTATAATTCGACTTACCTAGGTTGTGTAAAGTGCGCATCATAAGTTTCAGTCCACTTTTTAATGGCGATATAATCATATTCAATATTTCACTGTTCGAGTTTCGTGTTGCTGTCTGATCTTGCCCAACTGAGTTGACGGTGCACGTGTTGCTACTCATAGCTTTCCATTTGGGCCTTGAGAACATGTGCTGCTGACTGCGTATGTTTCTTCAAGTGTTCACGCCTTTTTACCAGTTGTGGCCGCATTCTTCGTCCAAACAAATTTCGATCGCAAATTGAAATGAACAATTAAAATTCCATTGGACAAGCTAAGAAATTGAGTCAATGGCGAGTGTCTTCAGTGTGGCGCCATACTAATCAGCTGAAAGGAATGGATACGATGACGATTTCATACTCTTTTTGCCATTACTAAATCTTTCCGAATTGTAGATTGTTTCACCTACAGATTTCAGTGGATATAATTTTGTACATTGTTCATCTATTTCCTGCCACATTCCAACTGTTCCATCGTGAATTTACAGACCCCTTCTAGCATGTAGTGCTGAGTCATGATGGCGCCTTCAAAGGTGCGTTTTGCTTGGGTTGTTCATGTGCGCGACTGTGTCGGACGATGCGATCATCTTGGCTGAGGTTGCTTGTGGACGAGCAAGGCTCTGAGCAACCCCCGTAGCAAAGATGGCAGCTGTTGTTGGGGTGGGGGTGAAATGAGGGTCTCCGTACCGCCGGAGAGCATTCGAGACGGTTTGGGAGGCGAGTATTGGGGGGCAATTGAGGGTATAGCCTAGCTTCGGGAAGCGCAGGGAGAGGGGCAGTGTGCGGCGCAGACATGGTTGCCAAATGTCTCCAATTTTGCTTGACTGTCTGGGTCTTGATGCTGCCGTCGCCACTTCAACCGCCGCTGCTGCTTCTCCCTACTCGAATGCCTGCTGCCATCGCCGGCACCCACACTGCCGTCGGCTAGTTATCCTTAGCAACTGATACCTTGACAGCGAGTTATTTTGAGTTCAACTTTGAAATTATATATGTAGTACCTGATACCTTATAAGCCAATACCATAAAAAATATGTAATGAGTTGTACTCTGGAAGTGAACTCATCTTCTAGTTGGACTAAGTTTACTAAAACATCTAAGTTTACTAAAAGTCATAACTTGGCAAATATTTTGTTTAAATTTTGTTTCAATTCAGAAAAAAGTTTAATTCGAAAGTTAAAATCATTGGTTGAGGTTTTTTCGCTTGCTTATTTACCGCTTTTTAAATGCGTTATACGTGATCCAGGATGGAAAATGTTGAGATTTTTTTTATATATGTAACTGCACAATGCGCTTCTTACGCGTGTTAGAATAGAATGATTGTACTTCATTTTATGGATGATGCACAGCTGACGTAATGCCTTCTAACAAATAAATCTGTTTCCTTACCTCTTCTCATCTCTTTAAAATAAAGTTTTGAATATAATAAATTATGAAGTTTTAACCAGTTGTACTTACTATTCGTATATATAACTAGTTGTCATCGCATAGCATGCTGACATTACTTCACCTTCACAGTCGCTAATAGTCATATTCTGAATTTTATTGGTGCATTCTGCTTACGATTAAAACAGTTGTGAAGAATTAAGTTAATAGATTTAATTTCTCGTCGGATTAATGCACTGAACTTATAGTTGCATTTCCGCTGTTGTCTTCACGGGAGGAATGTCTGACTGGACATTGCTTCTTGAGCTGCCGTTCGCTGTATGAAGTCTCGGAACGCTCGGAATGCGCTGAGTAACCTGTTCGGCAAGTTCTCCTGGTGCTACTCCTCTGCTTATGTTCGTCGACATACCTTCAACGATGTTGTATTCTGCTGCCTTGGAATGTCATTGTAGTTGAGTGTTAGTGTGGCAAAACTGCACGTATGCATTTTTGTTCGCACCCTCTTAAAATTCTTCACTGAAATATGTGATGTAATTATGAAACTTTAATGAAATCATTCCTACACTTCACAAAGATTCCAAATTGCTGAGTTTTAACTTGGGTGACCGACGCCCAACTTTATTGGAAAAGAGCAATTTTGGATCTCTTAATGTTATGCGATGTCAGGCACACTACGCCGATGATATTTTTATTCTCACAATGCGCATTTGACGCGGATGCCATTTTAACTCTCAAGAGTGGAATGTGTTAGAATTGTGGGAGCTCACGCAAGAAGTGCAGCAGGGTATTATTGTTTATGAACGAAGTGCTTCACGGCCACCCTCAACATACTGACGGAGTCAGCTGAGCTAGCTAGCTGGCTGCCGTAGGATGGCGAGGTGATTGGGTTCGTTGGAGTTAGTTGGACAACCCGCACATCAAGTAAATAATGCAACCCTATTCGAATGGGGGTTGACGTAAGCTTTACCTCTTTTGTAATGAAAAGATAGATTTTCAACCAATCTGTATTTATTGTATCTTCTTAATAGTATTTATGTGCCCATCAATTGTTATCACACAATTATTTATAATTACCGCAATATTACTGCAACTGTTGAGCAGATATTGTTGAAATCGTGAAGTTTGTTCACGCACACCACTGAGCTAATGTATTGAGCTGACACGCTGGTTGTACGGAGCCATTGCAGTAGTATCGCGTGTACTCATTGACACCGTCAGTGTCCTTGAAAGATGACCTCTAACTTTCTAAGTTTCTTCCTCTCAGTTATTGCACGTCTTCGCTAATTGTTATGAGCGACGTATAAACTACTTAAAGATGAATTATATGTTTAGGTAAGATTACTGTATGAAACTTTTTCAAGCTTAGTCCGACCGGCGAAGCATTCAGCTGTTGCGGTTTGTTTCGCTGCGTAGTCGCCGAGTTGTTGCTGACGCCGCAATTGCCTCAGATTACAGGCTTGCGAGCTGCTTTCAAACGTTTAGCTCTTACCTGACAGAATGCTAGCTAGTCTCGCTGATCTTCTGAACTGAGTCTTGGTTCCCCATTTCCTGCAGCTTTTTTCCTACGTTTTCCTGCGATAAGCTACGACGCAATCCAAATGCATTTATTATACTGAACCATACTGTTGCCATAAATTGAGGCGATGCTGTCATAACTAACCAGCCTCGCCACTAGAAGTAATGCTTTTACTGTCTACTATTAATAAGGTTTTATAATTATAATTAACGATTATGTGGGAGCTAAATATCGTACGATAAATAGATGTTTTCTCGTTACTACCGCTTGAATTTATAATGACGAATATCACGTAGCAAATGTCTGCGGAAACACTCTTCTCAATCTTAATTGTTCAATATTTTTGCGGAGGTTTCGGAAAATGCGTCCCAGTTGAAGTGTAGTACCTTTTCTTTACTAATGCTAATCTTTTGTGCCGCTAGCTGTAATGCTTTAGTTATTTGTTTTTTTAAATGTTCTAATCATAAGTGGATTTTGATTTTACTGGCTCACATTAATTTTAAGATGTTCCCAGCTTATATATTGTCTGACTCATTTCCATGTTTACGAGTATTGTAACACAGCCGTCTGCCAATATATTTGAGTAAAAATAATGTACTACGTACTATATATTCCAATCGTTAATACCAAATGCCATTCGTTCCTGTGAACTCAGGTGCAATGTTATGGTAGTGGAATAATTGACAGACATGCAATGAACGCGATCGCTGAGATAGTGCGTGACACTGACTCGCAATGGAAGAAGGCTAGGAAGGTGAGTGAAGCTGATGGGAGGGCGCTCCCAAAGGCGGGTGTGGCATGGCAGCAGCAACGGCAAACTCGTATCGATTTCTCTAGCATGCTCTACTTGTTCTCTTGCTTCATGTTGCTTCCCTTTTCCCCGTTTGCGAGAGAACTGACCAACTCAAGCTTAGTGCTGCAGCCGTGCACTTTGTGATCGATGACGCATCTTGAACAATTTCCATGTTGTTCACCTATGTTATAATTTCATCTGTTCGTATGATCTGTAAGAGAATTCAGATCAGTTCTACGTAACCAAATTATTATCCATCATAATTTCGTAATTTTGTTCATTCCTATGACTTTGATCCTAGAGTTACTACAAATGATGTGAAACAAATAAATTTCAAATAATCTATAAATCGACATTGTAATGATGAAGTTGCAAGTGCCTTTTTGATAAAATAAAATGAAGTTGGAAATTCTCATTTTTAACTGCATTTCAAGTTCATCTCGACTTTCCTCTGATTTACGCATTCGCGAAAGCTGTCAAGGTTCCTTATTGCATAAAACGAATCCTGTCAAATTCCTGAACCTAACAAACAATTAGATAATTCAAGGAGGACAATAACGTTCGTCGATGAGAAGGGAGTGCCGGAATTTGCCGGCGTTAGCATCCGACGAGTGACCGCGCTTTTGCCGCCGTACTCCTGTCAGCTGCTAGCAGTCCTGCACCAGCACCGCCACATTTATTGATTCGCCTCACTCGGCAGTGCCGGCACACAGCCTACTCTCTTCCTCTCTCATTCCCAGGTCGCTTGCCTCGAGTCCTTACTCTTCTTACCACTGCTATATGCTCTGACGATTCGCTAGAAATTCTGAAAATGCGCTACTTAATTATGCGTGCTCACATCGTTGGTTCTGCTTGAGCAATGCATCTTGTACCAGAAATATTTTGCATTGGTTTGCATAGAATGGTTGGTTTGCTCAAAGTGTCGATTAACTGCGTTTATTATAATGAAATTTTTTATTTTGTACCGTTTCTTTCTGTTCTTTTTCCTCAAATTGGGCAGAGCAATGTTTTTGCTAGCACAAGCTGGCCCAGCTGCTATTGCTTCCCCTAGGCTGGGGTAAGAGTAAGGGTTGGAGTAGCGCCGTGGTACGCATGCTCCCAAAATATCCCAGACAGAGCGGAATTATTCCGCCGTCTGGCCGACTCTTCTTGGATGCCGCCGACCTTGCCGTGCTGCAGCAACCTTCCTTGTAGTTCTATCTACTAACCTCCCTCTTCTTCGATGAATCATCCTCTACCTCGCTACCAGCTTCTCACACCCTTTGCCATATATTTCTGGGACATTTGTGTTTTAAAGAGCAATGCTCTACTATACCCAAGATTCTCGGGTCAACGACCGCCGGTTTGTCAGAGCTGAAATGTACCGATTGCATCAAAATTAACAGTATTTTCTTACTTCATTTTCAGGCTGAGTGGAGGTCATCCTACTTCGCCTGTGTGTGCCATGGAGAATGAGAAGCGCATTCGTCGGGAGATCGCGAACAGCAACGAGCGACGCAGGATGAAAAGCATCAACGCTGGATTTGCTTCGCTTAAAGAGCTGCTACCTAACACTGATGGAGAAAAACTGAGCAAGGTACGCAGATGCTATTTTTTCCTATTGTATCATTAGCTATGGTCGTAAATTTCATAACCTAACGAGTGGTATCGCTTCACGATTCAACTCCGAAGAGTAATCTGCTGGTATGATGCCGTCCAAAAGACGTTGTCTTATATGTCCTTGGATCATGTTTGCCCCTGCAGAAATTTATTCTGAAATGTTTAGTATTCCTTATCAATCATAGCTCATACATGTGTGATACACTGGCTTTCCTGTTAATGTTGCAATTATTTTCGTGAAATGGGACATTTTGTTTCGACATCATTACCGTGTTCTAACGCATTAGCACGTAGGCAGCAGTTGGGGTCATGGCAGGGTATTGCACTGCTCTGCCAATTCGCTAGAATGTCACTAGCCGTGGGAGTCGTGCTAGAAAGTTGCTCTGCGGAAACACTTCTAGGCACTAGTCATGCATTCTTCAGTGATGTTGCTTGTCGTCTCTCATCACATTCCCATCTAATTGCATTTATGAATCTGATAACTATTAACTAATTAATTACACTGCTAAGTAGTATTATTTACTAGGCAATTATGTCACTATTTACCAGGCAATTGTGTCGCTGATTGAAGATTTAAAATTAGGAATATTTGCTTAGTCTTTTCTTTCTAAGTAAAAATAGCTTGTGCATCAAATATACTGACGTGCCCAATAATTTTTTGTTCATTAGTTCGATCAGGATTATGTTGTTAAAATCAATTATTACGAAGCACGAGTTTACGCTTATCATTCATGAATAGCACATCAAAATGAATGGATGGAGCGTTATCATGATACGTTCCAATTGCATTGGCTCGATAAAGTAGATAGTGATCGGAAGACCTAAGTAAGAATCTTGCGCCACTGACTCAACACAGGACCGACTGTTAGCGCTTATTAAGCATTAATAGGTGCCCTGATGACTTTTATTTTAGAGTTAGTAGTCATGAATGAGACTGATCCGTAGTAAGCGCCCAGTAGTGGCGGGCAGACGTCAGCTGACTCAGCCGCTTCATGTGCACCTCGCTCTCCCAGCTATTACTACGCCATCCCTTCTTATCATACACCGAGAGTTTTTTAAATTTTCGTAATCATTCTTGAACGAAATGTCAAGAATATATTTGTATGGTATTCTGCAAAGGTCAGGGTTGACCAAAACGGGTCTATTTTGCTCCAGCTGATCCGCCGTCGCCATGACAACTATCGATCTACTTAGCCTCGCAACGTTCACGATGTATTAATCTAGGTATCTCGAATTTCTATCCAATCAAATCCAGTTTCATGAAACCTAAGTATGTATTTTCATAAATTCATAATTTATTACACTATTTTACCAGCCTCAACCTGATTATCGAGATTTTTTGGTGCGGTTAAAAGTAGTAGACACGTGAGGTTGTGTGCGCCCGTGCGAGGCTAGCTGCAGAGAAGAGCGGCAGGTTGGCGCAGCAACCGATCACCATCGCGCGCAGCGCCCACAAAGCACTCCGCCTCACTCGTTCCACTACTCATAGTCTCGCTCAGCTGCTGCCTCTCCTGGAAGAGTATAGCAGGCGGTCAGAATACGGAAACAGCTGTGATGTTGGCGCGCTCTGCTTAAACAATTGTTTAGATTTTAATAAGTTTGCCGAAATAATATTTTTTCTATTCACTATAATTTTCTGAGGTTATATAAAATATCAAGTAACCAACGTATCAGAAATACTGACAATACATGTTACTGAAAAGCGAGATACGATGTTACATTCTAGTTTAAGCTCAACTTAATTTTTTTCGCTTATAAACATATGGTACATCATTATTCTACTGGGGTTTATAACATTGGGTTATTGACTGAGCGATTAAACCTCCTCACGCTTCTATAATTCAAGTTCAACTTGAACGATCTCTGGTATGGCGCGTACTACTGTTGCAATGCCATGTTATCAGTCGCTGCAACATACTTGTCAACAGGCTAAGTTGCTGCCATGAATTTTACTCAGTCGGTTTGATTTTTATAGGTTTTATTTAGAAAATTTATCCTCGAACGCGTAGTCTAACGCCAATTAATGATTAAATATCGATGAGAACTGCTTTCTATGTATTAATTAGTCTAATTTCCATTTGAGAATATCAATCTGCATTGACCCTTATTACTATTGCGGAGTGTTCTATAACACTTGATGAAATCGATTGCTGGCAGTCGGCCTGAATGCAGGAGCTGCTGCTGGTCCACACGCACCTTACCTATCAGCTGACTGCATTCCGAGCGCACTCGTCGCCACCTCCACTGGCGACACAGCTCGCCAACGTGCTCGTGATGTGTACATGTTTGTCTCCTCCCACTGCAGTTCATACGTAGCTCATAGCAAGCAGAAAGAATATCTACTAACCACAGATTTTCGCAATGTGTGGAGCAGGGAGAATCGTGGATGAGAAGGATGAGTAACTGCAACCATAGTATTATCAAATCATCGTTAGAAAATCGTTTAACCTGTCAAATTTTTGTTGTTTGGGTGTTTTATCCCGTATATGTACCGTTATTATTTTGGTGCTGTACTCGAGAATGAATTATCTCGGATACTTTTGGCTGTACGGAATTAATTCCGTTAGTTTTTGATCATGGCTTGTCAGCTGCCGGTCCGTGAACGGTTGAGCTCTCAATTGTAGCATAATAAAAATCTCAATTCAAGATTCGAACGTTAAACAAAACCAGTAAATGGCAGCCGCGAAATTCGAATTTGCGATCGTCGTCGTACGAACGATGGGCATGAAAGTTTCAGACGATGGATTGCTGGGCATGAGATGAGGCGGTGAGCGCTGCGTCGTGGGCTCAGTATGCCTCCAATTATCGACGCTCGGTATTATCTCATTCTGGCGCTAATTCTCGGCTTTGTCGCACACCGTTGTCCATCTGAACCTTTTGCTTTTATTTCCTTCCTACTATTCCAGCACCGACTATCGTGTATGTCAGTTTTTGACATTATTTTCGACTGTCCGTGTTAGTCCTACAGATTCGTAACTGTTACTATATGAATCGCAAAAAAAGCTATTGTTGCTTTGAACTTCTACTTACCTCGTTTGTATGATGTTGAGCTCACTTGTTTCTGTATTCAAGTTGCAAGTCACTTTTTAGCGTACATAGAAGAGCGAATTTTATTTTATTCGCTCATCTATTCTTGCAAGCTGTGATGCTAGATCAAAATGAAGAAGAATTATTCTCTTTACAAGTCATTACTACGAGATTTTCTCTTCTATTTAGCACTTGAAACTCATTTTATCAATTTTATTTGGTTCCTGACTGAGAATATGATGTTAAATGGCAGAGAACAAAGGAGAGAGCTCAAAGGTCTGAGTGATCAACCATTCCCTTCATGAACAAGTATGGGCAGCCAAAATGTTTCCGGCGTGCAATTAATATTTTTCTACGGAAGTAGCTGTAAAGCTTAAAAATTATCCCCGCATCGTATTCAATTTATTCTCTCAAGCATTTATACGAACAGCTGGCACTGCTGGTTCATTGACCTCAGTACTAACCATCTGTGCCAGATGGCTTTGGCTGGACTAGCTCCAACAGCTGGTCTTGAGCTTTGCCAGCACTTCACAGATGACCGACCGTCCATGTGCCCTGTACGGTATGCAGTCTTCGCCGAATTATCCAACAAATTTGCCTCAAGTTTATACTACAAATAATGCTATCACTCGTTGAACAGTTATTCCAACGGTAAATTCCGAATTGGTTATAATTTTAGTTAGATTACTTACAGGGTTTGGACAAAATAAGGGAAACGCCTGGCATTTTGATATCGTAATTTTTGAATACGTTATAAACAATGAAAACGTGATATTTTTATGTTTTATTGTTAATTTTTGCTGCTAATTGATATTTTATCCTTGCACAAATATTTTCGGTAAATTTTTGACCTAACCTATGAATAGCAACCTACCTTAGCCTATAAATGACAAACGTCTCTGACTTTCAAAGAGGCCAAATTGTTGGTGCCCGTATGGCAGGTGCTAGCTTGACAGAAACTTCCCAAATGCTTGACGTTTCTGGACGTACTGTCTCAAAAGTAATGACTACTTTTGAAAGAGGAAAAACGTCCTCAGAACAGCACAGGTCTGGGCGAAAGCCAAAGTTGTTCCTGGAGAGACCGTCGGTTTTTAAATCGAATCGTGAGGGACAATCGAAAGACCATGGCTTTTAAAATTACTGCAAACCTAAATGGACACGTACAGAACCCAGTTTCCATAAAGACGGTTCGCCGAGAGCTGCGCAGATCTGAATTTATGGAAGAGTTGCAATTAGAAAACCTCTGATTTCAAATACAAATGCCTGAAAGCATTTAGAGTAGTTTTAAAACCTCCAGAATTGGTCTTTCGAGCGGTGGAAAATTTGATTTTTTTTCTAACGAATTATCGTTTACTTTATTGCAAACCTCTGGCCAAGTTTACGCTTAAAGACATCCAAAAGAATAATTTCAGTGATGTTGCTTATCCCTCATTTTGTTGCTTGTCCCCCAATATGTATACATACATATCTTCTTCTGATGATACTCGACTGAAAATCCTCCTATTTGGCCTTGCATCCGTTCTTAGAATCTTCTAAACTAGTGATGACCTCAGACGCCCAGCACTTATAAGTCTAGCGTGTTGAATCATATGACGATCCCTACTTCGTGGTGCTCCAATATGCGGTTATCGCCTTCAGCTGCCGTGCTTGCTTTAATTCTTTCATTTTATTTCTGTTAGAGAATATAATTGTAAGACAGCAACAGCATCTGTGACAGCTGAGAAAACCTGTTCTATAGCATAATTTATCGACTACCTTGATATCAAACAACCTTATTCTGCAGTGCACGTTGTAATCAACATAAGAACATTGTTAGGATAGCCAAAGTTCATTGAGGATACTTCACGCAGAAGTACGAGAAGTAAGTAACTTACTTAATTGCAATAGCAGCCGCTGGGCTGCAGGGCATCGTGCCCGCCACTAACACCACCGCATTCCAGAGCCGCGACGGCGCTTTCTCCTTAGCTATGTTGACCTGGCGCACGAGCCCCCACTCAGCCTCCGTACTTAGCTGCACATCAGCATTTTCTGCCTGCAGTTCCTCGTTTGTGCTCAGTATTAGTTTTTCTTAAGCTGATAAATGAGGATAAGGTTGCACACTATCGTATTTATTCCTTTACCAACGGCGTTACGATGAATATTTGAATACTTTCCATTAAAATTGAATTTTAAAAACATTTTTCATGTATTGACGACCAAACTTTTTGCATAAATTACGATCGAACGAGTTATAGAATACACAAGAGTTATAATATAAATCTTACTTTGTGCTCATAATTCATACTGAAGTCTCGAATACGTGTTCCCAGTCGTACAAGAATTGCCGTCATTTCGTAAGAGTATTCGGATTTAAAGCGCTTGTGTCAGGCTGTCGTTTTCTTATTTTCTTGTACCGAAGGCTATTTGCTCGTTGGACTTCGGCTTTCTTCCTTTAATCTCTTCTGCAATAGTTGGAAACTTTCACAACCTCAGCTTTCGTCAATTCCATCCGATAATAATTAAGTATCGCACCCACTATTTTTAAGATACGTAAAGGTGCTGTCTCACTGGAGTAACAGTTCTTTGTCAAACGATATCTCTGTGTCATCACTCCGTCAATAATTCATCCATATTATTGACCTTTTAGTTTAATCGCATAGTTGCGGATTATGGAGCGTTGCTCATTTGATTCTTCGAATACCATTGGCCTTCAACATTAGTGAGTCATGCTGAGAAATTATATCGTCTTGAGTTTTATATTTGAAATATATTTTGCATATTACTCTCTGAAAAAATTTAAGCACGCAAAACACTACATTGTTTTGTCCAGTTCATTGATGACCAGGCATAGTTTTCAACTTTTACAGTCTTCAAAACCTATCAATATTGATTCAAGCTATCGGTTGTTAAAATAGTTTAATACGTACTCAAATTTAGCATCAGCAGAATAATAGCTTAATTTGAGCATTTCGGCAGTTTCAAAGCGTAAAAGCAACATCCTTATCGAGGCTGCTTGGAAATTCTCGAAATGTCGATATCGCAATGTAGCCGAAGGCCTGGCGTCGCTGGAGTGCTGGGAGTGCAAGAAAGCCAGTCAGTGTAGCGCTTTTCCGGCATCTGGTGTCTCAAGGTCAAAAGTACAACTCTTGGTTAGCTCACCCGCCACTCTTCAGCCCCTTGTGGCTGTATCCCCTCTCCCCTTGTCGGGTTGTGCTGCTCCTCCCACCGTACTCACACCGGCTTTGTGTCGTCGCTGCCTCGTACTGGTGCGCAATAGCACCTGCTTGTGGAGCTGCTGCCAACTAATATCGCTATAACAGCTTATCAGCACTTACTTGAAGCGTCTCTGTGAACGTTCAGCTGCATGCTGCGTGATAAGTTCATGTCGATGAAATTTCTACAGTGCACCTGTTGTGGAGATCGATAGTGAAAATTCACGAATATCTCTCAGCCATTTAATGAAACTTTACACGAAGAAAGAACTGACGTGCGCTATAGTAATGAACATAAAGACTCTTGAGTCAATATTGTCCTGTGCGTGGCGCTTGGAGTCGATGGACTTGGCGATTGACTTGACTGTCGGCCTCGGTTGTTACGATGCGTGTACGTTCGGGCGGTTATGCTATTTTTACCACTCCCAAGGCCGTTGTTACAACTCCCAGCCAGTCAACATGCCCGTAAGCAATGTTCTTGCTCTTCGCAGCTTCATAGTATATTGCCGGTCAAATTCCAACACTTACTGAGGGATTATGCACTGTTGGATTATGCTCGCGAAGTCCGTTTAAACCTCAGTTTATCGTAACGCACGTGGAGACAGTAAATCTGTTAACTGTGTATAATGTTACTAAAATCAATTAGATATATTGTATAACAAGTGCTAAGACATGCTTGGTTCACCATGTGCTATTTAATTGAGCTTTAATAATGATGTAGTTAATATTTAATAATTTTGGAATGCACCAAAGCCTACAGCGAGAGGCATTTCGAAACGTTGGAGCGCATGAGCAACATTTAATATTGGCAATGCAAAGAATATTATTAGTAATTGTATAGTCATTGCCGACAAACAAAGAGTAGAAAATTTGAAACTAGGTCTATACAGAATTACATACTGAAATTTGTTTTCCTTATTTATTTGTTCATTTCCTTGGTTTATCGATGAACTTGTATGAAACAAATAATCGATGCGTGGTTCACGAACGAATAATGACAACTCATAGCTTAAAGTTGTATTTCTCATTTGGTACTTATCTTTCAACGAGATTAGCGTGATAGCTGATAATAAAGTATATCAAGCCGCTCGTGGTTGTGCTCTCACAATAGATTTCTAAATTGAAGACTTTCATGTGGCCTCATGTCTCGCCGAGCGAGTAGTGGCGAGTCTGGGGCTCAACCGGTACTCTGCACTCTATATAAATTACCCCCTACAAACAAGTGCAACATACCCGTTGTCTTCATCTTTATTAAACTAAATTGAAATTATTTCAATCTTATCACATTGTAATGAAAAATTTTGGCTGCAGCACGAACGTGCCCCTTGATAATGTAATTAGCACAAGCATATGTTGGCTTATGGCAAGGTCGTGTAAGGACACAGAGCGTTGGCCTGTTGGTCAACATTCCACAGCAGTCGGTGACTGTAGCTGCGCCTGCTGCTGCTCATGATCTGCACTCAGGGCTAGGCGACTGCAATGCACTGCGGCTACTGAGCCGTGTATTAATGCACATTCTTTATCCAGAACTTGGCAAGAATGGATCATCTCTCTATTTGTTTAAGATATAATTATTAAAAGCGCCAATGAAGCAACCTCAGGAGTTGCACCGAATTTTATAATTAATATTACACAACAGCTATGATTACTGGTCAAGATGTATGAAACCGTGATTCAAATTAAAAAAAAAGTATAGAAAGTAAGACAAAAGTCGAAAAAGTCATTGCAATCGAGAGTTGTGTAATTTTTCCCTTTATAATCGTCGTAATGGAATAATATCTGTTATTTTATTTCTTTCAGGCTGCGATCTTACAGCAGACAGCAGATTACATCTACAAGTTGGAAAAAGAAAGACAAGAACTTATGAGTCAAAACAACGAACTCAAAAAAATACTTCAACAAGAAAGTTTAGATGGTGAGTTCAAACTCGGTTTGGCTCTGTCCAGCGATGTACTGTTCTGACTGAAATCCTTGTTGGATTTCACATTTTCCTAATATTGTGGAAATATTTACTGATTACTTGTAGTTTACTGTCGATTTTTTAATCACTGTCTTGGCATTGGAGTGGTTCAGTTGGAGGCGTAATTGCACTTTAATTTCAAGCACGTCATGCGTCAGTACGGAAAAGCGTCCTTAAAAATATGGATAACCAATGATCATTTTTATTTGCACAGGGAGTTCATCTGAAGGCGAGAGCCCCGTCTTGACTGAAATTCTGTCGACGATACAAGATCTTCAAAACAATCCCAGTGCCTGCAAGCTCCCTAACACTGAGTTCCATAAGCTGAACAACAATAGTTCGAGTAAAAATAACAACAGTATCGAAAAGTCTTTGGTTCCTCTGGACAGAAACAACCGACTCAGCGCAGCAGTGTGCACTAAAATTGACGGGAAGAATGTGCTCGTTAGTCGACAGACGGTTCGTTTACACAAAAACGCTCGACAACAAGACTCCGAGGATCGTAATTGTGTTGGTAAAGAAGAAACTCAATATTTTGTGGAAGCTCCACTTCATTACGTTGATGTTAAAACTGAACAGTACACGGAGCGACGTCGCCGATCCAACGTCGACGATTCCGTCAAGACCCTCGTCCACTGCTCTGCAAATAAGGTAGTTAGCGGCAAACGTTATAAATGATAGCAGGAACAGTCTTAAGTATATACGTGTTGAATATTTACTTTCTCCCAGTACTGTATATTTTATTAGATAGACATGTACCCTATTAATTTATATGCATTTCAGCAGATAAAAATGGGATACGGAACTGATGATGAAGTTAAATCAGAGCCATGCGAATACGGCCCAGTATCAACGCTCGGCTTCGAGTCTTGCGAAGCAGTACCACGAACAGCAAGTATTGCCGTTTCGGCGAATGGTAACAATGGAACAGTTTTGCATAACACCAATACTGCTCGCTGTTTCACCATCAATGCGGGAAGTGTCCATCACCCGAATTCGGGACACACAGGCACAACCATCGTCACCATTTTACCACCTACTCCCCCTCATCCAACATCGATGCCTTCATTGCCGATCTCCCTTACAACCGTAAGTGTCTAGCTGTCCTGTTAATGCCCATATCTCCTCATTATTCAAAAAATAATTTCTAATCATGTTTAGTTGAAATGACTCACGGCTAATTTCATGAGGTGAAATCCCTGCAGATTTAAATTTCAAAGCCTTAATGCCCATATTCTTCCAACACAGGTGAGCAAAGTTGGAACACCCGTCCTGGAGGTCGTTTCTAACCAAGGCAAAGGCATCACTCAACAACGCATGGTGGACGAAGAACGTTGCACAATCATCCCTCGAGTAGAGGTGGAGCCAGCATCTCGTATTCCAACCCCCGACGAGTATAGTTCTGGAGAAAGTCCGCCCCATCACCAACACCAGCTTCAACAAGAAATTCATGAAGGGTGTGTATACGAGTGGTTGAATTTTTCGATTAATGACAGCCTTTGACAGGCTAGATTGACTTGTGAAGCAAGCCTAAGCTATTTGAGATCATAATCATTTATTTGTAATCTAGATATAGATGAAATTTGAACTTAGGTATAATCAATCGTGTTTTGTAACAAGCATGTCTTTTCAGAGAGAGCATCGGACCTGGCATCGGATCGTCAAATGCTAACTCCGGAAACAACCAGTCTTGCCAGAAGTCTTTGGATACGATTTGTGAAGCTATAAGGCACCTGGAAGGTGATCACATGTTTTCTGCCACTGATGATCATTGTCAGCTTAACAGGATAGAGGAGGAAATCATCACAGAAGAAACGTTCCCCATCCATGACTCGACAACAGGATCTTTGCACGACGAGCCATCTTTCCACAGCAGTAACGGTGGTATTACTGGAACCATTGTGCGTCACGTTAAAGATTCCATCTATGAAATATGTCCATCTCCTAATAATGGACAGACGACGACTTTTCAGCAACGAATTCAGTTCCACCCAAACACCACTATGGTGTATGGCTTAGATGAACACCTCGTGGCGTCTGAGCCACAAGAGGTACCATTGGAGCTCACTACAAATAACCGTTTTGAACGAATTGATTCTCCTCCACCCACTTCAATATCTATCCAAGGTAACGCATTCTCATCAACTAATTTGATTCAAGCATCTCGACCTGGCGTCATTGTTGTTAAACAGGCATAAACAGCGATGTTTCTCAATTCAATTTTACGTGTTAATAGGTGTAAATGCATTTGTTGCGTCAACTGTACATACATACGTTTTATTGAACGTACTCATCTGTGACGAACCGATTAAATCGAGGTGCTATGAAACTGAACTTAATTTTTTGGCTAATGCGTACATAGTTTTTTTGTCATTAAGTAAAACAAAATGATTAGGAAAGATAACAGTAGTTCCATGCCAGAGACGTTTCAATACTACCATAAAAATTAGTGCAACTTAAATTCGTTCCGCCTCATGGTTATTGGTTTGTACAGCGTGTCACTCGTCTAGAATCAGTAATCTCGTTAATTTTTTGGCTGTTTTGTATAATAGGTACTTCTAGAATGTATTTTTCCTTTAGAATAAGTTTGTTATGTTGTTGAAGTATCGGTTATTGATTCAAAGCTGAATTAAAATCGGATTAAGTTCCTGCTATAACTAAGTTTTTTTTTCTGCTTGGCGACTGCACGGTCCCAAAATTACACGTGAATTATTTGTTGTCAATGACCTCACTGCTACGATGACTACAATGCAGTCTCCAATGACTTCAAGTGCTTTGATTATTTTTTTGGGAGATATATATTCTCAACTGGATTCAGATCTATTCTTTCCGTATTTTCAGTTGTGCTCAGTGCCAAAAATTGCGTCCAATCAGATGATTCTACACTGCGGTAGACAGCTGATACTTGTTGAATCTTTTTCTTTCAGCACTGATCGTCGAACAAAAAAAAAAAAAAAGTTTCTGCCTGTCAAAACCTGACTTATGTTACAGTGTATATCCAGATTCTTGGGTTGTAAATAAAATAATCTGGAATAGTATATGTGAAGTTCCGACTTCTACGATGAGTACTTCAACGTACTTATTGAAAAAGTGCTAAATTTTTAGAGAGCGCGGCAGTATTACGTAGCGTAGGGAGATAGAATGCTTTGACTCATTCAATATCAATGAGTTGAGAACTCCGACCTTGTTAACGTGGGACTTGACCTAGGCAAGTGAACCATCTTAGAAACATTACGAGGCGGGAGTGTGGCATGAAGAAGATTCTGTTCATAGCAAAGTGATTTTAAGGACAAATGTTATTTGCTCAAGGAGTTACTTGTAAATTAAGCTTTGGTCAATTGGTAAGTATTGTGATGTTCTGCACTATTTTGGAATCCCTTTCTTTCTTCATGATAGCCTTATGATTCAAATTTTTCACAGAAGATAACCATTACACGCTTAAACGTATATCAAGTAAGGTGAACTGCTGCAAAGGTTGCTCTGTGCCAATTTGAGGCATGGCACTCGATTGGGGTGCATCCCAATATATTACCCTTGAAACAAATGTGTTTACATTCATTTTAGGATCGTGTTATTGGACTGTAAATCAAGGTTTAGTTGCATTTTATTTCTGAATCCTCGGGGATGTAACTCAAGTTTCTATCACATTATAAGTTTTTTCCCGAAACATGCAGATGTATCATTTTATGGACGTGCATAAAGTTAGATTTAGGTTAACGTACGAATTCCTCTTTGTTAGGTTTCAGTTAGACTTTAGTGTCAATCAATTTCGAATATCGGACGAGTCATATGAGCATGATCGGGTGCAATTATGGTTCGATCGAGATGAATGGGGTCCCAATTTTCTTACAGTACAAATATTTATGTTGTCTCACCAAGTTACCGTCTGTGCTTTTTTGGTCGCTTTTTGTGTTAGAATATGTTATTCGCTATATGCACAGGTTTATTGTAGCTATCGGCGAATAATTGAACCAAAGACTTTTCGCAGTGGTGCTTCTTATGACCACTAATTATTGAATGAAATCCATTGTGTAAGGGTGTCCTTCACTTCATTGTAGTTTTTTTCTTATAAGTAATTTTACCATAAAACGGAAACTAGTAAATATTTGCCATCATTTTAGCCCTTCGCCTCCAAAAAACAAGACCCTCGCTAACCAACGTTCTTTTTCTGTTACCAAAGCGAGCGTTCACAGTTCCATCTTATTAACTATTTAAGATTTTGAAACCTGGAGGAAATGCTGACGCGTCTAATTGATCTACATAGTAAATCAATTGAGAATAAAAATAAGTAGGTTTTGAAATACCACAGAAATTTGGTCTGAAAATCCTTGATAAAAAATATTTAACATAACAGGAGTGAAATGACCACATTAATTCAGTAATACACCTAAAATGAACGCATTTAGAATATTATATATTTGACTGCCTAGTGAAATATTTAAACGGTCTAACTTAATGCATTAGTATATGCATATGAATGTTGATAATGGAAACTTTGTCAAATTTATTCGACATAACTGTAGAGCAAGATAAAACGCAAGGATTAAAACATATCAGCCATATTTTCCTCGAGAAACTTCTTATACAGAGCCATGAAGGAAGCGACAAAAGCTTCCAGGTGGTATATGGCTTTGGAGCCAAGATTGAGTCGATGCTCATGGTAGGCCGCAAGACGAGTCACTTCAGCTTTCAGTTCTCCGTCCACATTCTGGATGAGTTCTCTCAGCAATCCCTGTAGGATATTGGATTTATTAACTCATTTAATCATGCAAGCCAAATTCAAGCCATAATTAAAGGCAGAACTGGTATTTACCAGGAGATGAAGCTCATCAGGATGCATAGAAACCCGCAATCATTTTCTCAATTAATCGAATCTCGGAAAATAGCAAAACCCTGAATTTTTGCACAGCAAATGAAATCAACTGATGGTGCAACTTTTTGAAGATGATTGATGTTTTAATGGATTTCATGCGAATTAACTTCAGTCTACCTACTCGTATTGACATGAATTCTACATTATTTACCGATTTTACATTCACAAATACCGTTTGTTCTCTAGGGACTGATGCCTCCAAGAGCGAGTTCGATTACAGTAGCAAGAGAAAGTACTGATTAAAGGTACTCACCTGAAAGATAGCATTAGTAGGTACACAATGCGATAGCAGTTCGTAGAGTCTCCCTCGTACTTCAAAAAGTCTGTTTGGACTTTGCTCCGAGACAATCATGTTCGCGGTGGTGCGCAGAAAAACCTCCCAGTCTGGCAGAGACACTTCTTGCGTGCTACTAAACGGATAACTGCACAATGTTTTCATTGTTAATAGCGCAAAATACATAAATTTTTGAAAACACAATTCTGCAAATTTAATATTTATACAGAAGCCACGCAAGATTTATTGGTTGCCGTTATTGTGGCCAATTCAATAATGCATCTTGCAAGTTACAATACCATCATAAAATCATCAGAACCATATACATAAGTTATATCCTTGAGTGATATACTAAGCACTTGTTACTAAAGCTGGACACCTGTTAAGTTACAAGGATGAGCAACTGAAACAGCACTTCAAGTCGCAATAGAAAAGATAGTGACAAAAAATGAGCACTAGCAGATTCCAACATGGGGCATACATAATAGAAAACGCAATCAAAACAAATCTCTTCTTTTATACTAAATTATAGTATTAATTGTTTCTCTTGCCATGATCTTCAGTTAACGATCGACAGACACGTGAGCAAGGATTAAATATATTACTGGTACTATTCCAGAAGTTGTCTTACTTCAGACCTCATGAGCCTGGATCAAGAGCTTCATCCACTGATAGGCATTAAGTGCAAAGATAAATTCGTGTCTTGCCACTTGCTTACCTCTCCACTTTACAAGCTTCGCACATAAGAATAGCTCGTCTCAGGTTCCGACGAGACTTCACAGCAATTTTTTCAGCAAGTTGAATTGGAAGATTCAAGCTCTCCTTTTTGCAGATATTCTGTAAAAAAAAAAAGATGATAAATAAATGCAACAACAATGCGATTGGTTAATGCTCAAAAATACGTTTATAATGATAGCAGTGTACTTTCCATTGGGTAGCGGAACTCGTAAAATGAGAATATTCTCACTAATCTGCAATGCATAAAGGTTTGTTAATATTTTTTGGAAGTATTGGAGAAAATAACTTTAAAATCGTTTCAAAAAACAACTGCTAACAATTTTCCTGAAATGATCCACAACTAATCAGGTTTTTGAACGCAAACTCAGCGAAGCAGTTGCTGCATTGTATATTTCAAATTAGCCGAGAAGCAGAAAACACACCTGCAGAATTGAGACTATCTGTTCATTGGTGGGAGCAGGGACACGAACAACAAGACATCGACTCCTAATAGCTGGAATAACTTTAGAAGTGGAGTTAGCGCACAAAATGATGCGGCAAGTAGACATGTACTTCTCCATTGTGCGCCGAAGACCGTGCTGGGCATCCTTAGTTAGTTTATCCGCCTCGACAATGACAACAACTGAAAGAGGATATAAACAATTACAGCTTACCATTTAGCATCCCTGAAAATTTCTCGACATTTTAAACTCAAAAATTTTAGTGGCACTGATTTACAATTTCTCTATTAATGCATTTAGAATGTGCAATAGTGAGGTATCATCAAATTATTTTTCCAAAATCGATTCATTATTACGTGCTAATAAATATTCTGAACAATGAAAATTAATAAGATATGATTAAGGAAGAAATTAAGAAATGCAACAACTTAAAACAGACTTATGGTGTTTTTTTTCAGCTCAATTTGGTAAGTTTGTGAATTGAATTTACAAAATTGCTCATGATCGCTTTTGTTGTCAACCTTAGATAAATTGCAAAGCTAACCTTTAAAATCTCTTTGACCAACGGTGTCCAGCTGATGAGAAGAAGCAAGTGTTTTAATAAGCTCCTGCACTACAACTCTGTCATGTATGCCAACATCACTTGGGTTCACTTCCAGGTGGTAGTTGCTAGCAACAGTAGATATCTCCAATTTTTTCTTCGATGCTGTCTAAAAAAAAGAAAACATCAAAACTGGACAGTGCAATAAAAACTTGTGTATGTACTCAACCATTAACCAAGTGGACTGGAATTCCTACAAACTTTGAGATTTTGGCTTTGAGAAAATACTGTAAAGTATAAAATACTGAAGTAATACATACATATATACATCCTCAAAAAAAAAAAATAACATAGCAATGCAGGTGATATAATACAGATACCACATCAGTAAATTAGGCTGAAAATTCAGCAAGTCAATTTCTCTACATTTTGGATGTTATAAAATTGGTCTTTGAAAAAGGGATTTTGAAGCTCTAAAATCTCACCAGAACTGATTGGTGTTCAATCCTGAGCTTCTCAGTGCCAGGCCCATAGAGCTGGCGTAGCAGTGCCACAACACGAGTCTTCTTGCCTGCACCAGAAGGACCTGTCACCAACAGGTGTGGAAAGTCACCTCCATCAACCTGTAAATAAACAAAATTTAATAATCGAGTGCAGCCAAAAAAAGCAGGCTACATGTATTAAATGAAATAATGTAACATGAACAATATATACAATCTTGATAAATTGATGCTTCAATCGTCCAAGTTATGCACAGTTAATTTTGTTGTGATGACAAATAAACAAGTAAATGCAAAAAAAATTAGTTGGTCATGATTACAGTTGACACTTGGTGGTTTTTATTGCTATAGAAGTCAACCAAATTAGTCATAAAAACCAAGGAACTTGGTTTTAAGACCAAAAATCTGTGAATCTCCCTATGTTTATAGTAACAAAGTTCTAAATCTGTTGATATAGCCTAGCATGAATTTTGCAAGTCAGACCTCTGAAAAAAAGTCAGCATTAAGAGTTTATGAAGGGAGGACAGGACAAATATGAGCTGAAGAAAAACCAAAAAAGCCTCAGCTTCTCTTATATGATGGAAAAAAGTAATGTATAACCTAGGAAAGAAATATTCTTCAACAAAGATAGTTGCTATCTATAGATAGCAACTATCTACGTTATAGATAGATGCTATCTATAACAACAAACTGAATGTAATAATCTAAATTTATATTAATAATAAAGCTGTCATGAAGGCCACAGATAATGCAAAACAAGTGATGGTGATGATTATGTAAGCCAGACTTGCATTATAGAGAAAATAGATAAAATATATTGCTGCTTATTACAAATTAAGTATGAAAAAATTAACAAGCAAAAGTATACTTACAGTGGGGGGAAATAAATATTCGTACACTTGAAAAATTGTATTTTAATGTATGTAAGTACACAAACTTAACAGGAAAAGTGATTTAAATTATGTATAGAGACGCATAGTATTCAAAAATACTATCAAAGAAAAGGTCCCCAACAAACATTGAGAATCTTAAGGTGGTGTGCCAAGAAGAATGGTATAAAATACCAGTCAGCATCTGCAAATCATTGATCGAGACGTATAGAAATAGACTGGTGTCTGTTGAGCTGAATAAAGGGTATTCAACCAAGTATTAAATTAAAATAATGCGGATTTATTGTTTTGTACGAATACTTTTTTCACCCCGAAAAGTGAACATGTTGCATTGTTTTTTGTTGCATTGAGATTTAATTTCTTTTGATAGTATTTTTGAATACCATGTGTCTCTATACATAATTTAAATCACTTTAACCTGTTAAGTTTGTGTACTTACATACATTAAAATACGATTTTTCAAGTGTACGAATATTTATTTCCCCCCACTGTATATATAAGGAAAGTATTTATTGCTGAGAAAGATCTAAACATTTATGGTTCAGAATACATACACATGATAAACGTCATCTCATATGGAAGAAATTCTTTTGATTCACAACTAGGCCTTTGGGGACAATTAAGATAAAATTTTATTAGAGTGAAATTTTAAGACTGTTTCCTTCTTCATTGTTATAATTTTATTATTTATGGGCAATTGCTTAAATTTAGTCAGTCAACTTGAACTGTGGCATCTTAGGCATTACTCAGATTATTTGCATTTATAAGGTTTCATAATAAATAGATTATGGCAAAAATCTCATAGAGGGTTGCAATGAAACACTGGTATGTTTAATAATAAACTAGTAAATTCAAGTTTACATCATGCATTGACAGAAATTTCTAGTAAAGGAAAAGAGGTAATCTAAAAACAATCAAAGTTGAGAATCTATAAGTTTACATCACTAAAATCTCCTAATTTTACCATAAACTTTGACAAATTGCAGTTTCATTCAGTGGCACGACAATTGCAAATAACCATACTATGTGCACAAGTTTGAGGCACTATTTACTATGGCCGTACTGCAGCCCTAGCTGAGCATCCCCAATACCAACAGTCTTTTTTTTTTCATAGTTGTCCTGTCATGCTTATATAGATGTCTCATGGTCAGTCTGATCATAGGTTGTTTTATAATGACTGCATTTCTGAATAGTGGCATAGTTTTCATCAACAATGTTACTCCAAGCTCATTGCTTCTGCTGTTAATGATCATGACTGTACAGCTACTGCCAGTGACTGTCACCGTGCAGTGCTGATGACAGTACAGATGATATAATTCTTGTGCAGTGCTTGATCATGAATGTGTTGATTGCCAGCCCAAAATGTTTTTTTCTCTCGTGTTATCTTATGGCTAATAAGTCACAACTGTAGCGATAAATGTTGACCATACAAATGAGCAAATCTATGGCCATTACTCATAGATTTCTGACGTATCTGAGTTGTATTGGTATGAACATCTTGAAGTTCTGCGCGACCGTTATTTCCGACACCTAAAGGCTGAGTTGTCACCTAACTTTGCAGAGATGGCTGCAGACTGTACTGGCATGATGGTAACCACAATAGAACAATCTTTTGTTGCAAATTTTAGGGTCCTTATATAGCCAGAGGCTGCGCACAATCAAGCCTATTGATATTGAGGGTCATCCATAAGACCATTCAAAACTATAAAACAAACTTGCTCTAACAGTTTTCTACCCCACCTATGCAACCAGGTCACAGCCTGCCTATAGTAATTGCTTAACATTGCTTGGCCCTTCACATCTTTACATAAGCTATGTTTAATATTAAAATATAACAAAAGTCAAAACTGAGGCCCTATTCTTGATTCGGACTGAGGCTCTATTGTACACAAAATTTTGTAAAAATCTAAATAGCCAGCAAATTTTCAATACCTTCATTCATGTCTAATAGTAAGTTTTAGTAAATTCAATGTCCACAATTCATATTTATTCACAGATCAACCAATTATTCTCTGAATGTTTATGCAGAGTTTATGATCAGCTGCAGAAACACACACTATATATTGGGTATCATTTAGAAGAACATTTCAATAACTCACCAACTGCTTCAGGTGCTGGGCTTGCTCTGTGTGGTAATCTAGTTTTGACAGTTCTTTAGGTCTATATTTGTCAATCCACAGACTCATTTTGAGACTCTAGCTGCTGCAGACCTGAAATAGAATGGTCAGTACAACTGTATACCATCGACCAGGGCTACTCGGGATGGGCGGGGTAACTTGGGACAGTCCTCCAACATGGCGTAAAACTGTTTTAGTAGCAAAACTAATTGGAATATTGCAAAACTAAATATAGTGGCACAAACATCAACATTTTTCCTGTCTATGTAGTATAAAGGAAGTTCAAAAATACTACATTTACTAGCTTTGGAAAATTCCTGAAAAAATGGTGAAAATTTATATTTTGAAAAATTACTTCTGCTAAGGTCTGTAGTAGAAAAAATATTTGCTGTATTAAAAAATTTTGCTTAGAAAAAAGTGGCAGACAAGTGTCAGCATGAAAACTTTATTTGCGGAATTTGCATACCTCAATCAAGAAAAAAATGGCGGCCATTTCCGCACGGCAGGGCTACTCGGGACACCACCCAGGGGCTACTTGGGACACCCCCAAAAACGCATTTACAGTAGAACCTCAGTTAGCAAAGGCTCCAGTTAGGAAAAAAATTTATTAAAAACAAAGAATATTGATTACATGTACCTTGCTCAGCAAAAAAAATTTCACTTATCGAAAAATTAGTGCATCATCACTTCATCAGTCATCACAAAATTGTGCATAGAATGTCAGAGTCGCCTGCCAAAGACCACCACTGCCATGGATGCAATGGACCATCATGATTCCTGCCTTCTGGAATGTAGCCTTCAACATTTCAAGCCATCCATATCTAGGCCGTGGGTCGAACCAGCCTTCGGTCAAACGGCCACTTGTCGAAGGACGATAAATTTTGGAACAGAACTATACTATCTGAAACCTAACCTCAGATGAGGTGAACGTAAAATTACGTAATTTAACAATGCCCGGAAGTCAGATTCGATCCGCGGCCTGGTGGTGCACGGCAGGTTCTATGCGTGGACGGAGGAAGACAAAGCCGAGTGGTTCACGTCCGATTGGAGGATGTCCGGAGAGATCCAAGGCGTTCAATTCAGGGCTTATTGGTGCACAAAATTGGTGGTGCATGGCTGCGCTCCCCTGGCGCACATGCAGAGCTGTATCGAACACACGCATGTCTGCTCCAATTTTGGTACTTTGAGCTTTAACAACAGCAGGGCCACCCGGCCTGAAGTATTCTGAAGATTATTTATGTTATACGATTAAAACAAGTGACTTTTGTATTGTATTTGTTATCTATTTTACTACTGCATTAATTTCTTAAGAACTCCATAGTAACGACTCAACAACCAGTGTTCTCAACTTAATTGCCTGTAGAACCATCTGACATACGAGTATCATATACATATGCTTGCCGACGATCCAATCCTTTGAGGTGATGGTGTCGGTTGAAAGTTATTGGAGAACGACGTTTCAACTGTTAACTATGTGGAGTAGCAGCTTGTGAGCTGAAGCATTGTTGGTTTAAAGTTCGTGAGGTACGATGGGTCAATTGAGTACAGCTGCTTAGGTGCCACTGCCAGGATGACTATATCAATAGCATTTAGAAGGTTGATGTTGGCTCCAGGGCTGATTTGAGGTAATTTGCTGGTCTATGGCGCGGCACCTCTTGTTCGGCGGCTCAAAAGTTGAGAGACGGTAGGTAGCAGCTGTTCACACGCGATTTCGTAAAATTGCACAAGTAGTAAATTCTCACCCGCACCCAACAGTAAATTCTCACCCGCGATTTTCGAGAAGCAGACAGGAGGACGAAAATTTCACCCGCAATTTTCCAACTTCACCCTTGAAGAGCCTCTTTTCACCCGTGGTATTCTAAAAAATCTGCCCAATATTCCTGTCTGGCTACCCAGTGAGATCATCGAAAAATGTGTCAAATTTGACAGTTGACCTTGCTCTACCAAATAGTAAATAACTGTTTGTGTACAAAAACTTCACTACGCGACTTCCCTTTTCAGAGGAATTAACAGTTAATGTCCACCTAGGCGGTAGAAGAATAACGAAAAATATTTTTATTTTTATTCAAGCAGAATAGAATGTCGATGAATTGAAGTTTACAACGATCTATGAAGGAAATTCGATCGGTCTGAGCTGCTGCCTGATGGAAGTTCTCTTGAATTGGGAACAAGGGCTCCACCTGGACTGCGAGAGACAGCCAGGTAGCACAGCGGAGCCGACGCGCAAAGTCTCGTGCAGCCCACCTCAAAGAATATATAGTCAAATTAACTTAGTTTATAATCATAGATAAATTTATAAAAGTAAATATGTTCGCCGTTGAAAGACAAGGAGGGTTTTATTATTTAGGGAGAGAGAAGTGAATCGGAGACAGTTGTCATTAGAGAAACTGGCCGGAGTTACAAGTCACACAACACTCTGAGCCTCAGTAGAAGTGCAACCAACCTGCAATCTCCGGTCCTCTCCTTTGCTCTCGCCCAGATGAGTCTGCCGTACGCAGACCATCTCTTGCAGTCGCCCCGGATCACCTCGAGCCTCTAGGCCACCACCTAGGCGAGTCGCATGCTAAAGGTCTCACTCCATAGCGGAGACAAAGTAAAAGCAAAGATGTGGCTGGGTTGATAGTCGGGCTGAATCTCCTCGTTTGCTGTCCTTGGGGTCGTGCTAAAGGCTGAAGTTGGACTTAATCTTCGAATTCAAGAGAGACGAAATGAGGAAGGTTGCCCATACGGAATCTCAAGAGATATTGGGAACTTGTAACGGGCCAATTAAATGAAACACCTCCAAACCCCAAATAACCACCACCCGTCTTCCAAGACGGCTATCTTACCAATAAGATGAAGATTTTTATACAGTTTGTATAGGAAGAATATTATGGTTTGAGACTGTTAAATACGTCTGTGAATATATTAGGAATCCTTTAGGTATACTTGTATTTGCTGATTTCAAGTGGTAGGTAAATAAATTAATAGATGATTAAGTTGAGAAATGGATTTAGACACATGAAAACTAATTCCGTCACAACTTGAATTGGACACACACAGATTGTTCCAAGCTATGTACAAAAATTAAAATTTGCTTAATTAAAAGCTTAATAGTTGTTAATTAAAAGCGTAATTAAGTAGTGTTCAATATTCATTAGTGTTCTAATTCAAAGCCGTGTTGTATTCCAATACAGCTCACACAGCAAACGGAATTCGAAAAGGTGGATGACGGCATTACGTATCAGTAGAATTTGAAGCGCGGACGGAATACGCCTCACCACGTGCCAAATATTGCCACACACAGCGACGGAATATAGGGATTTGGTATGTTTGCATTCTAAAGGCTTTTACATAAATGTGGCAACATTTTGTAATGTTTCATTGTTGCCGACGCGTACTACGGTGTTTTGAGAGTCACCTAAAGCAAACAAAACTTGAGTAACGGCTGTAACGCATATGGTTATTTTTTTATAGTTTTTCATTTCTCGATGTGTCCTTAATGTGTCGGAATATACCGCGTTTACCCTACGGCCTACTAATTGTACAATGATTAAGTTATTATGGGTTCTATAGTTAGTGAACAAAGTCAGAAATAATTTCATTATAATTAATGGAAAAATAATTTTTGAGGGCAAAAACTTTTGTAAATAAAATATGTCTACGGTAGAGTGTAGACTCTCTACATAACATAACATAATGTCGGCGCTGAAATGTAGGCCTGATGTGGCCTGTCGCCGATTTTTTCCCTTTTCGTGCCTTGTTCATAGATCTAAACTCGTGTCATTTGACCGGATCTTTTCATGACTGGCGATAGTTTGAAGTAGCTACTAGCTACTAGACTTCCACCGGGTTTGATAAGGAGCTAGGCATTTCAAATCTGAACATACATTTTTCCATAGCTTTATCTAGTCCATAGTGGCAAAGCAGAGTTTTTTCGACTCTCCCTCAAGTTCATTTTTGAGTCCTATATGTAGACCAGTAAAGTATCCTGGATCATGGTGGCAGGGAATTATTGTGAGTACTTATCGGTCCACCGCCGTGCGGCAGTCTTAACCCTTCGCAAGGCCCCATGCCCTTGGCCCTTGGGCCCCTCTTGCAAGTTGTAATGGTCTAAACTCAACAGTTCGACCCCTGGCCCCATCCCCATGGTCTCATCACAACTCCCTTTAGAAATATGTGGAGTTTCGAAATTGATAGTAATAAATCAATAAATATTTGAACTGGGAAATTCCTTAGTTACTTACGTTGGTTCCACA